>NC_023759.2:18726271-19326271 GCF_000499845.2 Phaseolus vulgaris
AACACAATTTGTCATATACTTAGAATCCTCTTTAGTAATTTGCAAAGTGAAAGTTGAAATGTGAATGCTTCTCAAAACTTTTTTTTTGTCTTTGTTTTTATGGATTCAAAAGTTCCATATTGTGTTTTTTTTTGCATGCATATTTTTTTTTGTCATTCCACTTTTCACTTTTCCGAAAAAGATGTTGGTTTTGGATTCAAATCATATGAACACTTGTATTCTATGTTTGGAATTAAATCAACCACTACTCAAACAACTTCTAATTTGTTTTTAACACTTCACAATTAAAATCAAAATAAGTAGAAAGGAAATAAGACTCCTTAACACAAAGAACATAAGACTCAAGCAAAAGATGTGAGGAAAAAAATTAACACAAAATAAAATTCAAAAGCAGAATTTAAAGTGCTTAATGAATAAAAAGCGGAATTGTAAATGACAAGGAAATTAAAGGTGGAACTGAAATTGCTTGAAGGTAAAAGCAAGAATTTAAATGTGCTAGAATTTAAAGGGTCGAAATCAACTCAAAGCAAATAAGCACAAAATAACTATGCTCTGAATACCACATGATGTGAGTTGATTTTAGGATTGCACATTTTAATTGGTTGCTCTTGTTTATGATTTTGAGATTAACAATTCAAGGTGAGAACCCTAAGAAGATTCCCACTAGACGTGAACTTAACCAAGTGGTTAAGTAAGTGTGAAGGTTCACTTCAGAAGGGCAAAGAGAAAAACACAAGAATAAGGCGATTATGATGCAAGGGGAGAAAATTAAGAACAATGGAAGAAAAGGATGAATGAAGATGACCAAAATAAAATGACACAAATAAGAACATAAACAAGTAACATAAATGTAAGACTTACTTAGTTACAAGAAAATTTGGAATTACATACAACTCAAATCCGAATGTAAGACACTATCCGTATGTAAAACATAGTTACATACGTATTACATACAGACAAAAATCTGTATGTAAAACTGTCGTAGGTAACTATTACATACGAATTTGAGATGCGTATGTAATTACATACAGATAAATTCGTATGTAAATACATACGGATAAATTTGTATGTAATTACATAGGGACATACCCCTATGTAATTACATACGGATATATCCCTATCTAACTTACAAATTTTTTTTAAAAAAATTGAATTGTTTTGAGTGAACTTTGATGGACGGTTATATGGTTAAATTTTTTTGGAAAACCTTATTATCAATTTAAAAACCTGGTAGAAGCAAAAATAGAGAATGCAATAGTCATTTTCAATTGAGTTCAAGTTCAAATATACAAATATATTAATTTTTCTATTATCAAAATCCAAATTCCAGAATAAATTATTTTTTTTCATTTAAGATCAAAATCTAAATGTATTATAATAGTAATCTTAAATCTTTCTATAATCAACATGTAGAATATAGAATGCAAAAATATATTTCCCAATTCAAAATAAGCAGACATGTATCATGGCTAAGCTCCATGAGGGTATTTGTGGGAGTCACATCGATGGTCGAGTTCTCTCATCAAAGGTTGTTCGAGCAGGATACTATTGGCCGACCATGAGGGAGGACTGCACGAGGTATGCGCAGCAGTGCAAACAATGCCAACAACACGCAATCATGCGCCCTTAGAGGAGTTGCGGTCGATCTACAGCCCATCGCCTTTTCACACACAGGGAATTGACATCCTAGGTCCGTTTCCCCTAGCAGTTCGTCAAATGAAGTACCTGGTGGTAGCCATCGAGTACTTCACCAAGTGGATAGAAGTCGAACTTGTTGCACAGATCACAGCCCACAAGCTTCAACACTTTATGTGGGAGAACATAGTTTGCCGTTTTGGAATCCCAAAGCATTTAGTGTCTGACAATGGCACCCAGATTGCAAGTCAGCAGCTAGGCAAACTATGCACAGAGCTCGGCATCAAGCTGGTGTTCGCCTCGGTAGAACACCCCAAGACGAATGAGCAGGTCAAATATGCTAACTGAGTCCTGCTCAGAGGCCTAAAGAGGAGACTGAAGAAAGCCAAGGGAACTTGGGCAAACGAGGTTCCTAGAATTGTGTGGTCTTACCATACCACTCCTTAATCCACCACTAAGGAGAAACCTTTTAGCCTGGTGTATGGATCAGATCCCATGATTCTCATCAAGATCCAGGAAAGTTCACCTCGATTCCAGAACTTCGTGGCCGAGGATTCTAACGAGGAAAGGAGGGTAAACTTAGATCTGCTCGACAAAGTCAGGGAGGAAGCGCACATCAAGGCCGAAGCCTTGAAGAGAAGGGTGGAGTATAAGCAGAAGTCCAAGTTGAAACCTCGGTAAATCCAGGTTGCCGACTTGGTAATGCGAAAGGCTCACCCTATAAGTTGGAGAACAAGTTGTCTCCCAAGTGGATTGGCCCATTCTGCGTGATAGAGGTGCTCAGGAACGGAGCGTATAGACTCGAGACCTTGGAATTCAGGATTATTCCCCGAACATGGAATGAGGCCAATCTTAAATTTTATTTCAATTAATTACGTTATTTTATGCAGTTCGAACTTTTAAGGGGACACTATTTTTCCCTTATCAGGGTTTTTTTAATGAGATCAACCAATAAAAAGTTATTTGAAAAATATGCTTGCAATATATCGTGCTAACAGTGAAATATCCCCTTGGTAAGATTCCAAGAGTGGGAACAGTAGGGTTCATAGCGAACCTCCCCTTGGCAAGATTCCAAGAGTGGGAACAGTAGGGTTCATAACGATTCTCCCCTTGGCAAGATTCCAAGAGTGGGAACAGTAGGATTCATAGCGAATCTCCCCTTGGTAAGATTCCAAGGGTGGGACACAGTAGGGTTCATAGCGAACCTCCCCTTGGGAAGATTCCAAGAGTGGGAACAGTAGGGTTCATAGTGAACCTCCCCTTGGTGAGATTCCAAGAGTCGGAACGAAGTTTCCCCTTGGTAAGATTCCAGGAATGGGAACGAAGTCTCCCCTTGGTAAGATTCCAAGAGCGGGAGCGAAATCTCCCTTGTAGGGAGCAGTAAGACTCATAGTTATTCATGAAATACCTCTTGCTCAGAGAGCTCGGGTAACCCTAGTCGCCATTGGCACGAACCACAGTGAATCCTCCCTTTAGGGAGTACGTTCAGATAAAGCAAAGCAATTTGTAAAGGAGGAACTGTTGACCAACAAGGCTCTGAACTCAGGTACCCTAAAACATAAGTTTACCATTGATTAATCAGGAGGACCGTGCTACTTAGGTATAGGCGATCATTGACGTTCGATTAGTTGTTAAAATCGTGTCAAGACATACACTATTATCAAGCTAGCCGAAGTTAGAAAAGGAAACATTCATACACACACACATATATATATACACCAGAATGATAAGTTGTTCATTGGATTACAAAAGGAAGGCAATAGCGGGGAGTTCCCCACAGCTATTCCTCATCTACTAGTTGTCCATCTATAACAACTTTACCTAACCCTGTATGGGAGAGGTCCAGCTCAGGATGCACACAAATGACTTAGGCCCTGGAATCCTCGAAGTCTACCGTGTAGGAGTCAGCGGCATCGCTCATCAGCTCGTCCTTGGTCTTCTGTAGGAGCTCGTCCTTCTGTACCAGCTCCTCTTTCGCATGTCCACTTCCTCATCCCTCCCAGCCAACTCTCCCTTCAGCTTCTCCACTTCAGTGTGGAGGTCGTTGTTCCTAGCATATAGCCCCAAGGCCTCATGGGACTTTCCAAATAAGAGAGCCTTGGTCTCTTGATGAGTTCTTGAAAGCTCATCCACTTCCAGTGTGAGTCCGTTGATTTGTCGTTTGAGCCCTGCAGCTTGGAGGACTTCTTTGTTGGCCAGTTCCTTCGCTTTCCGCATGTTGGAAAGGAGAAGACAATTCGCAACTAGGGCTTCCCCAGTTGCCTTGTCATGTGCTCCATCAATGGATCCTCCTCCAGGTTTTCCAGTCTCCCTTTAACTTTGGTGGAGAGAAGCATCTTTTGTAGGAAGGAAGTTGGGTTTGAGAAGGAATCCCATTGGTCTCCCTTTGAGGCACTTTCTCCTCTGTTCTCCTGCACTGCAATGTCTCGAGGAGGGGAAGTGCTGGTGGAAAGTCCCGATATGAGAGAGCTCGACCATTCAAGTTAGAAGGAACAGAGATGGCAGCAACAACTGTTCACTTCCTCTTGAAGACTTGTCCAGAGCAAGTTTCTTCGTCCTCAGAGGGGGTAGCTTCAGCCACCGCTTTCAGTTTTTGGCCCTTGGTAAAAGGGGCTGGGGAAACCTTCTTCTTCTTGGCCAAAGCAGCTAAGTTCTTTCTCTTTTGAGAGTCCAAAATATTGCCTGCATGAGAAAGAAAACAAAGAAGAGTTCGGAAAACACATACATGCAAGATATTGCTAGTAGGAGTAAAGGGAAGGGGGATACCAATATATGCCTTAAGGCCTGTAGGGCTGTACTCGTTCTTTATCAAATCAGCAGTGCTAAACACTACCTTGAGGTTGGAGAGGAAGTCACACACCTCTCGTTCTCGCTAGGGTAGGTCTTCAAGGCATCTAGGTTTTTTTTTTTAATTGGGTTCCTTAGTCCAGTACAGGGGGAACCCGTCCAGAAGGCTTGGATCATTATCATTGCAACGGATTTTGAAGAATTTACCCTTGAAGCCTTTGTATGATTGTTGAAAGAGGGTCAGCAAAACTCTCTCAGCAACCTCGTTGATGCTCACCCACAGCTTATGACCAGATCACTTGGCTTCAAAGTAATACAGGAACACATCCACTGATGACAGATGGCCAAAGTAGTGGCACAAGATGGAGAAACCTCGAACAAATGCCCAACTATTTGGATGTAGCTGGGTAGGGACGACGTTGATTTCGGTAAGAAAGGCTCTCTCAAAACTAAGAAAGGGAAGGCGAAGAAGAAGTCTTTTAAAAACTATAGAGTAGATGAAGAAAACATGTTCATCTTCCCTACAAGGAACAACCTTAATGAACCTGTCGTGCTCTTTGCCAAAAACACAGTTCTTTTTAGGGTGCTCATTATTCCTATACGACACTATCTTCGCATGGGTGGTGAATTCAGATGTTTCCTCTAAAATGTTACTAGGAGCCCAGGGGTATAGGGTTTCGTAATCCATCTTACAGGGAATCTAAAACAAAGAAAGAAAACAAATGCAATACTCAGAGGAAGAAACGCATGTGTTTTGAAGAAAGAAGCAAGGAAGCAGAAAACAAAGATATTTACGATCATAGATACGAGAAATATAAACAATCTCAGCGCAGTTATGAGAAGATTAAAGGAATTGAAATGACAGACCAAAGGCAGTCACAAGATAAAAAATGTACCTTGAGATGATTAATGAAGGGAGGCGAGGAGTCTTGTTTAGAGAGGAGAAAGCAGGGTGTTCAAAGTAGAGTGTTCGAAGGAAATCGCGAATGTGGAATGAAACAGTGAAGGGAGCGTAAAAATCGAAGGGTTAATGTATAGGGGAAGCACAAACGACAATGCATTCTAGCTGTTGATGTAGCCACGTGTACGCTCGCGAGGGAGTATGGTGAGACGTCACCACAAGGCACTGTGCACGTCGCATCACCCATAGGACTGTAGGTCGCCGTAGGCGAGCGGTTAGCCTTTCCACTAGAACAAGTTCCAGCTCGAGCCTGAGGGGCTTGTGTACTGGACCAGAGCATTGGGCTCAATGCTCAGGTGATCAGACATCGGCACCTGTGTGGAGCAGGTCGGCTCGGTGGCCTGGTCAGATTAATGGGCCACGTAAGTGGGCCCAAAAAATGCGTGTGTCGAAACCCGCATATATGTAAGGCCTAGTTAGCAAGCGAATGCATGTGGTGTGTATAGTGCATTTGGGTCTAGCACAAGTAAATATCCCCTCAAGACGCCTAAGCCCAAGAGCGCTAGGGTTTTCAGGGGTTAGCTGCATGCATGATACGTAAAGGCTAGAGTGCCTATAGTGACAGATAGGCCCCACGACGTTGGTACTTGAGTTGGTACCTTGACGACCATGCTGTTAAGATTATGCACTCCAAAGAGGAAGATTTTGTGCAGTTGTTGCACTAAGATTGTGTGGCATCGTAACAGAATGTCTTCCCGTCAAACCTACTTTAACTCGAGATAAGGTGATGTATTTCCACTAGCCATATAGAGAAAGGTTCTTGACCTTCTTAGGAATCACCTTGAGTTGGACATTATAGAGGCACTTTTCTTAGAGTTGGATCATTTGTTCTAAGACAAGAACTCACCAAAAACTAGTACCAAATCCCAAACTCATTTGGATGAACCAATTTTAGTCAAATTGAACCAAAAAAGAGGAGAAACTAAAAGGAACCGAACATAATTGAAATTAAAAGGCAAGAACAGAACATAGGTGCTGGAAAAACAGAAAAACAGAACCAAAAAACTCAAGAACACAAGACAACATGAACAATTGAAAGAGAAGAAAGGAAGGAGAAGAGAGTGCTCATGAAGATGGAAGAATGTTGGATGATCTCGCCACTAGAAGTGTGGAATGCTCCTAGATGAGAGTGATGCCGCCACTTGAGGACTCCAATGATCCATCAAGATAAGACTAGAGAAGAAGGCTCCAAAAGCTCTCCAAAGTTCACTCAAAATTTGAGTAGAGTTTTCTTAGATTAATTCCAATCTGAAAAATACAAAGAGAGCACCTCTATTTATAGCCTAAGGTGCTGAAATATAAGCTACACAAATTCAAAAACTCCCTCCCAAAAAGCTTCTAGAATTTGCGCCTAAAACAAAGCATGAGGAAGGTGTGACCTCTTCCTTCACTTTGGCACCTCCTTTTCTACTCCTACACCTATCTACTAACACACCCCCCTAAGACTCCTAACTAAAGACTAAAAGATGCTAAAACAAAAGAGGTTTCTAATGTTTCCCTCTAAGCACCTTCAACTAAAGAAATTACAAAAAGAGAAAATAAATGTCCTCTAGCTCCCAAAGCTTTGAACATGCTTCTTGTAATCCTTTGAGGTGGACTTTGACCTTCATGGGCGTCTTCTATTTGTGCCTCCACCTCCTCTTGATCTTGTTGATTGGCCTCCATTTCCTCTTGGGCTTGATCTCCATCATACTCCCCGAGTTGGAGAGAATTCGACCACGAATTCTGGAGACCTACAGAAAAAGGAGTTAGATCGCTGACATTAAAAGTATGACTACCTAAGAATGTATCAGGCATATCTAACTCATAAGCATTGTCATTAATCCTCTTGAGGACTTGGAAAGGTCCATCCCCTCGAGGTATTAGTTTGGACTTCCTTTGAGTAGGAAAACGATCCTTCCTCAAGTGAAGCCAAACCCAATCGCCCTCATCAAACAACAATGCTTTTCTCCTTTTATTGGCAAGTTCAACATACTTGCCAACCTTCTTCTCAATTCTCTTCTTGATATATTTATGCAAAGTTTTCACAAAAGAAGCTTTTTCATCTCCATCTTTGCACAAGACATCTCCAAGAAGGGGAATAGGAAGAAGATCAAGAGGTGTTAGGGGATTAAACCCATAGACCACCTCAAAAGGAGAATGGGAGGTGGTAGAATTTACTACACGATTATATGCAAACTCAACATGGGGTAGTAAATTCTCCCACACTCTAGGATTCCCCGAAATAAAACATCTCAATAGTTGTCCTAAAGTTCTATTCACCACCTCGGTTTGACCATCAGTTTGTGGGTGGCAAGTGGTAGAAAATAAAAGCTTAGTCCCAAGCTTGCCCCACAAGGTCTTCCAAAAGTGACTCAAGAATTTAGGATCTCTATCAGACACTATAGACCTAGGAATCCCATGTAAGCGAACCACTTCTTGGAAGAAGAGGTTTGCAATGTGGCATGCATCATCCACTTTGTGGCAAGGAATAAAGTGAGCCATCTTTGAAAAACGATCCACTACCACAAAAATGGAGTCCTTTCCCTTTGATGTCTTGGGTAAGCCTAAGATGAAATCCATAGATATATCTACCCAAGGCATTGAAGGGATAGGAAGAGGAGTATATAGACCATGGGGATGCATCTTAGACTTAGCTTTGCGGCAAGCTATGCATTTATCACACAAACTATGAACATGTTTATGCATATGAGGCCAAAAAAAATGTTCATGCAACACATCCAAAGTTTTAGCAACCCCAAAATGTCCCATTAAACCCCCCTCACGAGCTTCTCTAACAAGAGATAATCTAATAGAGCATTGGGGAACACAAAGACGTTTTCCCTTAAAAAGAAAGTCATCTTTAATAAAAAAGTATTTGTGTCCTCCCTTAAGACACTCTTGATAGAGGAGAGAAAAATCAAGGTCATCATGATAAAGTTCCTTAATGTGATCAAAACCAAGATATTGAGAGGTTAAAAGATTTAGCAAGGTGTATCTTCTAGAAAGAGCATCCGCCACAATATTTATTTTGCCTTGCTTGTGTTTGATCACATAAGGAAATTGCTCAATGAATTCCACCCACTTAGCATGCCTATTGTTAAGTTTGTTTTGGCTTTTCAAATATTTAAGAGATTCATGATCACTATGTATCACAAACTCTTTGGGAAAAAGATAGTGTTGCCAAGTAAACAAAGCCCTAACAAGTGCATATAATTCCTTATCATAGGTGGAATAGTTGAGATGACTTCCCTTCAATTTCTCACTAAAATAGGCTATGGGGTGGCCCTCTTGAAGGAGAACAGCCCCAATACCTATGCTTGAAGCATCACACTCAATCTCAAATGTCTTAGTGAAATTAGGAAGGGCCAAGATGGGAGCATTAGTCAATTTTTCTTTCAAAGTGGTGTCAAAAGCATTTTGTTGTGCTTCTCCCCAATGAAAGACCACATCCTTTTTCACTATGTCATTGAGTGGTGCGGCAATGGTACCAAAGTTTGGGACAAATCTTCTATAGAAAGAAGCAAGTCCATGAAAACTTCGGACCTCATTCAAAGATTTCGGTGTAGGTCAATTTTGAATGGCCACTACCTTTGTTTTGTCCACATGGACCCCTTTACAACTCACCACAAACCCTAGGAATTCTATATGATCAAGAGCAAGCATACATTTAGCAAGGTTAGCATACAAATGTTCCTTCCTAAGGGTTTCTAAAACTTGCCTAACATGCAACCTATGGTCATTCAAAGATAAGCTATAAATGAGAATGTCATCAAAGTAAACCACAACAAACTTACCAATGAAAGGTCTAAGAACATGATGCATGAGGCGCATGAAGGTACTTGGTGCATTAGTTAAACCAAAAGGCATAACTAACCACTCATATAAACCAAAGTTGGTCTTAAAAGCCGTCTTCCATTCATCACCCGGTTTGATACGGATTTGATTGTAGCCGCTTTTAAGATCAATCTTTGAAAAAATTTTAGAACCATGTAATTCATCCAACAAATCATCTAGTCTAGGTATGGGATGCCTATACTTAATGGTTATGTTATTTATGGCCCTACAATCCGAACACATTCGCCATGTGCCATCCTTTTTTGGCACTAAGATGATAGGCATAGCACAAGGACTCATGCTATCTTGCACCCACCCTTTCTCAATCAAAGCCTCAACTTGTTGGCGAATTTCCTTGGTTTCACTTGGATTGGTCCTATATGCTGGACGGTTTGGTAAAGAAGAGCCCGGTATCAAATCAATTTGGTGCTCAATCCCTCTCAAAGGTGGAAGTCCATTTGGAGGATCTTGAAACACATCTTGGAACTCTTCTACCAAATTTTCCAAGCAATGAGGACTATCAACAAGTGATTCTACTCTAAGAGTTCTAGGGATGGCTAAGAAAAGAGGATGATGAGCCACTATTTCCCTTTCAATGTCACGCCTAGACACAAGGAGTGTAGGCTTAGAACTCTTATCTTTTTTTTATCTTTTTCACTCTCCCTCTTTTTCTTCATAATAACTTGGTCCTCATGAACTTCTCTTGGAGAGAGAGATTTTAAAGTAACCTTGTGACCATGGAATTCAAAAGATAGTTTGTTGGTAAAGCCATCATGTAAAACTTTTCTATCAAATTGTCAAGGCCTTCCCAAAAGAACATGAGTGGCTTCCATGGGCACAACATCACATAATACCTCATCTTTGTATTTTCCAATGGAGAAATGGATGAGGACTTGTTTATTAACAATTATTTCTCCTACTTCACTAAGCCATTGTAATTTGTAGGGCTTTGTATGAGAGATAGTAGGCAATCCAAGCTTATCTACTACTCTTGTACTAGCCACATTTGCACAACTACCCCCATCCACTATCAAGGAACAAATGTTGTTTTGAATAAGACATCTTGTATGGAAAATATTTTCCCTTTGACTTTCATCAAAAGGTTGTGAAACTTGTCCAAGAAGTCTTCTCACAACTAACAAGTCCCCTTCAAGTGGACATTCGCTCTCTTCCTCACTAGATGCATGAGAATGCAATGAATGCTTAGGAGAATCCGAATCATGCTCACTAACTACAATGCCCTCATGCATGTACATACTTCGTTTGGAAGGACAATTTGCAGCAATATGACCATAACCCATACATTTAAAGCATTTAGTATTAGACGTTCTAGTGGGAGATTTAGGCCTAGAAGTAGATGGCTTAGATTCCTTGGGTTTGAAAGAAGAATCTTTGGAAGGATGTTTAGAAAAAGAAGTTTTGTTTCTCCAAGACTTGGAGTAGTATCCATCATTGGAAGCATTTTTAAAAGAGTTTTTCTTAGCAAGTTGGGCTTCCACCTTCATTGCAAGATGAACTAAAGAGCCCAATGATGTATACTCTTGTAACTCAACAATGTCTTGAATATCCTTCCTAAGACCACTTACAAACCTAGCAACCATGGCTTCTTCACTTTCTTCTAATTCAATTTTAAGCACAAGCGTCTCAAGCTCCTTATAATATTCATCCACATTTAGCGTGTCTTGTTGAAGTTGGAGTCTCAACATGAGGTCTTTCCTAAAATGTGGGGGCACAAACCTAGCGCGCATATGATCCTTTAAAGAGTTCCAAGAGTCCACGGGAGGACCCTTGTGATAGATAATGTCCTTTACAATTCCATGCCACCATTTCATGGCATAATCACTAAACTCTAGGGTGGCTAGCTTGAGCTTATGCTCATCTTGGATCTCATGGATCTCAAAAATTTGTTCACACTTAGCCTCCCAATCTAAATATACATTTGGATCACTAGAACCATTAAAACAAGGTAGCTTGACCGAAGGAAGCTTGAACTTTGCATCATGATAGAAGCCATTGCCGTAGTGAATTCTTTCCCCTTGGTGATGATGTCTTTGTCCATGGACTTAGGGTGGAGGTCTCCTTCTCCTATGCTCATCTTCACGGCCAACATCATTTGAAGAAGCTCTTGAAGATGGTCTATGAGAATGATGTCCATCATGGATAGAAGGAGATGGTCTAGCTTGTTGGACCTCCATCTTTTGCATTTTCTCCTCCAACCGTCTAATTGTTCTTTGAGCTTCATGTAATTCACCAAGAATTGAAGCTTTGGAAGGAGAATTCTGCTTGTAGGATGCATCACTTGAAAATCCAGCCATTTGGAATTAAAAACAGCAAACACACAAAACAGCAAACAAGTTAAAAAAATTAGCAAAAACAGTGAGCTTGGCAATTGAAGCTGCTGAAGTGAAATGAGGTAGAAAACGAGGTCACTCTCAAAGAAATAATGTTCTTGCACCAATCTGATCTTGAGGCCTTGGAATCCTCAAATGAAAGATGTTAAAGCAAGCACACCAATCTCAAAAGCAACCACCACAAAACCAATGAAACAATAAAGACAAACAAGAAAAGGTATAAGCAAGGAAAGGTAATTGCAAAAGGAATACTATATGTAAGACAAACTCAAAGAGTAAGAATGAAAGACAATCAAGAAAATAAAGAACTCAATGAGAAAAGTAGGCACACAAAAGAATACTTAAGGAAAAGCTCTAGTGTAGATGAAGAAAACAAAAAATTAGCTACAGGAAATTTTTTTTTTTTTAAAAAGCAAACTGTGCTTGATATTCACTGATTTAACTGGAATGATGTAGAGCGAACTGGAATGTGAAAAATTAACCACAGAAACTTCAATGTCTCAACTCAATAATGGCACTGGAACGAAGTAAAAACAGTAAGCCAATTGAGAGAAATAAATTTTTAAAAATCGCTGCCAGATTACCGTATTCTTTTCGGCAGAATTGTACACTTTTTTTATTTTATTTATCATTTTTTGTGTACTTTGAATTTTTGAATGATTCTTTTTTCTACTCTTTTCTAACACTTGGAATATCACAAATCCAGAATTTCAGAATTTTCCAGTGAGTAAATCAATTGAAATAAGGAAAAACAGTAAGCACTTTTTTCCGAAACAGAAGAATCCTAATAGGAATAAAAAACAGAATTATGAACTAGCAAAGACATAATGGAAAATGATGTATTGGAACTTGTATAGGTCTAGAATACAAGTATGAACTCAATTCTAAAAAGAAAATGCACAAAGGATCAATATCAATTCAGAAAATATATGACACTAAAGCAAGAAACAATCAAAACAAGAAAAGTACTACAAGAAGTAATGACAATTATGGAATAACATGACTAAGACAAAACTTGACATGATTACAAAATTAAAAGACACATCACAAATTTTAACAACAAGTGAAAGGAAGCTTAAGGTAAACTCTAGGAAGGATAATGCCATTCCAAAAGAGCAACCATACTCATAAGAAGAATGAGTGCCATAAACCTTTTCACAAGCACTTGGTGTAAAAGAAAAACAGCAAGAATACTCAAGTAAAATTCTAAAACAGAAACTTAAATTGCAAGAAATTAAAAGAGCTCTTGAAATAAAGTGCACACAACTCAACAATTAAACAAGAATGAACCTAAGACTCATGATACCACATGATGTGATTCCACTAGCCATATAGAGAAAGGTTCTTGACCTTCTTAGGAATCACCTTGAGTTGGACATTATAGAGGCACTTTTCTTAGAGTTGGATCATTTGTTCTAAGACAAGAACTCACCAAAAACTAGTACCAAATCCCAAACTCATTTGGATGAACCAATTTTAGTCAAATTGAACCAAAAAAGAGGAGAAACTAAAAGGAACCGAACATAATTGAAATTAAAAGGCAAGAACAGAACATAGGTGCTGGAAAAACAGAAAAACAGAACCAAAAAACTCAAGAACACAAGACAACATGAACAATTGAAAGAGAAGAAAGGAAGGAGAAGAGAGTGCTCATGAAGATGGAAGAATGTTGGATGATCTCGCCACTAGAAGTGTGGAATGCTCCTAGATGAGAGTGATGCCGCCACTTGAGGACTCCAATGATCCATCAAGATAAGACTAGAGAAGAAGGCTCCAAAAGCTCTCCAAAGTTCACTCAAAATTTGAGTAGAGTTTTCTTAGATTAATTCCAATCTGAAAAATACAAAGAGAGCACCTCTATTTATAGCCTAAGGTGCTGAAATATAAGCTACACAAATTCAAAAACTCCCTCCCAAAAAGCTTCTAGAATTTGCGCCTAAAACAAAGCATGAGGAAGGTGTGACCTCTTCCTTCACTTTGGCACCTCCTTTTCTACTCCTACACCTATCTACTAACACACCCCCCTAAGACTCCTAACTAAAGACTAAAAGATGCTAAAACAAAAGAGGTTTCTAATGTTTCCCTCTAAGCACCTTCAACTAAAGAAATTACAAAAAGAGAAAATAAATGTCCTCTAGCTCCCAAAGCTTTGAACATGCTTCTTGTAATCCTTTGAGGTGGACTTTGACCTCCATGGGCGTCTTCTATTTGTGCCTCCACCTCCTCTTGATCTTGTTGATTGGCCTCCATTTCCTCTTGGGCTTGATCTCCATCATAAGGTTCCGGTGAGAGAAGGGTTGTTACAATACCTAAGAGTAGTCTATAAAAGGGACACAAGATCTCTGGTAAAGGTACACCGTTTCTAAGATTGAAACTATTTACTTACTCATTGTTTCTTAACCCAGTACTGACTTGATCGTCGGAGTGCAATCAATAGGTAGGGCCCCCTCCGTTTCAAACGGAGCTGCGTTCCAACCATCCCAGGGAAAAAGCAAATTCTAGCAGAGGCAGGCAGAATCATAACCTGTTCCCAGAGTCAACTGGCGACCAAGTCAACCGACAAGAACACTTTCAGTTGAGATTAGATTATCGTAATGGAAAGTTGTTACAAGAGGTAAGATATAAAAGGGGCTTGAGACCCCAGGTAAAGGTACGCTATTTCTAAGACTGAAACTTACTACTTCTTAAACTCTTATAAGCCCTGTATTGACTTGATTGTCGTAGTGAAATCAACAGGTAGGGCCCCATGTGTTTCAACGGAGCTACGTTCCAGAGCAACAAGAGATAAGACGAGTTCGTGAAGAAACAGACGGAGCTAGAGCTTGTCATCAAAGTCAACAAACGAGCAAGTCAATCGACAAGAACAATATTCTTCTTTTCTTTTTGTCAAATATTGGAAAAGCTAGTTGTAAGCACAAGAAGGAAACAAAGAATATATACATGCAAGACTAATAATTCACGCAGCAAAGAATCTTTCAGTTGAACTATTGACCATCACGTGTTTCTTTTTGCCAAAGTGTTCTTCACATGAAATCCACATCCTTTGGAAAAACACTGAACTCTAAGGGACGAAGTGAAAAGGAAGAGACAGAGAAAAAGAGAAGGACTGTCCTCATGGTCTCCTAAGGGTCTTGGTCTTGCCCTATGCATAACCAATAGACAAAGAGTTCCAACTACCGAATCAAAGCAAAGAGGAACAGAGCCGCTTTCCCCAATTGAGGACAAAAAGAATGGAAATGAGTCCATTGATTCACCTATCTGAAGCTAAAGAAGATTGATCTTGAGTCTTGATCCCTTGCTTAACCTGAAACCTCTCAACCAGTGGGTTGGTGCCAGACACATCCATGTTATTGTCACTTACATTCCCGTCTTGCTTACCTTCTGCATTGGTTGATGGAGATTGTAAACCCAGATGAATGGAACTTTCGCCGCTTTCCCAACCATAATAGAATGTAGCTGGTCATTTCCTGCATCGTAAAGTGATGCTTGTTCTTAGCAGAAGATTAATGAAAATCACCACATAACTATGTTGTTGTCCCCTTTTTTGTCTCCTATCCTGTTAGCAAAATTTGTCTCTTGTAACTTGATAAATGATGCTTTTAGTTCATCTTATTCTATTCTAATATCATCTAGTCAATCAACCTTTAGCCCTTATTATTCTAATCCAATCCAATATCATATGTATACACACTCAATGCTCGAGGCTCATTTTACTGTGTTCGATCCAGAAACCCTCTAATTTATTTTTTTCTGGCATGGCATACATCTTGCTCAAAACGTAACACAGTAAGCTCTTTGGATTATCCTGCTAAAGGGATGTGTAAACTTTTAATTACTTTGTTTAATCCAACGAAATACGGTTGTTTTTCCTTGCTTAGTTTATGAGTTAAGTGTTTAGCAACTTAGACAGTGGAAATATAAAAATGATCAATACAAAACATATCCAACTCAAATTGTGTTTGGTAAAAGACAGATGAAAGAGTTATACCACCAGATGAAAAGTATATATAAACATTATCTGGAGCATATGGCTTTGTTTCAAAAAGAGCCCACTCATTCGGAACCTTCATAAACCTGTCAAAGTCATCAAACATGCTCACACAAAATATATGTGCACTATTCAATTTGTACCCATGAGTCTTCTCTTTAGCAACTAAAAAAAAGCACCCAATTTAATCATACAAAATAAAAAAGATACAACCCAATATCCACTTAAAGTTATACAAACCCAATTCAAATTTATAAAATAGGGTAATTTCATTAAATTAGGTTTTCAGAAAGTTATACCTGTCTATAATCAATTTGGGAACTCAAGGTACCAACTAGGTTGACCCACAAGGACTACTATGACCCAGCCCATTATACGACACCGTCGAGCTCCGCAAGTGGTCTTTTTACAAGGCCCTCATCCCTGAGTTTGTCGCCACCCTTGTTTCCTCTACGTCACCATCCTTGCGTCATCAGCTACAACCACTAGATCAATGTTGGCGACTTCTACGAAGGCGTTGGCATCCTCGGCATCGCTTGAGCCTTTGACGACATGATTTTCGTCCTCGTCTACTACACCGCGGACATTTTTGGGGGTCACACAAACCCCGTCGTCATGTTTGGGTTGTTTCTTGCTAGGAAGGTGTCGCTAGTGAGATGAAATATTTTTGGAATAAGTTGCAGATAAAGGGAAAATGAATTAGGGAAGATAAAAGAGGAAGAGATTAAGAGAAAGGAGAAGGGATAAAGCTTGAGAGATAAAAAGCGAGAAGGTTGGACGAGGAAGGGCGATTGGTGAGAAGGAAAATGACGAGAGAGGCATATCAGATCTCTTAGTCGCGCAGACAGCTGCTCTCCATTTTCTTTTCTTCACTATTTCTCTTTCTCCTTTTCTATGTGCTAACCCTAACTGAATAACAAGGCTAATACATATTTTCCGTATGTAACACACTATTCCGTATGTAAAAATTTCTGATTTTTTAATTAAATATGTAATATATTATATACAGACACAATCCGTATGTAATAATTTTCGATTTTTTTAATTAAAAATGTAATGTTGTATATACAAATATAATTCGTATGTAATTATTTCCGCTTCATAGCGCCAAAATTACATACGAATTATGTCCATATGTAATTACTTTTGGTTTACATACGGAAAAATCCGTATGTAATGTGTATTTACATACTGAATTAAATAAGTATGTAAATATTCGTATGTAATGCTCAATTACATATGGATTCGTATCTGTTGGTAATAATCAATATGTAAATAAATAATTTCTTGTAGTGATGCTCCCTTAGCTTTCCTAACAAAGATGCAATGGTCAATGTAGTTAAATCCTTTGATTCTGAAATGGGAGTGACCTTTGGCTGCCAAGATTTATCCAAGCATTTGAGGATCTTGATGTTCAACTCCTCTCTTTCAAAGATTTTGCCAAGATCAATGAGATGATGTACAATGTGAGTAAATCTCTTCTGCACCTTAGAGATGGTTTCCCCTTTCAACATCCTAAACATTTCATACTTTTCGATTAAGGCATGCTTTCTTGCCCTCTTCACATTTGTTATGCCTTCGTGGGTTACTTCAAGGATACATCTCCTTTGTCCATCTACATTGAGAGTCTATGAAAAATTCTTCTGAATTCAAAGGAAAAGTTATAATGTTCTTGACAATGCAATCATATTGAGCCTTTCTTTCCTTCACTCTCAGTCCTTTAAGACCAAGGTTTTTCAATAAAAAAACATTATCTTTTTCAACCTTAGGAATAAAAGAACCATTGTGATAGCATCCCAGATTCCTCTATCAATTGACTCAACAAAAATTTTCATTCTTACCTTCCAAAATTGAAAGTTCAGCCCACAAAACAAAGGTGAATTGTACCCTCCCCAAAGGATATTTTTCCAGCCATTTTAAAAAAGATTTAGGATCGAAACTTGAATAACTTTCAAGGACTCAGCTCCTAATGGTAATTGTTAGAATGTGTGGCCAAAACCGGGAGGGGGGGAGGGGGGGGGGGGGGGGGTTGAATTGTTATAACAATATTTTTTGCAAAGATTAGAAGTAGAGTGAAAAGTTCTGTAAAATTCAACCAATTGATTTTCTGTTCAACTAGATAAAATTTCATATTTACAGTTCTTTATGAAAAATCAACCAGGAAACAACTGTTTTTTTATACTAGAAAACAAAGAACAAATTACAAGACAATGTATAAGAGTAGGGAAAGAGAGATTCACAGAGAGAGATTTATACTGGTTCACTCTTAACCAAGAGATACATCCAACTAACCACTGAGAATTTACTATGCAATCAAAACTAGATTACAAAACACACACCAAGAATGTTGATCTTGAACCCCTCAAGAACACACAACACTCCTTGGCAATACCACAGTTCCAAGAAACCATTTCTGAAACTGATTTACACAAAATTATAATATTCCAAGAAGGAAAGCAGAATACACTTAGGCTTTACAAAACAGTAGTACAAATGAATAGAAAACCCATATCCTATTTCACACACAAACAATGATTCAAAAGCTCTTGATCTTCACTTGAAAACATTTTTAATAAACTTTTTTTCTTGTTCTTTTCAAATGATCACAAAACAGTCTTTATATAGACTAAAAGAAGTAGTTAAAATAATTAGATCATTAATCAAAAGCAGTTTGAAACATTTAAAATCAGTTTGGATTCATAACAAAATTCTATTAGAAAAACAACTAATTCATTTATTTTTCGGTTAAGGATTTCATATAAAACAACTAGTTGTTTTATCGAAATAACCGACTGCTTTTGTCTTACAGAAAAGACAAAAGAAAGCAAACTTTTTTCAAAAAATCTAGGTGCCAATCAACTAGTTGTTTTCACAATATTTTTCGCAAAGATTAGAAGTAGAGTGAAAAGTTCTGTAAAATTCAACCAATTGATTTTCTGTTCAACTAGATAAAATTTTAGATTTATAGTTCTTTATGAAAAATCAACCAGTTGTTTTATCGAAACAACTACTTGTTTATACTAGAAAACAAAGAACAAATTACAAGGCAATGTATAAGAGTAGGGAAAAATAGATTCACACAGAGGGATTTATACTGGTTCACTCTTAACCAAGAGTTACATCTAGTCCTCAACTAACCACTGAGAATTTACTATGCAATCAAAACTAGATTACAAAACACACACCAAGAATGTTGATCTTGACCCCTCATGAACACACAACACTCCTTGGCAATACCACAGTTCTCAGAAACCATTTCTGAAACTGATTTACACAAAATTATAATATTCAAAGAAGGAAAAAAGAACACACTTGGGCTTTACAAAACATTAGTACAAATGAATAGAAAACCCATATCCTATTTCACACACAAGCAATGATTCAAAAGCTCTTGATCTTCACTTGAAACGTTTTTAATAAACTTTTTTTCTTGTTTTTTCAAATGATCACAAAACTGTCTTTATATAGAGTAAAAGAAGTAGTTAAAATTATTAGATCATTAATCAAAAGCAGTTTGAAACATTTAAAATCAGTGTGGATTCATAACAAAGTTCTATTAGAAAAACAACTGATTGATTTATTTTTCGGTTAATGATTTAATATAAATCAACCAGTTTTTTTTATCGAAATAACCGACTGTTTTTACCTTACAGAAAAAACAAAAGAAAGCAAAGCCTTTTCAAAATCTTTGAAAAACACTAGGTGGCAATCAACCAGTTGTTTCGAAAAATGAACTCGATAAAAAAACTTGTTGTAGTTACAAAACTTTGAACAACAACTTTTTCACTTGATTAATTTGAAAACACTTCTTTCAAAAATTGATCTTGGATTACTAGAAGTGAATTGACAAAACAAAATCTACTAAACAACACCTACAAACACTGCAACAGGTTTTTCAAATCTTAAAAGCAGATTTAGAAACATCAAAGCTCCTTGTTGAACACAATTATACAACAAGTTTCAGGTAATATCTAGGCTTACTTTGTCTATATATGTACAATTTCACTTGACAATAATTAATGTTTGGCATTTACTTTTATTTTTATTATTTTACAAAAAAATATTTTAAAGAGTAATATTAAAATATTAATTCACTTTAATGTAATTAATTATTTTTGATTTGAAGTTAATTTTTCTATAAATGAACGGAAACTAATGTAGTAATTTTTAATAAATTTTAAAGAAAATAAGCCTACAATATTAATGAGTTTCATCTCTTCTCCCCATTCATTTCAATCCATGAAGAGTGTTGTTATTACAATAGTTTTTTCTTTTACTATTTGTTATTAGTTACTTCTTATGAATAACTATCGATGTTGAGGAAAAGAAATTAACAAATTAATCAACACAACACAACAATTTAGCTTGATGTAAGAAAATAGACGTTCAATAATATAAACCAAAACAGAGAAGATTAGTTTTAATAATCCAATACAAAATTCTCCTTCTTCTCCTCTTCACGGTTTCTGCTTCAGAAGCGCAGGCCAAAACCCTAGCCGGAGAGATTCTCATTCCTCACCCAAACATACACATAGGTGAGTAGATACATATCACTCCCATTTATTTGTTCCCAGTTTTGGTCCAATCACAAGTTGGACCTTCTGTTCATCTACTTTTTATTTATTTTATTTGTGGTGTTTTAGAAGCAACGTTTTCTTATTACTTTGATTTGTTTCTGGTTACTGTTGTTAGAAGGATTGCTATCTGGGGTTGCAGTATGACTTCAATTTCCCCTGCTTTGACTAGAAAATTGGACCCTTTTAAAAAATATATTTTATTTTTATTTTGTTAATACGGAAAATGAAAATACTGAAGTTGGGTATAACTAAGATTGGGTCTTTTAAATGAAGTTCTGTTATGAACTTTGGTTGACTGATATGAAGTTCATGGGTTTCTGGTTTTAACACCAATACTCATCGAATTCCTTTGCTTGCAGTTAACTTTTTATTTTTTTTATGCAAAAGTGGCGATCTACTTATGGGTTTCTGTTTGTGTGATTTTTTTTATTATTTATTTTTGGATTCAATTTTTTTACATGTCAACTGTATCTGTTACATCTTTAATCATTTGTTTTTGTGACTCATGGGACCACTGTTCTTCTGTAACTTTGCTTTAGTCTACCAATTATGAAATCATGGTAGCTTGCAGGTATTAAAATTAGTGTTGGAAGTATATTAATACATTTGTATGGGTACCGCGATGTCAAATATAATGAACTTATCAAATCATTCTTCATGCTATGATGTTTGTGCATGTACATCATTTATAAATTATTTTGAGCACCTTATGCCTAAAGTTGTGTTGGATCTGGGGTTTAGGCACTACCGTTCTGACGTTCTTCACTGCTAATTGCTTATTTGACTCTGTAATCATGGAAGAAGATGCTTATCAATTTACTGGTGTTTGATTCTGTCAGCCTTATCACTAAGCATGCATATATAACAGATATACATAATATTCCTTCTTTATTGTATTAATATTGTTCAACAATACAAGTAAATGTACTAAAATGTTTGTGATTTTGTAAGTGTTTTGGTGATGATTATCTGAGCGTCACCTTCCATTTGGTTACAGTTTAGGCTATTCTTTCTGCGGTTACCAACAATGGCTGATGGTCACGAATCAGACAAGAACATTGAGATATGGAAGATCAAGAAATTGATCAAAGCATTGGAAACTGCAAGGGGAAATGGTACAAGCATGATTTCTCTGATTATGCCTCCTCGTGATCAGGTTTCTCGTGTGACTAAGATGTTGGGAGATGAATTTGGAACTGCTTCAAATATCAAAAGCAGGGTGAACCGGCAGTCAGTGTTGGGTGCCATTACTTCTGCTCAACAGAGGTTGAAACTGTATAATAAGGTTCCTCCCAATGGTTTGGTCCTTTATACTGGCACCATTGTCACAGAAGATGGCAAGGAAAAAAAGGTGACAATTGATTTTGAACCTTTTAAGCCTATCAATGCGTCACTTTACCTCTGTGACAACAAGTTTCACACAGAAGCTCTTAATGAACTTTTAGAATCTGATGACAAGTTTGGTTTTATTATTATGGATGGAAATGGAACCCTTTTTGGGACATTAAGTGGAAATACACGTGAGATTCTTCATAAATTTAGTGTTGATCTACCAAAGAAACACGGTAGAGGAGGGCAGTCAGCTCTGCGTTTTGCTCGTCTTCGCATGGAAAAGCGGCACAATTACGTGAGGAAGACTGCAGAACTTGCTACTCAGTTCTTCATCAATCCTGCTACTAGTCAACCTAATGTTTCTGGACTTATACTTGCTGGTTCAGCTGACTTCAAGACAGAGCTTAGCCAGTCAGATATGTTTGATCCTCGATTGCAAGCAAAAATATTAAATGTGGTTGATGTTTCCTACGGTGGAGAAAATGGGTTTAACCAAGCTATTGAGTTATCTGCGGAGCTGTTATCTAATGTGAAGTTCATTCAAGAGAAACGGTTGATAGGAAAATATTTTGAGGAAATCAGCCAGGATACTGGGAAATACGTCTTTGGGGTTGATGACACATTGAAGGCTCTGGAGATGGGTGCTGTGGAAATACTAATTGTGTGGGAAAATTTGGATATTAACAGATATGTACTAAAAAATAGTTCTACTGCTGAGATTCTGATAAAGCACTTGAACAAGGAGCAAGAGTCTAATCAGAGCAATTTCAGAGATCAGGTCACCCCTGCAGAGTTAGAAGTTCAGGAGAAGATGCCCTTGCTTGAGTGGTTTGCGAATGAGTACAAAAAATTTGGATGCTCACTGGAATTTGTGACCAACAAATCCCAAGAGGGATCACAGTTTTGCAGAGGGTTTGGTGGTATTGGTGGTATCCTACGCTACCAGCTTGACATCAGATCGTTTGATGAGTTATCTGATGATGGAGAAGTGGACGTGGATTCTGATTAAGCATCTCTTATACTGTATGTAGTGCTTTCATCACATTTTTCAATAATACAATGAAGCACTATAACCTCCATTTTAAAAATTCTTAGATATTTACTTGGATTTTATGGTGCTAAGACTTCTCCTTTGTTCTTACATGCACACCATATATGTATCATTAACTTCCTTTGGTTAATTATTGTATTCTCATTACAACTCTAGGAAATCATTATTCAAGTCAAAGATATGAAAGTTTCTATGATAAAAAAATTAATTTTCTACTTAATTTTCAAATTTTACGTCTTATTTTCAATTATTTTACCATTTGAAATTTCAAAATTATACATGTATTAGTTAGCTGTCCAGTTATTAGCAATGTAATAACGTGATTAATATGTAATATATTTTTAAATTATATATTTTCATCCTTACAGAACTATCTTTTTTACTACAAATCCAATAGAAGGTTTCTACAAAGTAAAATTAAAAGTTTTAACAGTATTTCCACTCCTCAATTACTGAATTACTTCTTCCTTGAGTGATGCTCCTTCCTCTAGGCCATCCTCCTTCTCTGATGTATATGCACCACACCCTGATGAATTCATATTTTTCTAATCTATGCTTTCCTTCATATTTAGGATATTATTCTTGCTTTTGTTAATATTTTTAGTTTTAGAAATGTATTTTGAAAATATAAAAGATGTATTATATAAAAGAGTTTTTTATTTATTTTATTAATATACTCTCTCTATATATAGAGTAAAATATAACAAAATATCAATTTTAGTGTTATTTCAATCTTAATTTTCTAAATTTAAATAATAAATAAATAAATATTTATCTTTATTTAAAAGATATTTATAAAAAACTGAAAGATTTCCTAAAAGCTAATTTAAATATAAGATATTAAATAAATCTTCGACATTCTTTCTTGCTTTAATATATGTTTATCTTAATTTCAAATTTGATTCTCCTTCTTTTAATCCTTGGTTTCCTTAGGTTTTTTTTTTTTTAATTTTGTCTTTCTCTTTCTTCCATGAGATACATCTTCATCCAATTTGACATTCCTTATTATATTTCTTCTTTTATCAACCTCATCTTTGTGTATTGTGAATTTCATGGTAGTGACATTGCACCTTTGATAGATGTTAGAATGGTTCTTCATCTATTTTCTCGTCTTGAGCATCAAACTTCTTTAAGAGATATCCATCTTTTTTTATATTGATCCTTCTTTTATATCTTATTCTTTGTAGTCAACTCCTCTTTCATCAAATTTAAAGAAAAACTTTTGTCTTTCATACGAACTTTGAGTACTTTTAGGTTGTGCATCTTTAATAACACAAAATTTGTTCTCAAAAGACATCTTATAATCTTTCCCTAATAGTAGAGCAACACTTAACAAATTTTGATTAATCTTAGTGATATACAAGACATCAAAAATTAATTTGACACATGAATAAATTGTAATTACAATTTCCCTAATACCTTTAGAACAATTTGTTTTTCATTCCTAATTTTACTTCAAAAATATTTGATTTGTTAAGTTCTTTTGAAAAGTTCTCAATCATAAGTCATGTGGTTTGTACAACCACTATCTATAAACCAATCTTTTGTAGATTTGTTGGTTGTAATATACGATGTTTCAAGAAATAGTTTCTCTTATGATTCGTCCTTTACAATCTAGACATCTTAGGGATATTAAGATTTGCATATCTTTTATACATGTCTTAATTGACCACATTTATGGCATTTTACATCTAATTTCTAGCAATACTTGTTGTGTTTTGTGATTATTTTTCTTGTAGTACAAAATAGAAAAGAACATGTGTTATTGTTTGGTTGTATTTGTTTTTTTTTTTGTAATTTTTGACTTTGAGAGCACCTTCGACAATATGAAGCAAAGTACCTTGAACAACACAATCTTCTCATTAATCTTCGTTGCTCTTGTACTTGCAAGACATGTATCACTTATGTCAAAGTAATTGTAGACAAATCTTTTGTGTTTTCTAATGAAGGAATAGACGATTCATTTCTCTTTGGCATCGGTACCAACACTTTCTCAATTAGTCTTTAATTAGGAACTCCTTGTCCAAATTTTTTTCTTGTTATCAATACCCACTATAGTAAAAATTGGTTTGACCAACAGTTAAAAGTTGTTGGTAGTTCCAAAATTGTCAATAAATAGGAATTTCCAAAAAAAAAAAGACGATGAATGATTCGTCGGTAAAATGCTTGTTGAAAAATTTATCGATGAAAATTATAAAGTTTGTCGATAATTATTAACAAATATATCCTTTGATTATTACTGACAAGGTAATAAAGGAAGGATATATCCGTCGATAATTACTGAGGGGTATATCCATCAATAATTATTGAAGAATATGTTTGTTGGTAATTATCAAATGATGTGTCATTCTTTGAACCATCTGGAAAATTTGAATATATACAAGCACAAGCACTTGTTAAGTATTTGCTTTAACATAAGGAATTAAAATGGCCAAAATAAATTATTACAACAATCAAACTAACAACCATATGTAAAATTGTGCACACAATTGCAATAAATGTGATCAGAACTTACTCAAGATATGGTTTAACTTCGGTGCAATTGATTAACAAATGAACACAAGTTGAGTTCAACTCAACATCAGTTAACCAATGACTCAACTCCTTCCTTTTATGATGATCAACTTGTTGGGACTTTGATAACCTTGACTCATGTGTTTGACTTTGAAATTTTGTTACATTCCTAGAATAGTGCAGTGACAACATGAAACTGTTGAGATAATGAGAACAAAAGTACGTTGTCCATAATGCAAGTATGTTGCACAAATTGATCCTTCAACTATGACTTTATTTTTTATTGATAATTTGGAATCACCCATGAATCTACATAAAAAAAACTCCATGCATTATGATTCATAAGCATGGTTATCGAATCAATATTAGAATTATGAATTGTTTTTCAATTTTTTTGAATCGTGAATCGAATTTTATTATAAGTTGTAAGATACATAATAAATAAAATATTATGTTTTAAATAAAAATAAGTGACATGAAATAAAACATTAGAAATATCACATATGAAAATGAAGTCAAAATGTTCAATCCACAAAATTAAAACACAATAATAAAATGTAAAATATTATTTTTTATATTTAAATCCTACATCTTAATTTTATGCTTTCATTCATTCATCCTCATTTTCATCATCTTCCTCCACATCTTCAACCATATCTTAAATTTCATTGTCATTTACAATTATGATTGATTTTTCCTTTTTTTTTATCAATCTTAGTAGTTAAATTTCTTGGACATATTAAAGAAACAAACAAATTACTATAAGTATTATAGCATTTATGATTAATTTAATTACACAAATTTTACAATTTAAAAAAATACATCTCTTCCTTTCCTTATTTGGAACTCCCTCTTCAAAAGTAAAAGATGCATGTATATCCATCTACGAAACCATCATTCGGTGCAAGGATCCTCCTTTTCAGTATCAGATAAACATATATGAAAAGTATCAGATAAACATATAGGGTCATAAGTATCCTCTTTCTCATCTCTAACCTTTTGCCTCATCTCAAGTTAAAGGTTATACTTAACAAAGACAAAAACATTTAATTTTTGTTGTTATAAGCGATTTCTTCTTTTAGTATGCACTTGATCAAATATGATCCAATTTCTTTTAAGTAACATTACAATTGAGACTCAAAGTCCTTATTGCTAGATTTTGTATCTCTTTATCTTTTCCACTAAAAAGCTACAATTTCGAACAAAAAACTAACATTAATAAATGTGATTTAAACTATTATGTTTTTTATGAAATTATTAAGATTAATTAAATTCTTTACTAGGATGCTTCTTATTTTTTGTATCTATTGTTATGCTTCTTCCAAACAATTGATATATTTTGAATTTGTCAAGTTGTTGATCAAGTTGAAATCTAATCTTTCTATTTGGGATTATTTTTTTTTAATGAAATCAGATAAAAAAAAGTTATTAAAATAAAAATCATTATTAATTTGCAATAATTTTTAAGGTATAATATTAATAATAATTACTTACTTAGGATTAAGGTAGTAAGAAACATCATGAAAAGGCTTATGTAATTGTAAATTCCAACAAGTATCAATTATTTTCTAGGCCTTTTTTGTATCGAGAGTTTTGATTCCTTAAATATGTGGATAATTGTTCTTTAGCTCTATCCATAACTTCATAGTTATATGACATAACATGTTTTGTGTCTCCCTCTACAAGCCTTAATACTTTCATAAGTGGAGTTACACACTTCAAACAATATTGGATGAATTTTAAAAATCTATGATCACATAAAACAATGTTTACCATTTGTTTACCTTCATTTTTATTAGCATGATTACTTGTTGTCTTGTCTTGTGAAACAAACATAACTCATAAAAATTTTCTATTGTGTTATGCATTGTACACTAAGAAAAATAGTTGCAAATCTTGTGACTATTGGTCAAGCTAATTCTTTTTCGTTGGAATACTTTTTACACAAATTTAGGAGTCATGTGTGCCTATAAATTAAAGTTGTGATCCTTTTGGCATTTGCAATGACATTATAAAATTTTGGTAGCTGATCAATGTCTTCAAGAATTAAATCAAGGCAATAAGCTGCATAAGGAGACCAAAAATAACATTTTTCTAGCTGTCACAGAATCTAATAGTTAAAACATATCCTTAATCACATTACTAGTATCAATAAATTTTAAGAAAATTGTTCCACTTGGACTATTCGCCAAAAAGTTGGTAAGAGACCTTCGTTTTCCATTTGTCCAACCATCGCATATCAAAGTACAAGCACATTTCTCACATTCAACCTTATTTTCTCCAAACTAGCTTGGATATTGTCAACTATTTTTTTTTTCAAATAAGACATCCTAACTTCATTATAAGTAGGAGGCTTTAAACCCTTTCCATATTCAATAACAAATTTAAACATTTGAACAAATAATGAGCTTCTTAACAAATTAAAAGGTAAAACATTACCATATATGCAAATCCAAATGTCTAGAATCACCAATTCTTTGTTTTTAATCATTTCATTCATGGTTTTTTTGCTATATAACTCATTGTTTCCCTTCTTGGAAAATGACTTCAATGTTTCGTTTTTATTACTATCTTGGATGTTTATTCTTCAAAACTATCTTAATCATTTGCTTCTTTGACTTTTTATTTATCTTCTAATAACTTCATAAACATGTCTTCGATATCATTTGGAACAAATGTACATGCAATGTGATATTTTCCTTTATTATAGCAAGATAGCGTTTCACTTTTGCAACACCACCCCAAACAAGTATCTGAATAATACTTACACTTGACTAGAAGTCTATGAGGGAGAAGACTCTCACAATGATTTCATGTAATATCTATTTCTTCCTTTTACTTTATCTGACTCATTGCCTCTACCAATAAAGTCAAACAAATAACAACTTATTTTTATCCTAAAATAAACAAAATCCTTGAAAAACACACTTTTGTGAAAAAAAAAACAAAAAAATATATAACAAATACAAAAACAACTATATATAAAAATAAATAAAAAGTTTGATATAAACATATCCTTAAATAATTTTATATAAAATAAAAAAATACAAGAATATATTTTAAAATGAAATTTTTAAAAAAAAAATCTTATATAATAAAGTAAAATAAGTGCTTAAATAATTTTATATAAAAATAAAATAAACAAAAACTTAAATAATTTTATATAAAAAAATAACAAAAAGAAAACAAATTCTTTTTATAGTACAAATGACAACCTATATTTTTTTTTATTTTGGTTTATGAGGATTAAAACATATTTTATTAACTTATTATTTAAAAATTTATTTATTGTTATAATTTATTTATTTTTATCTTGAAAAAATGTGGGGACCAATGTGGTTTGTTGGGCTGGGAAAAAAATAACCCCAGACATAACTTTAACTTTAACCCCAGACACTTATTTTTCTTCTTATTGATTAAAATAATCATTAGAACATAAGGTGGTAGCTGGTGGAAAGCTGAAGTTGGTGGGCCAAGTGTCTTCTAATTGATAAAATTTAACATCCAGGTGATATATCAAAACTTCAGATATTAAAACATAAATTAATTACTCTAGCTATCAAAAGTAAGAGAGCCTGAGAACGTGATATCACCAAATTTGTTCTTCTTTTCCAACTTTCTCTTCCTCTGTTCTCCACTAGAGTGTTTCATACTGGATCCGTGTTCCGCTAAGTTTCTATTGTTCTTCTTTTTCTACCCATTTTATTTTCTTCTTTTGGTATGTTCTCATTTGTGCTTCTCCTTTATGTGCTTTCACTATATTTTTTTAACCTTCTTTACCTTTTTTTTTTCACTATATCTTTCTATATCTTTCTTGTTCTTCTCAATTTATTAGTGTTATCAAAATCGCATTAAAAAAATATCAGGAATTCTAAAAATCCTTTATGAAGTTATAACGAAACTCTTAATGGGTTATGATAGAAACATTGTGGTAAAAATAAATACAATATATACATATAAATAACTTTAAAAAAATATAAAATAATGAAAAAGATAATCATAACTAATAATAATATTATGTGATGGAAGAAGGTTAAGATCAGACCCAATCACTAGATCCATGACAAGGAAGATACAAGAAGATTGAGACTCTACTACTGATGGCAGAGACACATTCCTCTACATGTTCAAAAATGTCATAACCTAGTAAAGAATTGTAGAATAGAATTTATTTTCTTGCCAAAAATAGAATACAAATTTTACTTGTATTTTTTTCTTAATTATAATTAGGGTTGAATTAGTCAACTAAAAAACAACCTAGGTTGAATTAGGGTTTCTAGAAGACTTCTAAATTTACTTAGTCTAGTCCTAAACCTAAAAAGAGTCACATGAAGCACACCTTTGTCATGCTTTCCTTGTGACTCCAAAATAGGCGCCAATTTCAAACCTCTAGCATTTGAATTTTCCCACCATTTTCTTTCTACATTGGCTGGACATCTACCCTATGTAAAGAGGTGTTTGGCTCATAAAATTCTAAGATCAATATATGAGTGAATAGCCCAAGTTTGCAAGCTTTCTCACTAGACACCTTGATCTTCTTCTTTACCTCTCCAAGTGATATGGCCCAACCAATCACCTCCCTACCTCTCATGCACCTTCAAGGAAACCATAGATCCATTGGAGCCATCCTTGTCCATTTCATCCATTAGCTTCTTCCAATCCTCTCAACAAATCAAGAAATCCAATCACTCATGAAGGCAACACCATCATTATGTCTAGAAGTTCAAATAACACTAACATCAAATCAAATAATCATTAATTTTAAGTTCAAAACATGAAAGAAATTGTCTTATGTTTTGTAATTATCCGACTCTTCTTTAATCGCAACATAATTGTCTTCAATATTATCCAATAGGGCAAATCCCTCCTCCTCTTCCCCTTCAGAAAAAATCTCAAAGTTAAATAATTATTCAAACTCAAAATCAGAATTATCATGCAATTCATTCCCAACCACAATTTCAATCATCTCTTTGCCCTCATGTAGGCTCAATCAAAAGGACAACTCTAGGATTAAGTAATCTACAAAGCATATCCAAGAAGACCTCAAAGTCATCAAAACATTAATTAGACCTATGGTCAGAAGAACACAAAAATACTGAGTTTCGGCTGACTTCAGAAGAGACTAGTGAACATTATTTTTTGGGTCAAGCTTTAGCTTAAATAATTGTATAAAGTTGTTTAGGACTTCATGGGTCATGCATTGGGCCTAGTAGCATAAAATAATTGGGCCAAATATTTGGACTGAGTAGTGTTGGTTTCTGGCCTTGTATTTGGGCCAATAGTAGATTAGGTCTAGTTAGGGTAACAATTGAGCTTTTTTAGCCCAATGTAACCCTAGCCCATCTAGGGTATAATAAAGGACGAAAATTACCTTGACAAATAGCACGTGGACGTCCACATGGAAGCCTAAGATGGAGAGAGTTTAGCATGGAAGGTGTGAACTACACATGGAAAGCATAAGTTCACATGGCACCTTGTCATTGGAGAGTTTATTTTTGAATTTTCAAATTTTGACTCCAAAATGTCCAACCCCTTACACTATATAAATAAGTGGGCAGATTACATGTAAAGAAGCTTGGAATTAAATAAGTGTTATGCTGTCAAAATTCAGTCTCATACATTGTCTTAGCTCTCTCTAGGGTAGAACCCTTAGTAGCTTCCTTAGAACTTTGCCTAGTGAGTTGGCTTAACCTCTCACTCTCCCTAATTCACTTCACTTTAATTTCTTTAAGTTCCAAGTGCTTCTGCAACCTTTCTCAACTCCATCATAAATTCGAAACTACACAAATAGGGAGATGTTTCATTGAATCAAAGAATCCAGGAGGAAATATTCTCTCCAACATGCAAATAACGATTGGAATATTTTGCTCCATCCTTGTTAGTGATTCATTATTCAATGTTGCAGAGCACAAATCTTTGAAGAAATGATTAATTTTAATAAGAAGATTTAAAACATGCATTGGCAATGAGCTAAACACAATAGGAAGTAATGTCTCCATGAATACATGACAATCATGACTTTTCAACCCATGAATCCTTCCCTTTACAACATCAACCCATCTAGCCAAGTTCACATCCTCAATTCTTTTATCCAAAGAAAAAATAACTTAGCTTCACTTGTAGGTAAAGTGTAATTTATTTTAAGCTTTAACATTTTCCTGTTAGCTTGTGCCTTCAACTCCAAGTATATTTTGCTTTAGGTTATAACTCAAGTCACTAGACAAAAATAATGCCCTAACAAATAGTAAAACATTTATAACACTAACCAGTAACAAAGTTGCATACCTAGCGAACTACTTTGTATTTGTATAACAAGCATAACCGAATTGCCGATACATATACTCGTGTTGAAATGGTGCATTTCCTTTTCCTACATACATTATCATAAATTTTTCTTAACAATCTCTAACACACATGACCACTTTGTATTGTCTTATTTATGCAGCAACACAATAAACACAAAACACTTCTACTAACACCTTTGTTTCTACAACACTGTCTAAAGTGACATAAGTGTATAATTTCCCCCACAATTGGATGGTGCAACAAATTAGACACATCATCAGGTGTGATGGTCATCTCACCAATAGGTAGATGCAAAAAAATTGAATCACTATGCTCTCAACAAATGCAGTAGCCTCATAACTAGTCTTAACAAGAGCTGATAACGTAGATAACTCCAATGTGTTTTTTATATGCTCATGCGGAGGACCCAACTTATTGATCTCTGTCCACAAAACACCTACTTTACCAATAAATATTTAGGTAGTATTTAAAATAGATAGTCTAATGTAATAGACAACATAATTTCATACCACTCCATCCCATAGATGATGAGCAACATGTTCCTCATAATTTTTGAGTGATGAGGTGTCAATGGACCCCCCTCCCAAAAAAGAATCAACCAACACTAAGTGAGGTTCATCAACTTGAACCTTCATGTCTTTGTCGTCCTCATGAATGAAACTAGGTTGTCCACATTATCTTCATTTTACAAAGGCTTGTGACCAGATTGAGAATTACTTCCTCTAATTCTAACCATGACTATCTGCAAATACACAAAACAAATATCTAAATATTATTAAGTAAGAACATATGCTAAATCAGTATTAATAACAAATAAAAAAAACATGCTTTGGAATACAAATTCCAAAAACATGTTCTAAATTGGTAATTCCAAAACACCTTTCACGATTGTCTAATCCAGAACATGTTTTCGAATTGGTCATTTTGTAACACCTTTTTTAGATTGTCAATCTAAAACATGTTTCTAGATGACGAATTCTAGAAATATGCTTCGGATTGAACAATCCAGAAAGGTGTTCTAAAATTACAATTCAAAAACATGTTTTAACAAACACCTTCTTTATGGATTGCATAATTTGAAAATGGTATGGATTAAGCAATCTTGGAGGTTTCCAAATTAAGCTATGTAGAAAGTAGAAAAAGTTTGAATCACCTGCAACAGTGTAGTGGTTTTGGAAAAAAGATGAAAAAGTTGTTGGAGAAGAAGCAAAACACTCTCACTCAATCTCAACAGTAGAAGGCGCAAAGTGACAACAATGGAGTGTAGTGCCAACATGGGAGCAGCAGAGAAGAGGCAATATGGGAGCAAGAAAGAAGAGGCAACCAACATAAAAGGTAAGGGGGGGAATTAGGGTTGGAGATTAAGTTATACATCAACAATATTTCAGTCTTTTTAGTTATTAGTATGGAGTATGGGTGCAAATGGTAGTCATAGGGTATGGGAAGCAAAAGCCTATCGAGGAAAGTAATGTGGTTGACTATCTCCATAATTTGTTAAATTGAAGTAAAGTTGATGAGTTTGACATGCTTAATAGGTTAAAGATGACAAATTCTCCCTACACCATATCATGTGTGCCTTTAATGAGCAATGTAAAATGTCTATTGTATCCTTAATGAAATAAAACTTAGGTTTCCACTACAACAATGCATTCTTCTACAACAACCCTTACGCACCCAATCTTACGTACCTAAGGCACGACGACACCCAACACACACCACTGAGTTCCTAAGGCACAACAACGGAGAGGAGGAGAAGAGTTATGGTTGTGGAAACTGATATGCAGTGCAGTAAGTTTTTGCAAATTGTGTGACTTTTGGATATCAATGTCCGGAAGTATTTTTCTATTCCGAACATGCATATCCGAAGTTGTACTGGATGCTTATGTCCAGAAGGTTATAACTAATTTTTTGCCTTGGATATGGATATCCGTAGCTGTTCCGGATGTGAAAATTCATAAGTTCAAGGGTTTCAAATGATTCAAGATGTTGAAATCTGGAAGTCAATAACATGTGCTTTTCAATTAATGGCAAATATGCTAACACTTCCGAATGTCAATATCTGTAGACAAATATGTGACTTCCGGATATTAACATCGGTACGCAAATATGTGACAAGGACAAAGTTGAGATTATCGGTACGCAAATATGTGATAAGAACAAAGTTGAGATTAGAAACTTATGTTGGGTGCAAATAAAAAATATATGGTGCAGGGGGAGAAATTGCCGTTAAAGACCGGGGTTGCAAGGAATGTTTAATTCGTTTCCCCATCCCCCACCATTAACTCACTAATTTAATATTTATTTTTATGGAATAAAAAAAGAGTGCAGATTGGAACTGTTTATATAAATAGAGAGAAGAGAATTTTAAGAAAGGAATTGATGATTTATTTATTATTTCACAAGCACTAACATTGACCATAAAAGTACACATACACAGGCAAAATTGTCCCTTTACTTATCCCTGGCTAGTGTAGCTTCCGAGAATTACTATTAATTCACACTCTAACAGTTATTCAAATACACTCTCTACTGTTAAAAATTTATTGGAAACTACAAAATCTTTGTCAAATTTATTAAATAAAGAGTGGTAACTCATAAAGTTGTGATTTCCAATAAATTTTAGTTAATAATAAAGAGTGCGCAACAGTGTGTTTACTAGCATTTCTCATACCTATAATAATACATAGTTTGTGGCTTCAAGAATCAGCAAGTTCGATAAGTTGATTGACCACGTTTGGATCTGCAAGGGTACTTGTATCTCCAAGTTCATCCAACTGCCTGGAAGCAATTTTTCTCAGAACTCTTCGCATTATCTTTCCACTCCTTGTTTTTGGAAGGCCAGGTGCCCAATGGATTTTGTCAGGTGCTGCAAAGGCTCCAATCTGAAATGTTCAACAAAATAATCTCATCAATCATTCCTTTATATATATTCATACAAAGCAAAGATTTGAAATGTTGTCTGAGGTACCACAGGATTCACAAAATTACTTACCAAGGGAACCAACAACAACAACCAAAAAAGAGATTGCAATACATCTTTTAAGTAGTTTTCAATAAAATAATACAATTTCCAATTATTTATGACATTGGTTCACACCATTTTGTGAGATGATAAAAATCCCATAAATAAAACAAAACGAGGGTGATTCACCCATTTTTATATATATATATATATATATATTATAATTTAATCATATGTTTAATCAGTGTGGAATCTTCAACAAAACTATACAAAAGCCATTATTACCTGGTACTGGTGCAGAAAAATGTGATATTTTTCCAGGAAAATTGTGTAAGGAAAACAGAGTAATAACTCAACAAAGTAATATCTAGAGCAAGACACAGTAGTTCTATGTTGTCAGTTTGAAGTAGAGACCTGCTTTCGAACAGTGAGTATGAGCTCCTTCCGTAGTTCTTCACTGTATTGAACACCATCCACCATTGTAACAAATGCATAGATACCCTGTCCTTTCACCTACAGTAGTAATGGTAGTTGATTAGCAGCAATCATTTGGATACTTGATGACCAGCACACAGAAAGAATACGATGCATTCAATACATACCGCGTGCTCCACACCAACCACAGCAGCCTCTGCACATTTCGGATGTGAAACTAGAGCTGATTCCACTTCAGCTGTGCCAATCCGATGCCCACTGCATATAACACGACTATATGATTAGATTAGAACACCAAAAAGATTAGATTAGAACCACATGGAAGATAGACATTTCTATTAGTGTTTTCGTGCCTGTATCTGTAAAGAAGAAAATTGTAAGATTGAGGAATCATCAGAAAGAGATTTCAAAATTTAAAGAATACCTGACATTGATGACATCATCAACTCTTCCAGTGAGCCAATGGTATCCATCTTTATCCCTGAAACAAAGTTAAAGGGCAAATTATAATCATCCCGCACATTGTCTCGTGTTCTGGTGGTATTTCCCTATTCGAGCTAAAACTACAGAAATTTAATTCACGTAGGCTAAATTCAAATTCAAAGATTATTAGACCAGAATCCTGGAAACTGGCATATAGTTCTAGCAAAACACTAACCTGCTGCAACCATCGCCACTGAAATAGTATCCCGCAAATGCCTTGAAATATGTTGTTTCATATCTTTCATGATCACCATACAGAGTTCTGAAAGCTCCAGGCCACGATTTCTTAACACACAAATATCCATTGCACTCACCTTCTATTTCTACACCATTTTCATCCACTATGACAGGCTACAGTTACAAATAGATTAGTCACTGATGAAGGCAAAGGGAAATAGTAAACTAGAAGTAAAAAAAGTTTACATTAAATTACAAAAGAAACACATAAGGTCAGCATAGAAGACCTGAACTCCAAAGAAAGGGAAAGTTGCAGAACCGGGTTTCTGGGGCCAAGCACCTGGTAGTGGAGTTATCTGTAAGCAACAGAAAAAAAAAATTAGACCCAGAGAAAGAAGTGCATAGACATGATTAGCATCTCACTCGGTGTGTGTGTGGGGGGCAACCCAAAATCTCCATTACCTCCTGAGATGTGCACATGTGGTATGCAACAAATTAATTGAATTTGTGAGTAATGGAATGAGTCTATCTATGTTCATTGCCAGCCATTAGAACCAAATTTAACAGATAATCATTGGAAGCTACAATACCATGAAGCCACCCGTTTCTGTTTGCCACCAAGTGTCAGAGATAGGGCACCTTGAATCTCCAACTACATTGTAAAACCACCTCCATGCACTTGGATTTATTGGCTCACCTACACTTCCTAGGACTCGTAAAGATTTCCTTGAGTAGCGAGTAACAAACTGCACAGATTACAATGATTTGAATGAACAACAATAATTAAATTAAGAATCAATGGAAGTCTACATACTATTACATCACAGTTCCCTTGTTCTATCAATATGTTCAGATATTGTAGTTGGAAATTTATTGAAACTATCTATCAACATAAACTACTAGTTATATTCCTATAAGAGATGCTAAGATATCAATTTTACATCATGATTTATATAAGCTTCTTTTGGATGAAGATTTATAATAAATAATCTTGAATAATTTAAGGACCTATTTGGTTTGAGAAAACATTTTTTGTTTTCATAAGGACTACAAAATAATTATTTTGTTTTTGATCTAAAATATTGGCAATGGAAACAATATAAACAGGATTTTCTGAACACAACAACAGTTAACTTCTTTTAACATTGCAACAAGACTACGTTTCTAAATCCTTCCAAGTAAAACTAATTTTAGGTATGACAAGAGTAGAACCAAAAGAGATGAGACGTGCCAGGTTGTGTGTGTAAACAAAAGCATTCATTCATAGTCAAATCAATTTTGATAGAGAAACACACGGAATCATGAGGAATCTTACATCATCACCATCACGCATGAGGGACCGCACCAGTGTGGGGGCAGTGTAAAATAATGTCACTTTATATTTGTCAACAATGTCCCAACATCGCCCAGCATCAGGATAATTAGGAGCCTGCATTCAGGTTGTGAAATATTTCTTATCAACTCATTGACTCGTAATTTTCTATCTATGAACTCAACATGCCAATACTATGATGTTTCCGGAGATTATCTTACTTTTATTTATAAAGCCTGTAAATATGTATATAGATATAGATATGTTGCCAAGACAACTAGTGTATCTCCAAAACTCAGTATGTCAACTATTGATACATGAAGTAGTCACTTTAAAATGCATTTTAGGTGCTCATTTTGTTTTTGCTGTTCCGTAACTATTCTGCGAGCCAATAAAAAACTCTTTTCTCACTGGTATAACACAATCTGTACTTTTGTTTTTTAGAATTGTTAACATCAAGAAGCAACGACCAAATAGTTTTTCCCACTGGGTGTGGTTGGCTACTTTATCAAAGAATATCATTGAGCCCAAGTCTTCAGAGATGAAATTCGATCTAAAGTCTAAATTGGTTTTACTAAGTTTTTCTTCATTTTCCTACACTGCTTATAAGCTAAGCTAACCTCTATCTGTTCAACTGGGCTTCAATCATTCTTCTTCTCACATGATCAAACCATTTTTCAGAATCCTTAAATTGTAGCAATATATTAATTTATGGTTAAATTGGTCTTTTCGGTTCCACTGCTAGCATGTCACTTGGATTCATTTTCTCTAGCTCTGCCGCACATATAAATAAACAACTATGTTTTAAGAAAATTTTTATTACCCCTTCATACACAATAACAGATGCACCATTGAGCATGGGTCCATAAGTGACATAGCTATGCCCGGTAATCCAACCACAATCTGCTGTACACCTGTAGTCAGAGTATAAAGCATTACATAACAGTAGTGAACCATATTCATCAAGAACGTGTCAAAAAGGTAGAAGAAAATGCTTCTAGGGGATACCAGTAGATGTCAGACTGCTTGTAGTCAAATGCATACTTGAATGTCGTTGCAGTGTACACCATGTAACCACCAGTTGTATGCAAGACACCCTTTTAGGAACATAAATATTAGAAAGCAGCAGCTGAAATAAAGAAAGGAAAAAAAAAGAAACATGACGTAGTGTACAGCAGTAACAGCACAATGATACCTTAGGTTTGCCTGTGCTCCCACTTGTATAGAGTAGAAAAAGTGGGTCCTCGGCATCGACCCACTCCACTGGACAACTAGTTGGATATTGAGGAACGACATCCTGCAAAACCAGTCAAAGGTAGCCAAAAAAATGTTCAAAAGAAGTATGAAGTTTATCATAATCGTGGACAACGTTGGAAATTGAAAACATATTTAGCACTGTTAAACAGAAATTCAAGACTCATAGCAACCTTATCATATGAAACAAACTAATCTGTTTGAAATAACTGAAGAAATTCATACTGAAACAATTATGTAACTAATTATTTGGCATGGCATGCAGACAGTTTGCAGAGTACGGAAAATAGAATCATGATTCTACACTTAGTTAACCATGTGAAAGTTTATCTGCTAAATGGGGATTTTATATACCAACCTGCCACCATATATCACGCCCATCCTTCCATTTGGTATCTTCCCTCTTCGTTGCCAATGAGTTTTCATAAACTAAGCATTTATCTGTTGAGACAAGAAAAAAAAGCAAGAGAATAAGATCAAGGAATTTAATAAAGAGAACATAATGAACCAGAGATTATGGATGTAACATATACATCTTCAAAAACCCTAAAGGATGGGAAACAGGTCAGTTCAGTTGCAAATGTCTGTTAGATTGGGAAACAGGTCAAGAGGGATAGACAAGAACTGCTAGATAACAGAGATAATGTGCAGGAAAAGATATATGTGAACTATTTTTGTATTGATAATGGATCTAAACCAAATGAATTCAGACCCAGTGTTGCATAAACTAAAGAAGAAAATCTCCTAAACGATTTGAGAGGCCAGTCTCTCCCAAGTTCTAACCAAAATCCCTCCCTCCTCCCTACCCCCACATGCTCATGCGCCTTATTTCTCCTTATTATATAGACTGACAGTATGGTAAATAGTTAAGGAGTATATTGTCTCCTTCATCTCTCTCCCTGTGCCTGATCCGATGATGGTCCTTCTACCCTTCTGATATACCTAAGTAATTTTGGTGCTCTGGGTTTCATCCAGAACCATCATGGGGGAAGTTTTAGAATATCCCAGCCTACTTTATTAGTCCATATCAATATAAGTGAAGTCAGTTTGCAATGGTTATTGTAAATGAAATTTCAAATGGTCACTGATTTCTATGCGCTAGGTTTTCATCATATGACATTCTCAAACTATCAAATAAATTTGTGAATAAAGCCTACTCCAAAAGGCCAGGCTGCTAAGAGGGGACAGCAACTACTTAAATTATTATTTGTGTCCTACGCCCAACTGATATAGGACTCACTTGTCACAAACTTAATATCACACAATAAAAGAAAAAGGGAAGAGATATGAACAACACCCGCAAGGATGTGTTTATTGACAAACTAGAAAATGTTAAAATACAGTACACTTTTTATTCAACGTGCTCGACCTATCTAGTATATACATGCTAGAAAGCTCCACTTCTGTCACCAATCATAAACTTCCTACTGGTATTTTCTATATTGATCTCTCTCTCTCCCTTAGTGTTTGTGTGTCTACACATTAATGTCTGAATTTTAATCAGCAAATCAGAACAGGTCAATATTGCAGTGATTATATAACTGAAATATTAAACAAATTAAGATATTCCCACCAATAGAAACTCCATTTTGGGCTGAATCCTTGATTGCAGCATCAACAATATCTTTCAGATTGAGAACCTTAGGGCCCCTTTTAACAGCATTGCAAGTAATTACAACTTTTGGTTTACAATCAACGATTCTCTGGGCAAGAGCTTCTGCAGAAAAACCAGCAAATACAACCTGAACAGATGAAAATACTAACTATTAACTCAAAAGGCAAGTCAAACATATTAAGCAATTTAGTAGTTTAACAGGAGTAAACAAGAAATGGCGGACAAGGAAAATATTTTGAAGTTCTTGTTGATACCGAATGAACAGCACCAATCCGGGCATAGTAGTTTAACAGGAGTAAACAAGAAATGGCGGACAAGGAAAATATTTTGAAGTTCTTGTTGATACCGAATGAACAGCACCAATCCGGGCACAGGCAAGCATTGCGATGGGGAGCTCCATAAGCATAGGCAAATAAATAATTACAGCATCTCCCTTTTTCACACCATTATCCTTCAGATAGTTAGCAAGCTGAAACAATAAAAATATTCAATTATTTGGCCACTTTACATTGAGTCTTCACAATTCAAAAACAAAATATATTACCACCTAAACTTGAGGAACTGGACTATCCTCATTGTATGCAAACAGAGAAAAGTCAGAACAAACCTGGCAAACTTGATGAAGAAGCTGGGTGTACGTCAAATTACCATCCAAACCAGGTTCATTACCTTCCCAGTAAATAGCTACCTTGTCACCAAGTCCAGCTTCAACATTTCTATCCAAGCAATTATAACAGATGTTGGTGATCCCACCCTTGAACCACTGAAGCAATGCAACAAGAGAAAACAGAGACACGACACAAGGTACAAACACACTCAGCCTCTGAACAAACACTATCAGAAGGAAAAACAAAAACAAAAGCAAGGCAAAAACAAGACCCAAAATGGATGATGGAAATAGATCAATTACCTCAATCTTGATATTCCCTTTCCTTACATCAAAATTTTCATCACATACTTTATGACCCCATTTTTGTTTCCAATAAAACTCTGCCGCAATCTCAGACCAGAACCCAGCAGGGTCCTCAATAGATCTCTTGTACATCTTCAGATACTGATGGATCACAAATCACAAAAACACACATTAAAAAATCATTTTTTTAACAAAATCTTGCGCAAAGAGTTAATTCCAAAAAAAAACATTGTTTCTCTTCATTTGTTGATAAGTCAAAACCATTAAATTGAATCCCAGAAGACATTCATAAGCTGCAATATATGAAACCTGTTCTGGGGACTGAACATTAGCTTGGCTAGCAAAGTCATGACTAGGAAGAACGAAATCATCCTCTTCAGTTGCGAGAGAATCACCAAGTATCACAGCATTCAAGTGTGAAATGTGACCTGCCCCTGATGGCATAAGCTTCATTGATTCCACATGGCGAAGGAAATTGTTGGTCTTGATATTAGAAGCCATAGTAGTAGAAATTTTCCACCTTTTTCTCTTGCAATTCCAAAACAGAGAAAGAGAAGAAGAAGGCTTATTAAGAGAGGGATCCAAAGCAATTGGGTGAAGAGGGTCACGGGGCACTCCACCCAGATGAACAGAGACTGAGTTATGGGACAGAGGAATCATCTTGGCTAGTTGTAAAACCGATATATAAAGTTATAATTAATAAAACAATACCAGAAGAGCCGCACAATCACTGTGCACGTTCAAATAATTAAGGATTCGATTCTATTAAGGGAAAAGTGGGAAAGGAAAAAAAGGACCAGAGAGGAAAGTGATATAATTTTATGAAATTAATTTTCAAAACTAATTTAATTTCAAATATAAAATTCGAAAATTTAAATTTATATTAAAATACAAAAATATATAATATAAAACCTTGATAAATAAAAACGTTATATTTCAGAGTAAAAGTATTTTAAAATAAATTATCCAAAATTTAATTATTTTATTTTATTTATTATTTTGATATTTTTATTTTAATTATTTATTTATTTTAATTTAAAATATTCAATTCTTTGTATTTTGTTAATAATTTTAAGATTTTTTATTTTAATTATTTATTTTATCATAGTATAATATAATTGTTAGTATTTAATTATTATTTATATTTATATATTCTGAATTATTTACTACGTTATAATAAAAGTTAAATATTTATTTAAAGTTAATGGATTAAGTTGCTTTGTTTAATCGATTATGTAGCATATATTTGTAATTTGTAATTTTTCTCGCTATTGACCTTGGAAAGTAATTTGTCTCATATGTCTCGATCTTCGATCTTTCATTTCTCTTCTCCCTCTTTACACTCTTTCTTTTCATTGCAAACCAGTTAAAAGTTGTTATTTTAATAATTTTAAAATAATTATTATAAAAATTATCAAATTTATCCTAAAAAATTATTTCATATTATGAATCTAAAAGTAATCTTCTAAAAAATAATAATGTTTTCTTTTTCTAAACATATTAATCAGATCAAATATTAGCTTCGAAAAACATTGTGAAGAAAATTTAAATCACCAATCAAAATACTTTCATATGGTATTCAAAAAATCTAACTTTGGGGTTGCAAAAGTCAAAAAAATTATCTATGATATATATAAAAACATCATAGTCAAAATCATAGGATCACAACAAACAAAGAAAACAAATGGTCACAGTTTTTATTGGAAAGTTTTTAAATCCACTTGTTTTTGAGGAGGTCTTTGAGATGATCTTTCAAAATTCAATTTTATGTTCTTGATTTTTAGGAAGAGAATGATTAGGAGTTTATTTGTTTATTTATTTATTCTTTATGAATTTGGTGTTTTAAAAAAAAGTGTGATTGAAAAAACTAAAAATGATGAAAACAAAGTCAATTTGTTATGATTCCAACGGTCAAAAGGGCGGCATAGAGAATAGTAGGTAACGTGGTTAAGTAGAGAAATAAAATAAAAAAGTGATAATTTATTACGTGACAGAGAATCAAAGCAATGACATTTTCTTTTCATAAAAATAAGTTCCCCTTGTGCATATTAGATTGACTTTATGACAAAAAGTGAACCATTTTATCTGAACCTCCGATTCTTACCATTGCTGACAATGGAAAGAAAAATAAAATAGAAAAAAAGGCTGAGAAGTGATGCAAGGCAATATGAGGTGGGAGGGACTAATCAGGCAAAAGCTCTTGGATTGAAATATAATTTTAAATGAGTTAACCTAATTTCTTCCATCAAATTTATGGTGGTTGGGATAGTGCACTCACAAGTAGCATTCATTACTCTTTTTACATATTACTTCCCTTTGACAATTCAACTTTTATGAAGAATGTGTCATTATTATTTATGTTAAGTGTCATTATTCTAACCTTATCTATTAAATGGACAAAAGAAACTATATTTACTCGTTTTTAAAAAAAGTCAATTTTTTTTTTAAAATAGTAAAATAAAAATGTTAGTAAAACATGGCAAAACATTGTATCTTCTTAATTTGATTAAGATTTTGATGATATTTTCTCCGTTCTTTTCTTTATTATTTATTATCTTAATATGATCAAAATGTAAAATTTTAATCGAACTCTAAGATGATATTTAACATATTTGTATTTAAAAACTTATTTTCATCTTTTTAAACATAATAATCAATTATGTTAAGCTTATAATTAATTATCTCAAGCTAATCAAACATGGATTTCTCCCAATTTTGCATATAATTGATTATAAACAACGGATAATCAATTATGTTAGCTAAATATAAAATGTTTGTCATCACATATAATCGATTATAAATAATGAATAATCGATTGTTTTCTTACACAGGCCAGGAAGGGATCGTTTCCCTCATGCGAATCCTTCATGGTCTCCCGGTGATGTGAGTTGATTAAGGGATTACCCATTTTATGACACTTTCAAGAATTGGATCAAGATTTTACAAGCAATTCAAGAACACAAAAGAACACAAGATTTGAAACAAGAACACAACAAGAATTAAAACTACCGATTGAAACACAACAAAGAACAAAACCCACTAATTGAAACTCAAGAATTCAACAAAGAAATGGGTTTCTATGGAAACCGAAACAAGAACAACATGTACAATGGAAAGAAACTGAACAAAGTGAAGAACAAGTGTAGCAAATGAAAGGAAACAACAAAAGGAAACAATTGAACCGATTGAAATTGAAAAACTACAAGAAAACAACAAATGGGTAATTATGGAAGATGAAAGGAGATGGACCTATGTGGTTGATGACCCTTGGAATGTTCACGCCACTTGAAGGGTGGAGAAGCTTCAAGATGAGCGGATGTCGCCACTTGAGAGTCCCAAGAACCACCCAAGATAAGACTAGGAAGAAGAGAAGAGAACAAGTCTCACAAACTCTCTCACACCAATTTGGTATACTTTCTTTACTTCAAAATTCAACTTGTGATACAAGGCACCATGTACCTCTATTTATACAAGGCAAAGGAGTTGGAAGAGTCACTCTTCTAGTTCCTTCTCTAAACTAGCGCCTAAGAGAGAAAGGAGTTGGAAGAGTCTTTCTAGTTCTTAATCCAAAGTAGCGCCTTAGAGCCTTACATGAGAGGAGTCTTTTGGTTTTCCTCTTTGGCACTTTCCTAAGGCTACTCCTATATTATTTACAAAAGATATTAATTGGCTTGGGCCTCATCTTTTGAGAAGACTAATAGGAAGAACTTCAAATGCTTTGGGCTTTGTCCATTTCTCCTATTAATGAGGTCTTTATTTGCTTGTTGAGATGACCCTTCAAGTATAGCATCCTTGGTCACCTTCATGTATTTTTGGTTCATATCACTCGGGTCCCTTCATCCCTAGGTGATAGAGTACGTGGGTGTAACATGGGCACTTCGGGATTCACAACTAGCTTTATGACCGTTGGGACTCTTTTTCAGCCTATAAATAGGGGTGGGGTAGTGTGTTGAGACCACTTATGCTTTCCTTCATATTTTGAGTCTAAATAGGGGTTATGATGGAAGAGGCCCCAACACCAACTCTATTGAAAGGCCACCAACATGTCAAATGGAGTCAACCACTAGATTTATGTTCAAGATGAACCAAGGGGACGCATTTTACTAGAGTTATGGTCAAGATGAACCAAGATGACGCATTTTACATGCCATAAACTCTAGTATAGAGTTGCATTTTATTTCTTGTAAAATATTAGCATAGGAAATTTATTTGTAATTTTTCTTAGAATTAATTTTGACACCTAAAACACCAACCTAGGTAAACTTAGAGTTTCTAAAACCCTCTAAATTTACCTAGGCCGGTCTAGAAAACCCATGGAGGGGGTGAGCATACAAACTAGACACACCCCTCCCCATGTGCTCATTTAGGCTCCACTTTTGGGAGGGAATTCATTTGAATTTCCCTCCACTTTCTTTTGAATTTCCAGGCCTCTAAACACTATAAATAAGAGGGCTTGGCTCATGTATTTGCAAGATTAATATACTTAGTGAATTGCTGCCAAATTGTGCCAATTTCACTTCTTGCCCGAAAACCTCTTAGGTTAGGCTATTGATCTTCACAAATCCCCTTTTCCAAGTAGAGTTGGTCTCACCACTCTCAATCCCTACCTCTCATGCACCTTCAAGGTCACCATCACTCTTAAGAGGACCTTGCTTTGTCTTCCATCCATGATGCTTCCACCATTCACCAACAATTCTACAAACAATGAAGGCACTTCTCCATCAGGTTAGGTGTTAAGATTTTTTTCCTCTGTAAAGTTAGTTATGTATACCTCTTCCAGTACTTCTAGATCTTTGGGTGGCCAGTCCTCAATCAGTTTCGTGGAGTCTTCAGTAGTAAAAGAGAATAATGAGGTCGAGATTAGCTCATTTCGTGATGATGTCATTAGTAGGCAACCTAGTTGGCTATGGAGCAGGCACAAAGCGAATTGTCGCCTTGGGCAGGGTATGATTGAGTAGATAGAAGGTTTATTGATATTTTTTCTCAGTATAGGTTGTTGTCCACGAAAGAGTCGCTTGTGAACAATGCAACCATGTTGAAGAAGAATGAGGTCGGAATCGTCTCGGCCATTCACTATTATGTGAATGACAATGTGTGTCATGGGCGAGAGGGTGTCGGGTCCAACTTCTTCTTCATATATGCTTATTTTTCACTGGCATTCAAATATGTTTCTCGTTAAATGAGTTTACAATGTGGGGGCTTTGAGTCCTCAACGTTGCCCCCATGCAACTCCATCCAAACTTGTAGGATTCATTGCAGGCGTTCTGGATGTTATGTGACATGTTCAGGTTGCGACCGACACCTCAGTCTTTTATTCATTTATATAGTTCTTGTTTTGTGGAGCCTAAGATTTGGCAATGATTGACAGGATTTGGAGCAAATCCTTCACGAATTCATAACTCTAGAATCTCAAGAAGCCCAAGGATTTAGGATTGAATCCCAAAAACAATCACTACAAAAAAACTCGCGTATGTGATGGAAATTATTTTCATATAAAGTGGCGTTTATAAATGCCAACAATATACACGTGTGGCGGTTCCCCAAACCGCCATATAAATGATCGCTACAAAGTTTAATATGGTGGTCTTATGAGATCCACTACAACAGCCGTCATTTAACATTTTGTATAAAGTGACAGTTTTCGTATGTAATTAATGTCGGTCAAAATTGTCGCAATTTATTTCATTAAAAATGATTTCAGCGCAGAATATGGTGCATGTAAACACCATTATATAGGTATAATGTGACATTATTAATTGTTAGTATTATAATAAAATTGTAAAAAATAATACGTTGGTTTCAACAGACATAATTTTAATTCTAAATAAATGGAATTCAACCGCCACTTTTTATAATCTTGTTTGCATAATTAAACAACTAAACACATTTAATTATAATACCATTTAATTAAATAGGTTTTCATAATAAAAATATTAAATACTAATAAAATTAAATACTATAGAAAGTTATAAGCATCCATTCATTGCATTGAAAATTAGAATAAAGTTGATACATATAATTGTTCAAAAGTAAAGAAAACACACAAAATATTTTGAACATTCAAACTATTACAACTATTTCAACATGTTCATCCCTAACCAGTTTTACTTCAATTTTGCTTTCTCATCTTCCTTAATCAGTTTTTTTCCAACACTTGACCTTATTACTTGATTAGGTGATGGAGCACCACTTCCAACATCTAGTGCCTGAAATAAATAATAAATAATTTTAAGCTAAGAATTTTCAGGCATGACATATGTAGTCATGGTCTTAGGTTTAGGAAATGCTTTTTTGTAGTGGTTGCCTTATATTGGTAGAATAGGCAACACTTTTTCGAAAACACAGACAACATTTTTTCTAGTAATGTTTATACAACACATTTTTCAGTGTTGTTTATTGTTTAGGCAACATTTCGTGAAATGTTGTCATTGGTAATGATATGAATCCAAATAGAATTGACAACGAAAATAAGAATTTAGGGTTACGGAATGAAATCAACTAAAAATAGTAACAACGAAAAACCTGGATTGAGGAAGGCGCCACAATGTTCTCATGGAGTCCATCACTTTGTTGTTTCATTAGCCTCTCCAAATTTTTTGTTAAGGCTTGCATTTGTATTTGTGAAAGTTCATTATCTGACGTTTCCCCTGCCATGCTCAAGTAAAAAAATTAAAAATAACAATAAGTTTGGATCTCACACCACTTTCTCACGTGTTTACACTCAACACTCGTGTTTTACACAATAAGATTTTTTTATTGATCATACTGCCTTTTACCACTCATACTCTACTTAAGGTTCTTACAAGAATCAAGTACACAATAATCAAGAATCACTTTCAAAGGTAGCAATCACAAGCTTAAAATAATTTTATGTTTTTTATATGTTAACATCAATTAAAAAAAATAGTAAAGAACAAAATAGTGAAGAACAATTTCACTACCAACAAGACAATTACAAACAGCAAGCAAAAAATATATAGAGAAAATAAAATATGTAGACATGACACTTTTAGAACTTTTAACAAACAACAAGTATGCACTAGGTAATTTTCTTTTTGTTTTGTTTTCCTCTTCTTCTTTTCTATTTTCCTTTTTTTCCTCTTTGCTTTTTTTTAAAAGATTAACAGTACTGGGAGCAACCCCGTGTGAACAGTACGCATGAACAGTGCAGAATAGTGATGAACAATGTGTCAACAATAATGAGAAAAAAAAGACTACAAAATTGTATTATCACTCAAACCTTTGCTCTGAATACCAAATGATATGGATCCAAATAAAACTAACAATGGAAATAGGAATTTAGGGTTACGGAACAGAATCAACTAAAAATAGTAACAATGAAAAACTTGGATTGAGGAAGGCGCTATAAACAAAGTTTAATAAGCCTAAGGATGATCGCTACAAGAATTGGTGGATTCTTGATAAGATCGCAAGATGCAGGGAAAAACCCTAACAAAGAAATATTCTCTCTTAAATTGCCAAAATATTCGTTGCTCATTTTGAATTCCAATAATGTATAAATACAAATTTAGCTATAGGTATTTTCTTGTTTGTAAGAAAATAAAATGAAACTACAATCCCTATACTTTAAGAAGGATCATTTGCCCCAGTGGTTAAGTTGATACTTTCTATCTGATTTTGGGTTCAAATTCTACTCGAAGCAATATAATAATATTATTCTATTTTAAGAATCCAAACATGTTGTGCATGTAATCAACAAAGTCTTTTTAAACTGTGGACAATTCAACAATTGGGCCTCCTTTAATTCCATAACTCCTTTAATTCCTTTATGAGTGGTTCTAAGTAAACATCAATGTCATTTTATACCATTTATTTTCCAAGAAAGATCATGGAGAGGATAAAAGATGCCATGCCAACAGCTGAAGCTTCGGGTGGTAAGCACCCTTGGTATGCTCTGTCAATTTGGATGCTGTGTGGGGTGATGTGGGACTGCTGGTGTGGCTGAGGTATGGGCTGGGTTGCTGGTGCACATGGCTTTTGCCGGGTTGGCTGCTGCACGACCCAACTTTGAATTGTTGTTAAACTACTGCTGTGAGGATTGGTTAGGACATGATGTATCTGGATGCTCTAATGGGGCTGGGAGTTGGAGTGGTGGTGTTCCTTGTGTTGTCGGTATCTAAGGGGGGAGCAGTTGAACAAAGGAATGTTGGAGCTGATACTTTGCGCTGGTATTCGGTCCTAAAGCTGCAAAGGGTGACAAGATGACAAAGTGATCCAGCTAGCGTTTGTTGTGTGTGCCATTACACTCAACCTGTATGTCTAGGTTGGGTTGCTGTTAAAACGTGTTGGATCATGCAGCACCCAGCAATCATGCAGCTGGCATTGACCTCGAGCAATAGGAAGGAAGGGAGGTACTTTTTCTCATCTATCCAGAGGCAATCCAGCAGTCTGCTACTTCCAGCAATGAACCTCTGCTGGTTTATGCAGCTTAAGTTCATTGCGGCAATCATATATAGTATGATTTGTATTATTTTAAATGGTTTACCCTTTAACTCTGCTTATGTCAGTTGTAGTCTCTGTATAAGGGTTGGGACACCCCTTATGATGGCATTCTCATGAGTTCTTCTTTGCTTTTTGGAGATGAAAGTTGCGGAAGCTTAGTGGATGAGATGAGCAAGGCCTTCCTAGGAGGTGTGGTTGCCTTGGAGGTGCATGAGAGTAGGGAAATTGAGGGAGGTTTGGCCAGCCCCCTTTGGTGGGTGAAGGATTGAAGATTAAGACTTAAATCTTAGGCAAGGGAGTAAAGTATGGCTCAAGTTTGGCAACATAACAATACTCAATTTAATCTTGCAAAATGAGAGCCAAGCACTTCCTTATATAGGATTGGAGGGCTGGAATTTGAAGAGCCAAATACAAATGAAATGTAATCTAAATGACATGCAAATGAAGGAACACATGGAGGCACATGGGTGCACATGGCCTCCTAACTTGCACATGGACGTCTTAGATTAGTGGAGAGCTTCTAGAAACCGTAGCTAATCTATGTTAACTTCTCCTTAATCCTAATTTGCAGAATTTAAACAATGGTTCATAAGGCTATGCTATTTACACCACAAATAAGACTAAGCTACACTTTGTTGGGCCTTCTTGGACGTCACCCTTCTTGGATGTCAACTCTCTTAGACGTTCCTTGTGTGGCCTAGACGCTTCTTGTGGGTGCCCTCTATGCAAGGTTGGTCCTAGACGCTCTCTTGGTTGCCTTTCATGCAAGGTTGGTCCTAGACGCTCTTTTGGGTGCTAGGGCCTCTTCCATCACCTTAAGTGTCCCTTTTTATTCTAATAATTCATTGCTGATAAAAAAAAATGGAGAGGATAAAAGATATTTACTTCATACACTCTCAAGGATGGTGATTGTATAGGATAAGAAGCACTAGCCATATAGTATGGTTTGTACTCATGTTTCCATAAGGATTGAAGCCATCGGCAGTTAAGCCTAGTCATACATTTTGAGGATCATCTATAAATTCTGGATGCAATAAATCAAATGATTTCCAAGCCTTAGAATCTCTAGGATGCCTCATCAATCCATCTTTATTATCCTTTGATGCATGCCATCTCATAGACTCAATCATCTTAGAACTCATAAAAAATCTTTGCAATTGCGGTTTTAATGGAAAGTAATGCAAGATTTTTATGTATTGCTTCTTATCTTTATTTTTCCACTTGGACGTTTTGCACCGTGATGAAAACCGTCCGACCTCAAAACTTTTGGCTAAGAAGGTAGACAAAGATTGAGACTTACTGATACAAACCAAGTAGCTATGAAGATGACCAACGAAGCAAAAGACAAAAGCACATGGCTAGCAGTCATCTCAGCAAACAATTCAAGACCCTACCAAGGATCTCATGGACCCGGCCAGAGGAGATGGTCATAAACCAGAGCACCAATTGTTCTTCCTTTTGGTTTTCTTAAGAGATAGAATATGTTGTAAATCATTTTGGGCTCACTTTAGGGGTCCAAATAGCAAATATAGGTTAGAATAAGGTGCCTTTAGCATAGTAGGGGTGTGGGTATAATTTTAGCGTGTTCCTAGCACTTTAGGAAGACATTTTGACCTAGTTTCTAGAAGGACAAGCCTAGGGTGCGGGTTTTACTTAGTCAAACCCTAAGGCTACCCATTTTTTCCATTTTCCCATCCTACCCCTCTTGCTTGTTTTCTAAGGCTCCTTCACCTATAAATAGGAGGCTTATCCATTGTATTTTACATGTTGAATTTGAAGAGAAAAGTTACTCTGCACAAATTGTGTGAGGTGTTAGTGAGGCTTGTGTCCTCTTAGCATTTAGGTCTCATCTTGAGTGTTTGAGAGCTCTCAAGTGGCGGCCATCAACACTTATCTTGGAGGAAAACCACACTCCAAGTGGCACGATCCACCTCTCTTCCATCACATAAGCTTTTCCTTTCCTTCATCTCTTCCATTCTTTTCATTATTTGTCAATTCAGTTTTCATTATGTTCTTGTTTTTCCTTCCATGCTCTTTTACATTTCGCCCTTCATCATCAATCACCATATTCTTGTATTTTTCTTTTGCCCTTTAGAAGTGAACCTTCACACTTACTTAACCACTTGGTTAAGTTCGTGTCCAGTGGATATCTTCTTTGGGTTCTCACCTTATAATTGCTAAAAAAATCTCAATCTAAGTAAAGTGTCACATCTAAAATGAAGCAATCTAAAATAAATTCACATCACTTACTAAAGAGATTGTAAAAATTGTATAGAGTAATTAGGAAGTTTTGGGCCTTGTATTTTAGGCAGAGAAGGATGTAAATACAAAAGGAAGTAAAATGTAAACTAGTAAAAGAGGGGTGCAAATAGAAATATAGGCAAGGAAGGCATAAAGTTTCACTTGTCACGCTCTCATTTGATAAAGACTTTCTCCTATAAATAGGAGTCTTTTGTACATGATTTTTAATTTTGATTTGAGTAATTAAAATGTTGTCCAATTTGAGACACTTTTACGTGTTCAAAGTTCTTTCTAGAGTTGTCTAATTGCTAAACAACTTTCTAGACTCCTCCTAGTAGTGTTGGCCCAACCTCACTCTACAAACTAAGTGTTGGCCTAACCCCATTTAGATTCATCGTCATAATTTTCATCTCTTCCAAATTTCTACAATTCTTCATGCTTCCGCAATAGTATTCATCATCCATAGAAGATATTCAAATCAAAACAATGAAGAAGAAGATCTACAAAGGAAGATGCCAGCTAGAATTGCATCATTTGGTAATCAGAGCTTTGATCTAAGAGATAAATAGTTATTTTTTGAAATTTTTCCTAATTTCCATGTTTTTCATAATTTTCTTGATTGTCTTGAATGTTTACCGATTGATTTTTGTGTTTTTTTTGTCTTTTTGTTCGGTTCAAAATCATTGTTCTTACTTCAACCTTTAGGTATGTGTTTTAGGTGTTCTTGTACTCATCTTCAGGTTCATGTGTTATTTTGACTTTTCTTCAAACGTGTTCGTTAAATTTTTTATACAATTGAGTCATTTTGATTTTAAAAATCATATATGTTTTGTCTAGAGTCATGTTTAGTCCAAATATTGTCACAAACTCCATTAGTTAAACTTTTTTATTTTTGTTTTTCAAATTCCTTCATAAATAAGAGCTCGTGAGTGTTTTTCTTTTTTCTTTTTTGAGTTTATAAATTGTTATTAGATCTTTATCAATCTTCCTTAAAGTTAGGTTTTGATCTGATTTGATTTTAGGATTGCTCATTTTATTGGTTGCACTTTGTTTAAGATTTTTTAAATTAACAATTAAGGTGAGAACCCTTAGAAGATTCTCACTAGACATGAACTTAACCAAGTAGTTAAGTAAGTGTGAAGGTTCACTTCAGAAGGAAAAGAGAAAAAGACAATAATATGGTGTGGATGATGCTCAAGGGGTGGAAATTAAGATAAAAAGATAAAGAGAACCAACAATTTAAAGACAACATGAATGAACATAGAGGAAGGGGAATGGAAGGCGCAAAAGGAAATTAAAAAGGGGAAGAGATGAAGTGAGCTTGTGGGAAGAAATGAAGTCACGCCACTTGGAGGTGAGGGACTCAAAGATGAGTGATGCAAGAGCTACCAATTGAGATATTACCCAACCAAGATAAGACTAGATAACTAGATCTGCCACTTGAGATATTACCCAACCAAGATAAGACCTAACATGAGCTCATAAGTCTCACAAAATCACTCCTGAAGAGTTTCTTTACTATTCAAATTCAAGGCGTCAATACAAGAGGCAAAGCACCCTATTTATAGGAATGAGTGTCTTGGTGGGCAAGATGGGGAAGGGTAAAATGGACAAAGGGAGGGGGAGTCCATAGGGTGTTGACTAAGTCAAAACTGCCCCTTTTGACACTTCTTATAGAAGGTAGGTTAAAAACCCTAATTCTAGGTTCCTTGTCTAGAAAAATTGGGCTTGCTACAAGCCTATTTCGCTAAATACACTCCCTTTTATGTTATTGATGACTTTTACGGCAACTGCACCGCATTTGTCAGAAGTAATAATTGTCCCTAAGGACGGATATTGATCCCACAAGGAACAATGAATTATTGAGTACAATATTCGCTAAATATAACAACAGAACAATAAAAAGAATTTGAAGTGATTATGTTGGCACTGATCAATAAGAAAACAAACAAAGAATTAGTTGCTTCAATTGGAAAAATAAAGATTAGGTTTCATCTCTCTCACTTTCATGTATTTTGATTAGCATGTTAATATTAACTTCTTTGATTGAAATTGATGGTCGTAGAAAATTCATTTATATCGATCTCTCGCATATAAAATTCTTAAGAATGTTTCCTAAATATCGATCTCTCGCATACTTACAAAAACAACTTAGAAATCACAATTAGACGTTAATGGCAATTAACATTTCATGTCTATCTCTAACACTCAAATATGCTAAGTATTGATGTTTAGGTCCGAAACCTAAAAATACCCCTCAGTCAGATTTAAGATTCTCAATTTGTCATGGAAAGTTAAAAGTAAAACAACAATACCAATAATCAATCAAGAATTGAATATTAATATATAAAATATCACCTCAATACATAAGAGTTTGAGCAAATTACTCCCAATCCCAAAGGGTAGAATTAGCCACGCATACTTCTAGCACCTTCCATTCTCCCTATTGGGTTACAATTCATTTTATGGTATTTTCCTCTCAATCTAGCACCCTAAGGTTGAACCTCTAGCCCCCTATTTATCCTAATTTTCTAGGGTTATGTGGCTTCCTGTGTCGCACTAATGGGTTAAGTGATCAAACATAAAAAAGGCTCAATCTTTCTCTGCATCTTTTTCCATTCCTGGATCTTCCAACTTTCTCTTTTTAGCTCAAATTATCCTTCTTTACTTCAAATCTTCAATCCTCCTTAGAAATCTGTAATTAACACTAAATTTGGGAATAAAATGCTCTTATTCAAATAAAGCTCATAAAAATGTAAAAAGGTATAAATTCATAAATTAGGGATTATTTTATATGCAAGTTAGTAATAAATCCACATAAGTACCTATATTTTAATATGAAATATTACTGAAATTAGACACTTATCAGTCTCCCTAACTTAGAATCTTGCTTGTCCTCAAGCAATGTAAATGAATATATTTTGAATTTAAATATCAAACAACTTAATTCACTAAACAACAGATCAAATTAAAAACTTATGATGCTTCCAAATTCAAATATAGAAAAACATAGACACAAACAACTTCCAGGTTCAAATCAAAACAAATAAATGAAAATTCATCAAGGAATATCTTCTCATATGCTCACGGGTAAGTGTTTCTCTCTCTATTTTCATTGAATCATAACAAATCACAGTTGCTTTTCATTTCATCTTCAAATCACAAATATATTAGAAACATGAATCTTGAGGTCTTTTCCAGGGTTGTAATGAGGCTGGGCTTCCAAAAAAAAATATTGGTTTTTCAGATAACAAAATGCACATCTTAAAGAAGAAGAACATACCTACAATCCAATTTATAGAGAACATATACGCTATCTAATCACCGCTTTCTTTCAAGATCACACTTTTCCTCATTTTTCTTTCTACCTTTTTTTATGATTTCCATCAAATTTTTTTCTTTTTTTTTTCAACCAATAGGAATAGATTTTTCCTATTTTCAACTTTCTGAATTTTCAACAATTAGAACCAACCATTCCCTTTTCTATATGTATTGCATCTATTTTCTCCTTCCTTAAACATGCTAAAGGGTAGGAAAATATATGATTAAAGGTTAAGGTGCAATATTAACAAAAAATTTATTGTCCCAAAGGGGATATATAAAAAAATGGAATTCTAATAAGATAAAGATTGGCTCTTTGACCTTGGGTTTCTAATTATCACAAACAAATGCCTCAATCATCTCATGTTCTTTTATGATGTAACAAAAATAAAAATTAAACAACCACAACTGTCAATTTATCAGCAAAACTCTCAAAACTATTTAAGGTTCACACACTCACTTTAATTGGCATCATTCATTTTGGTCTTGTTATTCTCTGTCCTAATCAATCATCCTGTTAAATTTTCATGTATCATAATTTCAACTACATTTGAATAGGGATTCAATAATATTTTCTTTTCTAACCTATGTCTAATTCATCTCACTATCTAATATTTAAACATAAATTCTTTTTTCCCACAATTCAAAATTAATATTCTATTTCTTTTTTATTTGAGAAAAATAAACTAGAAAACAAACAAATTAAAACTAAAATTTATTCAAGAAAATTAATTCAGGACATAAAACTAACAAAACCAAATTTATTCAAATTACCAAATAAGCAAAAATACAAATAAATAGAAAACAAAATAACCGAAAAATAAAATAAAAACTAAAGAGAAAATAAAATTCAAATAACTGAAAATAAGAGAATTAGAAAGATAAACCCATATTTTTTTTCAATCCTCTCTTCTTAAGAAATCATCCAGCTTTATGTTAAAATCTTTATCCATAGTCTTGATTCATTTGCTGGATCTGCCCCCTGAATAATAGAACCTGTCCCAGGTCAAAATACATAACCTGCAAAATGATTAGCATACAAGATTTTTTTATTTATTTTATTTATTATTATTTTTTTGAAAAATAAAATCAACAAAGGTAACAACATAAAACTAAAATGTAGACTGGGTTGCCTCCCATTAAGCGCCCGTTTAACTTCATCTAGCTTGATGCCTGTTTATTTTAAGGTGGAAATCTCTCTTTGATCCATCCTCTGTACACATTCTTCCCCTACATTAAAATTTTTAAGACCACCAAAAAGATTTAAAGTTACCTCCTCATCTTGAGTTCTAACTTGAAGTTCTTCTTTGTCAACATCAACTATGATTCTAGCAGTCTTCATAAAGGGTCTTCCAAGTATAAAGGGAACCTCCTCATCTTCTTTCATGTCCATCACAACAAAATCCTCAGGGAATGTGAATTTATCCACCTGGACGAGAACATCTTCAACCACACCATATGGATACTTGGTTACTTGATCAGCTAACTTTAAAGTCGTCTTGATGGGTTTAATCTCCAAATCACCTATTTTCTTCAGCATTGCCAAAAGAATTATATTTACGCTTGCTCCCGAATCCAATAAAGCATTGTCTACAAATAAACCACCTACAGACACAAGAAGGTTAAAACTCCCAGGTCCTTGAATTTTTAAGGCAAGCCTTTTCGAATACTAACATTGTATCTATCCTCCAACTCTATATTTCTTTCTTCAATATAACTCATATTCTTTCGAAATCTTTCAAATGTTGAATCTTGCTTCAAATTTCCTGCAAAATAATTTTTAGGGAGCAATTTATCAAAGAATTTTCTTTCCTTCTCTTTTTTTGAAGGAGGATGAGGATATGATAAATCTTTTTCAAGAGCACCTCTCTCCTTATTTTCACTTTTTTCTTCCTCACTTATTTTCTTTTCTCTCTCTAACTCCTCATTCTCATCTTCTTTTTCAATTACTACATTATTGCAATGCTCTTTCGGGTTGGGTTGGCTGTCAACTGAAAACTGACCACTTTGTATTTCTTCAAATTGTTTGGCCACTTTTTCCATTTGGATCTCTATATTCCCAATCGTTGCCATGCTATTTTCTTCCATCATCACAAGCTTTGTTAGGGTGTCTTCAACTTTACTAATTTTTTCAAGCATGGATTGATCCTCAACTTCAGGTGAATTGTTCTGATAAGAACAGTGACCATTAGGATGATCTCCTCCACAAAAATAACACCTGATTGATTGACTATGGCTTTGAGATGAATGATCAACATATAAATGTTGGGGCAATTTATCCATTTGTGCGGGTAGTTGCTCAATCTGTTGTGTCAGAATTTTATTTTGAGCCAAGAGTGCATCTTCTAACAACCTTTCCTTCTGAGTATTTTGTCTATCATGTTGGGCTTGATAATCAGTTGACGCCAATGCAACAATAATCTTTGTCGCTTGTTCTACATCAAGAGCCATCATTGTGCCGACATCTGCAACATCTAAGAGCATCTTTGTGTTAAATCTGAGACCGGTGAGAAATATGCTCAGTTGAGCAATATCTTCAAACCCATGATTTGGGCATTTTCTAAGTATCATTTTAAATCTTTCTCATGTCTCACAGAATGATTCATCTGCTCCTTGTCTGAACACTTAAATTTCAGACTTTGCTTTGATGTAGCGAGAAATTGGAAAAAATCTTTGTAGAAATTTTTCCTCTACATCCTTCCAGCTAAGGAGACTCTGATTTGGAAGTGATATGAGCCAATGCTTAGCCTTTCCTGCCAATGACAAAGAAAACAAGCGCATATAAACATTTTCAAGATCATCTGATTGAAAGCCCATTGTTCTCACCAATTCATAGAATGTAGACAAATGCGAACATGGATCCTCATGATCCATTGCTTTGAATTGATGGGTAATGATGAGAGTGAGAAAAGCGGGTTTTATTTCCAAGGCCTTGGCGGTAGCAGGTATTGCAATACTAGAAAAATGTCTTGGTCTTTGATACATAACATAATCTCCAAGTGTTCTCTTAGGAGGTGATGCTTGATTTTCTATCATGTTACTTTCCTGAAAAGTATTAGTGAAAAAAAAACAGAGTATTCTTTTTCTTTCTTTTTTTTTAAAAAAAAAGACAAATAAAATAAATATGAAGATAAAGTAAAACCAACTAAAAACAAATCTGCAAAATAAAATAAACAAAAATAAAACAATAAAAAAAAATATAAAGTATAAAATAAAACACTAAAATGATGCTAAGAGAAAAAAAATAACAAAAATATTCAGAAAAAAATATAGATAACAACTTACGTAAACTAAAAACTAAAGACAAAAATAAAAGAAAACAATAAAACAAAAAAATATATAAAATATAACATATAAAACAAAAATAAATAAAAAATTAAGAATAACATACTTAAAATAACAAATAAATACTAAGAGTAAAATAAAAACAAAATAAAACAGAAAAATATAATCATAAACAACTAAATATTACGTAAACTAAGTTTTCGTAAAAATAAAAACTAAAATTAATAATGATAAATAATTAAAACAAATAAATAGTAACTACGTAAACCTAAATAAAACTACGTAACTAAATCTAAAGAAAAAGAACTATGATAAAATATAATAAAATCAAAAGGAAAATAAAAAATAAATAGAAACAGATAAAATTAAAATTAAAATTAAAATAATACAGTAAATCTGCAAATTAAAATAAAAACAAATATGTTTAAAACAAAATAAAAACAGTAACAAATATAAACAAAAAATTAAAACAAATTAAAATATTCACAATATTTAGGAAATTATACTCAACAAATCAAATTTGTTCCCCGTCAACGGTGCAAAAAACTTGATGACTTTTTACGGCAAGTGCACTGCGTTTGCCAGAAGTAATAATTGTCCCTAAGGACGGATATCGATCCCACAAGGATCAGTGAATTATCGAGTACAATATTCGGTAAATATAACAACAGAACAATAAAAAGAGTTTGAAGTGATTATGTTGGCACTGATCAATAAGAAAACAAACAAAGAATTAGTTGCTTCAATTGGAAAAATAGGAATTTGGTTTCATCTCTCTTACTCTCATGTATTTTGATTAACATGTTAATATTAAGTTCTTTGATTGAAATTGGTAGTCGTAGAAAATTAATTTATATCGATCTCTCGCATATAAAATTCTTAAGAATATTTCCTAAATATTGATCTCTCACATACTTATGAAAACAACTTAGAAATCACAATCAGACGTTAACGACAATTAACATTTCAAGTCTATCTCTAGCACTCAAATATGCTAAGTATTGATGTTTAGGTCCGAACCCTAAAAATACCTCTCGGTCATATTTAAGATTCTCAATTTGTCACGAAAAGTTAAAAGTAAAACAACAATACCAATAATCAATCAAGAATTGAATATTAATATATAAAATATCACCTCAATACATAAAAGTTTGAGCAGATTACTCACAACCCCAAATGGTAGAATTAGCCATGCATACTTCTAGCACCTTCCATTCTCCCAATTGGGTTACAATTCACTCTATGGTGTTTTCCTCTCAATCTGGCACCTTAGGGTTTAATAGCCCCCTATTTATCCTAATTTTCTAGGGTTAGGTGGCTTCCTGTGTCACGCTAATGGGCTAAGTGATAAAACATAAAAAAAGACTCAATCTTTCTCTGCATTTTTTTCCATTCTGGGACCTTCCAACTTTCTCTTTTTATCTCAAATTATTCTCCTTTACTCCAAATCTTCAATCCTCCCTAGAAATATGCAATTAACACTAAATTTGGGAATAAAATGCTCTTATTCAAATAAAGCTCATAAAAATGTAAAAATGTATAAATTTATAAATTGGACCCCGTAAGTCAGCCCAATTTATTTACAAACATGTTTATATCTTTTAAGAAGACCAGAAGAAAGAACATTTGATGTTCTGGTGTATGCCCAATTCTTCTTCTACTGAGGTCCACCTGATATTTGGTGAGGCCTTGACTTGATTGTTGACATGACTACTCACAGTGTGAATTGTCTCTTGAGTCCTTGGTCATCTTCTTGGCAATTTGGATTGTATCAGGTTTCCATTATCATCTCCTTAAAAATTCATTTTAAAAAATTCTGGAATTTTTTGTGAAAATTGTTTGTGGTTCAGAAAGCAAATCTAGTAGAGAAACAAACCAATTAGATAAAGAGATAAGGAAGGATACAATAGAAACTGTTGAACCAAGTATGTTCAAGCTTTGAAGAATCCAAATCCTTTGAAGGTTGATGAAAGGCTGGATGTGTTTGCCGTTGTTGAGTTGTCGTTAGATAGGATCTGGGGTAGATTAATTGTATATATCCACTCTTGATTGAATCCAAAACATAAACATTCTAAAACCTTTTAAAAGAAAAGTGTTTTCAAACTAAGTGAAAAACAACCTGTTGTTTTGTCGAAACAATCCATTTTTTTATACTTAGGTGTTTTTAGAAAGGTTGAAAACTGTTTTTGATGGTTGACTTGCTGTCAAACCAAAACAACTGATTGATTCGTGGAAACAACCGATTGCTTGTTTTGGGACCATAACAGAAAATAGTTTTGTGCTTTGACTGAGCTTTAAATGTTCTTCTAACTGTTTACGCTCCAGTTTTTAATGCTTTGACCAATCTTTAAATGCAATTAATAGTTTGTTAAGATTATGCAACAAACAACTTTTTTTTAATACAGAAAAACAGATTTGAGTTTTTCACTGATTGAGATTTTGAAAAGTTGAGAATTGCTTAGAGATTGCATTGATCAAAGAGTGTGAGATAGAATTTTCACCTTGTATTGATTTCAGATTTGTTCTGTAACAAGTGTAATCCTTTGTACTTTTGAAATAAACTCTATGTGTATAGCTAAGAAGTGTTGTGTGTTCTTAAGGGGATCATGATCAGCATTCTTAGTGGTGTTGTGCTAAAGCCAAAGGAAATGTGTGTCTTGAGGGGATCAAGGTCACTTCTTTGGTTGTGTTGTAAGTAATCTAGGGTTGATTGCTTAGTGGATTCCCCAGTGGTTTCTGGGAAGATTGGATGTAGCTCTGGGTTTAGAGTGAACCAGTATAAACCTCTGTGTGCATTCTCTCTATCCTTAATCTCTTTAAATTCAATTTTTATATTTGTGAACTGGTATAAACAACCGATTGTTTCTGCGAAACAACCGATTGTTTTTCTGGTGTTGTGCTTATCTGCTTTGTGTTTTGGCAAACTGAATTCTGATTCAAGTGTTTCTCGAAGTAATTTCATTCTTGACTTAAAAGTTTGCGAAAACCCTCTTTAAACCATTCACCCACTCTAGTTTAAAGCCATACATTCTAATAGAAACTTCATAATTAAGTCAGTCATCTCAGCATCCAAGACAAGGCCCCACCGAACTTCAAAAGGACCTCAGCAGAAGAAGAATTGGACATAGTCAACATCAAATGTTCTTTCTTTTGGTATTTTTAAAAATCAAGTTTATGAAAATAAATTGGGCTCAATTTGGGGTTCCAAATAGAAGAATAAGCTAGAGTAGGGTTCATTTAGCATAAATTGGGGTGTACTTAGCATAAATTGGGTTTGTGCCAAGCCCACCTTTTCATGACAAGTGCTTATAGGTTTAGGGTTGCTTTGACCTACCTTCTAGAAGGTTTCTGACAAATGACACCCCTACCCCTCTATCTTTTTCTCTAAGACACTCTCTCGTACAAATAGAGTGTCTTGCCTCGTGTATTTCACACATTGAATTTTGAATAGAAAAGAAACTCTGTCAGAGTGTTGAGCGAGTCTTGAGTGCTCTCTTTTTGTGGGTCTTATCTTGGGTGTTTCTGCACTTCAAATGGTGGATCTTCACCACTCATCTTGGATTCTCCCAGCACTCCAAGTGGCGTGACCACCATCATCATTCATAAGCTTCCTCTATCTCTTCACATCTTCCTTCCTTGCACCATTTCCATTCCTCTTATATTCTTGTGTTCTTCTTTTGCTTTTTGGTTTTGACATCTTGTTGATTTCCATTATATGCTTTAATTCCGCATCTCTTCATCATCATCACCATATAATTGGGTTTACTCTTTGCCCTCTAGAAGTGAACCTTCACACTTACTTAACCACTTGGTTAAGTTCGTGTCTAGTGGGAATTTTCTTTGGGTTTCTTACCATATTCTGCTTCAAACAAAAACTCATAAACAAAGTGCAACCCAAAAAATGTACAACTCTAAAATCAACTCACATCAAGTGGTGTGAACAATAATTTGGAATTGTTTGGAAATCTCATGAAATTTGTTGTGTGAAATGTAATTTTGGAGGTTCGAATATAAATCTGAAATATTTTTAGATTTGCTTAAGCTGTGCATTTTTTCATTCGCGTTCATCATTTTGTGCTTGAGTTTTTGGCACGATCTGGAAGACAAAAAATGATATTGAAACGGAGAATTGTGCCAGTATGAGTCGATCTTATTAAAAAGATGAGTACAGGTTTGCGGTGATCGGAATTCCTCAACATAGAAATTCAAATGGTGAATCAATATGCGGTGTAGATTCTTATTAGAATTGTTTTAAAAAATTTCACGAATTCATTGATTCATTGTTCTTCATTCATCTCTTTTTTGTTTTAGTTTGAGTTTTTGGGCTTCATTCATTAAATCCTCTTTCACTCCATATAAATCCTTTCATGCCTCGGACCTTCGTCAGAAATTGATTGGAGAATGTACCGACCAGTCCTCGGGCGTCGTTGACCGCTAGTAGTCAGGGGCCACGTAAGCTGGGTCCCACGAGCGGTGTGGGCCAGTGTCTCGCAAGACACGCGAGCCTAGGTGCCAAAGAATGGTCAGGCATCGGTCACCAAGATGCGCTGATGTGTCCTCGACAATATAGTGAGGGCGACGAGACATCGGACATCAATGACTCAAACAGGAGAGTTGGGCCACGAGAGGTGGATCCCAGACCACGCACCAATTATCAGTTAGGGAGAAGCCTAGGTCACGAGGGGTCCATGCGTGTGGCGTGGATGACACGTTCAAGCCCAACACAAGTAAAGAGCAACTAGAAGAGATACAACCTATGAGGGTCACGTTCCAAGGGTAAGCTGCATACATGGCACGTGAATAGCTAGGACACTCCCAGGACGGATGGCCCCAGAGGTTAGGTGTACAAGTTGGCACCCAGGTGGTCATCCCGTCAGAGGTCGCACTCTAGTAAGGGAGTCTTACGCGCTAGATTACTCTAAGAGTGGGTGATAGTTGCGCTAAGGCACACCCTCAGTAAACCTAATTACGGTTAGCGGAAACAGTGGAAACCCTAGAGTATATAAAGGGTATTATCAAACCTAATAGGGGACACATCATTTTATGCCAATACACACACACAGATACGTAGAGAGCTTTTTACAGCTTCCTTTTGGTGTTTCCTAGCCCTACACTGACTTGAGCGTCGGAGTGCAAACAGCCTCTAGGGCGCCCTTTGTCCTTGTGATTTCAGATGTTTAATCGAAGAAAGGAACGAACGAAAGCAGGGATATTTGGGGCGTGTGATCGTCGTAGGCGCGCGAAGATAGTCAACCAACAGGAACAAAGAACAATAATACTCAAAGCATTGAAGAATCACATTCTTCGAAGCCTTCATTGTCTTCTTCCCAATATAGCATACAGTCTTTTCGGCAAGCTGGTATTTTGACATAATTAAGACCAAGTTTGTTAATCAAATTCTTCCCCTTATAGAACGAGTTAGGCAACTTAGCATGTTCAAATGCGTCCTTTAGCAAGTCTAGAATCATGGTCATTGTTTTGTCACTCATTCTACTCATGCATTTGATATGGTACCACTTCATACAAGGGTTCATTATTGTCCGTCATCAATCCATCAAAGTTTGTATTTCCTTTATCACCCACCATATTATTTTGTAGACCATCAACTTTAGTATTCTCATCATGCCCCTCAAACTCGAATGCATCGTTTGACATGTCTTCCATTGGATTTTTAGATTCTAATAAATCTTCAATGACATGCGCACTTGTAGCGACCATACACTTGGTCCTTCATCGTGAAAATACCAAGTTTTGTAGTTTTGAGGGAAAGATGTACATGTTAATTATTATTGAACTACATCCATTGTTTGTCACTTTCTAAAACCACACTTTGCACATGGACACTTAATTACAGGGCCATTAGCATGTTCAAATGCAATTTCTAAAAACACGTTCAACCCATTAGCATATTCAATGGTGTTTCATGGTTTACAAATCCACGATGTATCAATTGACATGACTACAACAAAACAACAACAAAAAATATTACTTATCATCTAGGAAGGGGATCATACAAATAATATGTAAGACATACATATATCAAACTAAAGTTAACTTTGTTAAATGAAATAAAGTTAACTAAAAAAAATATACTTAATTGAGACCTAAATTTACCAAACTACATGTTTGGTAACTGAAAAAATTATTTGGTAACTAAAGTTAACTCTGTTAAATGAAACATAGTTAACTAAAAAATAATTAACTAAAAATATAATTAATTGGGCTGTAAAAAATAGTTAATTCAAACAGGTAAAAAATAGTTAACTAAAAACTAAACTTACTGGAGTGATGGTTGTCAAAACTCAATCAGTAGCTATTGATGATTGTGAAACTGGAAAATGTACATTAGACACATCAAAGTTAGATGCTATCATTAGATTACTTCACTAATCAAAGAAGAAAAAAACATAAATCAACAAGATGTCTTCCCTAGCTATATTTTATTTTCATTTGTAATTGGGTTGATTTACCTAACGATCCAAACAGAGTTAAGGCTAGCACAACAATTGTTTGTTACATGGTAGAAAGCAGGAAACCAGATAAATAAAAAACATAAAAAAGTAGCAAATTGTCCATACAACCCTACCTAGACAATGGTGAATTCTACATGGCAGTTAAATTCTTGCAAATAAATTATTCAACCAAATAATCCAAAATTATAAGCTACATACACATTACAGAGGTAGTCAAGGAAAAAGCATAAATTGGATGTTGCTTAGATCTAGTCAACTCCATTTTACACTACTCTAATTCACTATTTTAATTGCTTCCACACGTAAAACTGTATTGCAATACATGGTCAACCCTCATTAAAAAAATCTTTTGTACAATTTGATACCCTTTTTTGCAACAATTTTTTTTTCTTTAAAGGGATTGATTAAATTTTATCCTATAACTAAATCAATATAAAATATAAGACTATTATCACTGAATCATGTTCAGAAATGGTGATATGTAGTGACATAGAGCTACAAGGACATCTGATGGAAGAGGCCCAAGCCCATGATAGAAAAAGCCCAAGCCCAAGCCCAACAAATAGAAGATATGGGCCAACTAAGCATCATTGGATGTGTTTCTTTTGTAATTACTTTTGAGTATTTTTAGTAGAACATAAAGGGAGGTGTAGATATAAATATAAGAGGTGCAAATGTATAAAGCTAAGCCACACCTTCCATGTGATATAAAAAGAAGGTGTAGGTGTAGATTTAGGAGGTGCCAAAAAAATGAAACCAAGTCACACTTTCCTTGTGAGTAGGAATTGGCTCCAAATTCAAATGCTTCTCATTTGAATTTCCCTCCACGTTCTTTTTAATTTCCAGCCCTCTAAACACTATAAATAAGAGAGCTTGGCTCATGTATTTGGAAGACTATTTTGAGTAATGAAATGCTGCCCAAGTTCCATTCAAATTACTCCCTTGCCAAATTCTCTCTAGAATTAGGTTTTTAGTCTTCAATCTTCACCCTCAAATGGAGATGGCCGAACCACTCCAACCCTTACTACTCCTCATGCACCTTCAAGGCACTCACACTTCTTAGGAAGGCCTTGTTCCACTCTCCTCCACTAAGCTTCCGCAACCATCATCATCAAAATCAAAGAAGAGCTCATAGGAATGCCATCATTTGGTATCATGAGCTATGGTTCTTCAAAGATGAGTATCTCTTTGTGTTTTTCTTTTTGAGTTCTTCTTATTTCCAAGTAGTTCATCTTGTCTTGATGTTTTTATGTTTTTAATATGATTTGAATGCTTCTCTATTCATTTCAATCGGTAGTTTTTGTTCAAATTGTGATTGAACATCTTATTTCAATTTTGTGTAGGATTCTTGATACATTGTGTTGTTGTTTTTGATTTTTTTTAGGTTGTTTGAGTGTTGATTGAAATTTTATTCGGTTCATATTAATATGTTTGAGTCATTTTATTTTCTGAATCTATAAGTTTTGTCAAGTCATGTGTTTCCATTTTATTTTGTTTCTTGTTTTTGGTTTGAATGCTTGATCTAAAATCTGCTGTGTTTTGATCCTTTGGTGCTTTTTATTTTTAGTTTGTGTTCATATTTGTGTGTTAGATCCACACAAATTCCTTTGCACTAATTCCATTGTGTTTTTGTTGGTATATCATTCTGTTTTTTTATTTCCAGATTTGTAGAATCCTCTGTTTTCCACCATTTTGTTTTGGCTGATTTTGCTTATGAAAATTAAATGCAACATAAGAAAATTATGAGCCTCTGGATTTTACTAGATTGAGGTGTTAGAAAGAGGACAAAAAAAGAATCAGTTGAAAAAAAGAAATAGAAAAAAAAGATAAATATTACAAAAACAGTGTGCAATCTTGACACTACAACTGGCGTATCTGAGCACTGATTTTAGAAAAATTATTAAAATTATATGGTGCATGCGTTTGGATTGAAACCAACGCCAAAACTTTGTTGAGATCTTGATCTGTTTGAATATAAATTTTCAGAAGCAAATATTAAAAGGCCAGCTCAGCATAAATCTGTGAAAATCACGCATTCTGGACCACAACAATTTGTTTCAGTGGTGCTGTTTTTGGTTTTTTAAATCAAATCTAGTGTTATTCCATAGGTTTCTTTTTGTGTGCCATCCTTTCTTTGAGTACCTTTTTATTTGCTTGTCTAATTTCATTGGAACTCTTTCTAGTTGTCACATTTAATTCCATTTGTGTGCTACTGTTTTTCAAATTAATTTGTTTCTTGCTTTCTTTCTTTGACCTCTGAGCTTTGTGGTGGATTAAATATCAATTGGTACTTGTTGAGTGGGAATTGACTTGAGAGGAGTCTAGCTTTGCTTGATAGGTTCTGGATTGAATATTTTAATTACCTAATTCCAAGAGGAACAAAGGCAAGGGCAGCAACAAAACATACTAAATACACCACACACATTGGAAGGCCCAACCAAGAAGAGACAACAAAGGGAGTGCAAATAGAAAATCAACAAAGGGAGTTCCATCTAATTTCTTTGCAATTTAACTATTGTTAATTACTTGTTAATTACGCAATTAGACGGTGAGTGTGTCTTCAAGGGTTCCAAGTGTCCAAGAAGCCTCACCTAGGGCCGACTAGCTTAAAACTATCTAGCTTAGCATTTGTTAATTGCTTTAATTACATCAATTGCCTTTAGTTAGCTACGCTTATTTGCTTTGCTTTTGTTTAGTTTCGCTTAATTGCTTTTGTTTAGCCTTGTTTAAAGCTTTGATAATTTGCTAGATAGCTTGCATTGTTTCTTGCATTAAAAATTTGATTTCTACATCCTCATTGTGTTTTAAGTGATTTACCTAAAGAAAGATTTGTGTGAAGATCTTGAGGGATAGTTTTTGGCTAAGGTAAAGACTTGGTATTTAAGTAGTCCATTGTGACTCACCTCTCTTACCTGGAAAACTACCTTCATTAACTTCCCTCATCTTTCTTAAAGTAAAACATTTCTAAACACAAAGTTTTAGTCATCTTCTCACTCCTCTAAATCTCTTAAAAGTGATGTGAAATCCTTGAAATCTCTTTTAAAACAACTTTCCAAGGATATTCAATCAATTTCATCTAAACAATTGGAGAATGAGACCAAAACTAATGAATTGACTAAAGCAAAGGATGAGAAGTCTCAAATTTCAAAAAAATTACCTTCTCATGCATCTATCTCTAAAGATCATGATTCTTTTGGGGAGGGAAGCCTTAGAATAAAAGATTATTATCAAGCACCCCCTAGAAGATATAGAAGAGATAGAAGAGAACAAGAAAGCCCAAGAGAGGCTAGGTTAGACCTATCCCATTTCCATGGAAAAGAAAATGTAGAAGCTTGCTTAGATTGGAAAATGAGGGTAGAAAATTTTTTTGCTTCCCATGAAGAAAAGAAGGAAAGAAAGATATAAAAGAAAAGAGAGGAAGACGAAAGGGAAGCTAAAGAAAAAGAAAAAGAAAAACCAAGTGAGGGGTGGTGTGAATCTAGAAAGAATGAGGAATATCTTATAACACCCCTTACAAGCATATTAAAAATAGAAAATCAAGAGAAAACCCTTGAAGAACAAAAGGAGTGGGAAAAGAGTGTTCCTTCCCACAAGGTCATTCAACAAGAAGTAAAAGTTGAAAATACCTTTGAAAATATGCTTCTTGTTGAACAACCTAGCCTTACCTTTTGTAAAGGAACACTTGCAAGCCTAGTCAAAAAACAAGAATCCTTGAAAGAGGCTTGCATAGATAAAGATGAAGTAGATTATTTCTCATATGTGCTAAGATATCACCAAGTGAAGGACAAGTTATCTATAGGCATCTACAAAGACAAATTTTTATGTGAGCTAGTGCCTAAAGAAACTTGTCATGTCTTATTGAGAAAACCATTGCAAAATGTACAAATTCTCATAAACAATGGTTGTAACAACAAGACTGCCTTTACACATAAGAGAAAAATTATTCACGAAGGAGAACTCATGGGCCAAATTAGAGTTGATAAAACTCTAGAGCTTTTAAAAGGAAAACTTTTGTCACCATGAGAAAGGAGGTTCAAAGACATTACCCTAGATACATTTCTTGTTTTAAAACTACACCTAAGGCAATGTCTCATGAACTCTATACTCCTTCACCTTTTGCAAATGATCCTTGGGAAGACACAAGCCTAAATTTCATATTAGAGCTTCCTAGGACAACAAAAGGTTTTGATTCCATTTTCATGGATATGGATAAACTCTTCTCTAGAGAAGTGATACATCTTCATGGTTTATCCTCAAGCATAGTGTTGGATAGAGCTCCAAATTTCGCAAACCATGATTTGAGGATTCTCTTGGGAAAACTTGCAACTAAATTGTTCTCTTCAAATTTTTATCATCCTCAAAAGAATGGTCAAAATAAAATTGAAAACATAGCTCTTTCTACTATGCTTCGAGAAATCATGAGAGACAACCACAATTCTTGGGATGAGTATCCTTTTCCTATTGAGCATGCATACAATGGAGTAGTCCACAAGATTACTCATATTTCTACATTTGAAGTTGTATGTGAACATAGTCCTCTTTCCCTTTTAAAGTTGTTACCACCTCCTAAAGGAATTATGCCTAAGGAAAAAGTAACTACTATTGGAAATTTTATAAAACATAAGAGGATTAGAGGATACATACAACCATCAAAAGGGAAATATTGTGAAAAGTTGCCAAAAAAAAAAAGAAAAACAAAAATGGCAACTTAATACAATTAAGTTTTCTCCAATTGCTCACACTAACTCCTTTGCTTTGTTTCAGGATTCCCATAGATGGACATTTGATCCTAGAGGACGAGCCTAGTTTTCAAAATAAGAATAAGGTTGTTGTTCGAGATCAAACCTGTAGATCTGAGGACAGATTCTCTCAAGAAGTAAGGGATGATGGAAACCATCCAGCCACATACATCCACATAATGATGATGATGAAGAAGAAGCATTGGATTTGAGAACAAATCCTTTTCAAGATGGAGGGGATGATGGAAGAGGCCCAAGCCCATGATAGAAAAAGTCCAAGCCCAAGCCCAAATACAAGTTCAAGCTTCAGCTCAAGCCCAACAAATAGAAGATATGGGCCAACTAAGCATCATTGGATGTGTTTCTTTTGTAATTACTTTTGAGTATTTTTAGTAGAACATAAAGGGAGGTGTAGATATAAATATAAGAGGTGCAAATGTATAAAGCTAAGCCACACCTTCCATGTTAAAAAGAAGGTGTAGGTGTAGATTTAGGAGGTGCCAAAAAAATGAAACCAAGTCACACTTTCCTTGTGAGTAGGAATTGGCTCCAAATTCAAATGCTTCTCATTTGAATTTCCCTCCACTTTCTTTGTAATTTCCAGACCTCTAAACACTATAAATAAGAGGGCTTGGCTCATGTATTTGGAAGACTATTTTGAGTAATGAAATGCTGCCCAAGTGCAATTCAAATTACTCCCTTGCCGAATTCTCTCTAGAATTAGGTTTTTAGTCTTCAATCTTCACCCTCAAATGGTGGAGATGGCCAAACCACTCCAACCCTCACTACTCCTCATGCACCTTCAAGGCACTCACACTTCTTAGGAAGGCCTTGTTCCACTCTCCTCCACTAAGCTTCCGCAACCATCATCATCAAAATCAAAGAAGAGCTCATAGGAATGCCTTCAACATCCTTATTCCTTCAATGGCCACTTCAGGTGCCCTGTAGCAACCAACTGAAGTTTAACCACTATGAGATCAGAGTGAACAAAATTATCTAGACACTAAATTTATACAAAAATTATGAATTGAATTGAATTTAAACACATATTATGAACCAAATCTAGTTTGACTTTAATCAAACCAACTTTAATTAGATTAGAAAAATATGAACTTAAAAGATATAATCAAATAGCATGCACCAACAAATAATAAAAAAATTATAATTCTCTAAAAAAGTAAACTAAATAGCATGCACCAACAATTTTAAATTGAACAAGATTTCAAATTTAATAAAAAAAAGACAGATTTTGAGATTAGAACTAGTCAAGCTTTCATAAAAAATGGAAATGCAAATTTGGGAATCCAATTTAGAAACCAAACCAAGAATGAAAACACCATACCAAACAACACGCACAAGAAATTTTGGGAATTCAATTCAGAAACCAAACCAAGAATCACCGAAATCATACCTATTGCAAATACGTAGTTGTTGCGACAATGACTGTTTGAAATCGTTGCGAAGAGGGCGTTCTTGAAGCCGGTGGTAATGGCGGATATAACCAATGATGACAATGACAGGGTTTGTGGATATTGTTTTATGTGAAGGAGTGTTATGTTATTTGGTGAAAGGGTTTATGGAGACTAAGTGTTTGCATGAGAGTATGAGGGCGCAAGAGTGTGTGTGGAGGCTGAGGATTTGAGGTGAGAGGGCACAAAGTGGGTTTGTGAAGGATAATGAAGGGTTTCGCGAGAAGAGTGAAGAATGAAGAGAAATTTTTTTGCCAAGAAGAGTGAAGAATTTGAGGGTGTCGTGTATCAAATTGAAACAAGGGTTTGAGGGTGTTGTGAGTGAGATTAAGACAAGGGTTTGAGGGTGTCGTGAGTGAAGGGTTTGAGGGTTTGTTGAGAGTGAAAAGGGTATGGGGAGAGTGAGAAGTTTTGTGAGGTTTCCAAATAGTCAAACTGATGAGGTTTCCGAAAAAAAAATTGGGAATGAGGAATGGTATGGAGGGAAGGAAAACGCAAGATAGTGATTATTTTGAAGAAGAATTGTGGCATTTCAAAATGAAACGTTTTGAAGGATAATTGTGTTAGTTATTAAGATGTCGTATTAATAACCGCCACTACATACACGATTTTTAGTAGTGAATGTTTAAGGATAAAGAAAGTCAATCTGCCAAGCGCATTGGCCTACACAGAGCAAATCACTAATCTTATTGAATCTTATTTCTAAAATTTATAAATAGGGACATTGGGGTAACTTCTAAAGCATCGAGAGGCATTAAGAAGAAGCAAGAGACCTTAGAACAATAAGAGGTACTAAGAGAAAACCCTATTAAGAGACAATTTAGGATCAAGTGAGATCCTTAAAGAGGCTTAGATAAGGAGATTCTGCTAACTTAGACTTAGAGAGTCTGAACTTCATAATCTAATTATGTCAAGAAGGTGAAAGCCTTATAAGAAGTGATCTTTAGTGAAGGGAGTCTAGAAGCCAAGTTGGTCACAATGTTCAAGGATTCGTGTTTGTTGTAATTTAGCTTTTCATCTTGAATTGTATTGGTAAGACTTTATTTTGAGTTTCTAAATGTATTTTGATAGGATTGGATGACACTGTGATATTTTTGGATTTATTGTTATTTATAGATGCATGTGTTCTCTTTTATATTCAATTTCTTTGGGTCTGGTAGTGTGCTTAATGCTTAATGGTGAGGAATGATCTCTGATTGTCCATAGGGCATGAATGAGACCAAGAGATGATTTCATGTTTCTGAATCTTATTCAGATAGTCATAGGATTCAATGATAAAAAAGTGTGAAGTTGAGACTATGGTGAATTGTTCCATCTTAAATAGTATAATTTAGTTTATAGTGCCAAAGTTCAGAAATAGATTCCTAAGAAATTGGATTTTAACTGATTTTTCCTTCTTAAAAGAGGTGAAAAATAAATACATAATTTGATAAATTTTGTTCTCAATTAAACCTTTTTTAAAAAAATCCCCAAATAAATTTTGCTCAAAACAGGCCTATTTACTAAAATAAATAATTTTGATGAGAAATTTTATTTTAAACACGATTAAAATTATATTTAAAAAATAAATTAAATTTCTAATTAATAAACATTTAATTAGCATAAAATAATTATTTAACATGAAATATTATTATAATTTTGTTGAAATATAATTGATTAAAATAATAATACTAAAATGAGTATCATTTAAAATTGTATCAAATGATGAAATATTTAAACGAAGAGAGTTTTAAATTTTTATGTAAGACTAATTGAATTTTTTTAAACTTAGATGAATTTTTTTTAAAGAACATAAACATAATTGAATTGAAACAAATGCATATTAAAAGAACTTAAAAATATGATTTTAGTTTTTTTCTGCACTCAAATGTGGATAATTTTATGTTGTGGTTACCAATGTAGTTAGTGTGTTCTAAGTCATGAATCATTTCATTATGTGTTGCCTTGCACAAATTCTTGTTTTGAACAAACAATTCAATCTTGTCTTATGATTCTTCATGTTCCAAGTTTGAGGTTTTTTTTTTCAATATTTCGATTATATGTGTCACGTTAATTTTGAATTCTGTTAAGTTGCAAATATTTTTTAATTACAACTTGAAGTGAATGTTTCTAGTTGGTTTGTTTTACCTGTCTATAGTCTCTTAGTATTTTGGCAACCCTTTTAAATAGTTGAGCAAAAGACTAGTGTTAGAGAAACATTCTTCTAAGGTTACACTATCTTAGTTAAATCATGAAAAAATAGATTTTCTAATATAATCACTTGTTGGGTAAGTCCTCCAAAATGAATTATTGTTTTGGTGAAACTGATGAGCTTAGGATTTGTGGAAGATCTTGTTATAGGTTTGTTTAAAAACATAATAGTTTCTTTAATAAATATTATAAATGTACCGGTACTGGACGAGGCTGGGACCCACCTGACTGTCCGATGCCCCAGTCAACCTGACCGAGACCTTTGGCGACTTGGTCGAGAGATCGAGAGGCCAAGACCTTTGGAGACTTGGCCGAGCGACCGATACCTTTGAAGACTTGGCCGAGAGACCGAGAGGCCGAGACCTTTGGAGACTTGGCCGAGAGATCGAGAGGCCAAGACCTTTGGAGACTTGGCCGAGCGACCGAGAGGCCGAGACCTTTAAAGACTTGGCCGAGAGACCGAGATGCCGAGACCTTTGAAGACTTGGCCGAGAGACCGAGAGGCCAAGACCTTTGGAGATTTGGCCGAGAGGCCGAGACCTTAGAAGACTTAACTGAGACGGCCGAAGACCACAGATATTTGGCCGATGGCCGAACCCCATTACAATTAACGCTCAAACCGAGATCAGTGAAGCTAATCCATCATCAAGAACTAGGTAATGCAACCCTAAGCGGTATCCACCTCGATAAACGGGCCCAACAAGGTAGGCCCATTAGAATAATATAAATAGCACGCATTCCAAGGAGTAAGGTATGTCATTTATTACTGTTCACCTACCAGAGAGCTGATCACCCGCTTTACTGACTTGAGCGTCGGAGTGCCTTCGCAGGTACCCCCACCATCCGGTGTTCACCCGACGACTGAGTGCCGAGTGTCGAAGGATAAGCAGGAGGACGAGAAGAATCCCAGTTCATCACCCAGTCACCTGCCCGACCGAAGGAAGGAGAAGAAGACTTCAATAGTTCTCTAGGTCCCATCTCCCTAGCAGGAACAATAAACATAATGTACAATTCAATCATGGTATTGAAAGGAAATTGATACTTTTAAACAATCATTTGTGCTTCATTGACATCATTTAATATCTTGATAACATCATGCCTAATTAGACCATCATTTGTGACTTTAGGTTGATGGTAATGCAACTTCTTCAATGTGTGTCATATGACGGCCTAAAGTAGTGTATACTCTTTCCTAATAGTTAACAAAAACCACATTGAAAGTGCACACCTTCCTTATTTTGTGTGATTTGGTCATTTGCAAACATAACTACAAGATAAAAATTGAAATAATTCTCAATATCTATGATGCAGAGTTGCTCGCATGAAGCTCAATATTGTAGAATAAATGGTGAATTTGACCAGTGATTTTGTTAGAGAAATTTCATCAAACCCCAATTATTTTTATTACATGTTGTAAAACAAAGTAACATGAAAATAAATTTCATCACAATATTAGATCTTGACAAACACAAATGCTACATCTGATAATGACAAACTGATGTGAGTTGATTTTAGGATTGCATATTTTTATGGGTTACTCTTTTGTTTATGATTTTTGGATTAGCAATTATGGTGATAAGTTCAAAGAAGATTGCCCTTGGACACGAACTTAACCAACTGTTTAAGTAAGTGTGAAGGTTCTCTTCTAGAGAGCAAAAGAGAAAACACAACTATATGGTGATGATGATGATGAGGTGCAAAATTTTAAGACAACAAAAGGTAGAAATGGTAAAGATGACCGAATGGAGAAGAACATTAAAGAACATGAAATGGAAAGAAATAATGGCACAAATTAAGATGGAAAAGAGAAAGAGTAAGAAAATCTTATGGATGATGGAGGGGTGGTCACGCCACTTGGAGTGGTGGAAGACTCCAAGATGAGTGGTGAGGAGCTGTCACTTGAGGTACAATACACCCAAGATAAGACCCAAGAACAATTTAGGAGACAAAGCTCACCAATCACACAAGCAAAGTTTATTTTATATATTCAAATTCAAGTGTAACTTACATGAGGCAAGACACCCTTCATATATAAGAGAGTGACTTGGGGAGCAAGAGTGAGAGGGGTAGGTAATGGACTACCGTCCAAAGCCACCATACACACTAATAAAGGACAAAAGTACTATCTGTATAAATACAGTAGAATACGATTGTATAAAAGTTGTATTTGTAGATATACTTTTGAAAAGGCATGTTGTAGAGATATTAAAAGACATTCTAGGAGATCCTCACTTGTCACACAAGCAAGGATCTCTAGAGCGTCTTAAAAAGATATAAGCCGCTCCCTAAGCCATCAACCCTACCATGGTTAAGCAAGCTTACCTAGGGTTAGAGTAGCTTAAGGAGCAAGCTACCTCATTCCCTATAAATACCTTGCCTAAACACTTTGTATGGAGATTTGACATAATTGTGAATGAATTTTTTTGAATTCAAAAATCATTATTGTTGATCAAGGATGATCTTGAAGCTTTGATGTCTTTAAATCAATGGTGTTTGATGGAAGGTCGGAGTTGTTGTGTGTGTGGGTGGGTTTTGGGTAGAATGATATGTAATCCACTCTTTGTTTGAATCTAAAACAGTTTGGAATCAAAACTTGTTTTATGAAGAAGTGAAAAAACAACTTGTTGTTTTGTCGTTTCAATCAGTTGTTTACACTTAGAGGTTTTTGAAAAGGGTTTGAAGTTGTTTGACTTGGTTGACTTTGTTGTCAAACCAATTCAATCGGTAGTTTCGAGGATTCAACCGATTGTTTGTTGAAAATCCATAACAGAATTTTTGTTATGTTTGCAAATTAGCTTTAAATGTTTTCTAACTGAATAGGCTCATGCTTTAAATGTTTTTACCAGCTTTTGGAGTATTTAAAGAGGTTGTTATACTCTCTTAAAAATTGATACAGTTTTGAGACATTTTGCGAAAGTGTGAAAACATATTTGGGTTTTCAAGATTTGCATTCAAGCTTTTGGGTTTTCTCAAAGAAGTGGAATAGGATTGCTATAATCTTTTGATTTGATCTTCATCAGGTGTAATCCTTTCTGTATCTCTTGTATTTCTGGATACTGGTGTGTAAGTGCAAAATCAGAGGGTGTTCTGATTTCTGTGGTGTTTGTGTGCCAAAGTGATGTGAGTTGATTTTAGGTTGATTCATTAGGTGACACTTTTTAGAATTAGGATCAATAATTCTTAAGCAATTAAGGTGAGAAGTATAAGGAAAATTCCCACTGGACATTAACTTAACAAGTGTTAAGTAGATGTGGAGGTTCATTTCCAAAGACCAAAGGAAAAAACACAAGTATAGGTGAATATGAATGACAATTAGTGGTGCGGATTCAAGAACACAAAGAAATTCACATGAACCGAATAGAAACACAAACAAAGACAATGAACCGATTGAAAACAGCATACAAAACAATTCAAGCGATTAGAATCAAGAAACAACACAATTCAATCGATTGAAACCAAGAACAAATGAACAAGACATGTTTAGAAATTGATATGGAATGGAAAATGGAATTGGAAGATGAAGGAAAGGAAGAACTTAAGTGGTTGAAACTAGGGAGATGGTTCACGCCACTTGGAAGGTGAATAGACTCCAAGATGAGTGAGGTTGCCGCCACTTGAGAGCTCCCAAAGACTCGCAAGATAAGAGTAAGCTAGGAGAAAGAAGTCTAACTAATTCTCACTCAATTTGAGTATAGTAACTTTACTTCAATTTCAATGTGATTTTACAAGAGCCAAGCACATTTATTTATAGTGTTTAGAGGGCCGGATTTAAGGTGGGAATTTTCTAAAGAAAGTCATTTGAAAATGGCGCCTAAACCTAGTCACATGGAAGGTGTGACTTCACATGGAAGGTGTGACATTGCTACTTCTTCTCCTAAGCCCTAAACTCCTATCCACACCTCCCTTTTATGTTCTATTTAAAAATACACTAAAGAAATTACAAAAAGAGACATCAATTGATGCTCATCTCCTAATGCTTGTGCCCTGTTCCTAGTAATCCTCTGAGGCATGGTGGATGATGTAATCATGGGTTGGGCTTACGCCTCAAATTGGGCTTGGGCTTTTTGGGCTTGGGCCTTAGGCGTCCTCTCTCATTGGTCCTCATCATAAAGAAAGTGTGTGACTTGAGGTGTTCAAGGTCACTTCTTTGGTGGTGTGTTTGTAATCTGAATTTTGATTGCATAGTAGACACCTAGTGGTTTTTGGGGACTGGATGTAGCTCTTGGGATAAGAGTGAACCAGTATAAATTGCTTGTGTGCTTTTCTCTTACCATGAACTCATTTAAATTCTACTTTTAATTTTTTTTAATTCTAATGACATAAACAACCGGTTGAATCGCAAAAACAACCGGTTGATTTTCTGATAATCAACTTAAACAATTTTTTATTGATTGCTTTCTGTATTTCTATCTATGTGATTCTGCTTTGAACTTCATTATACCTTCAAAGTTTGCGAAAATCTTTCATACACAATTCACCTCCTCTCTTGTTTAAGGCCATAAATTATAACAATTGGTATCAGAAAACAAAAGAGTTAAGTTTGATTGCATTGCAAAAAATATTATCACCTCTTCCTTAAATTCTAATGAGTTTTTCAGGGTCTCAAAATGTGGATCTGCTAAGGAGATGTGAGATACACTTGAAGTAACTCATGAGGGAACCAATGAAATAAAGAGAGCAAGGAGAAAAAGTCAAGCAAGAAGGAAAAGAAAGCAAAATAAAAAAGAAGTCAATCTGTGTTTGATGGCCAAGGAAGAAGACTATGCAAGTAGTGTAAGTTCTTGTACTTCTTTAAATGCTAAAAATTATAGTAAACTTATTCAAGCTTTTAAAGAAACACATGAGGAAGTTAATCGTTTGACACTCTTAAACAACCGATTGAAAGGGTTGAATAATTGGCTTGAACACAGAGTCAAGGCACTGGAAAAAGAGCTGGAGAATTCAAAAACTGATTTTGAAAATCTAGAAATGCTTTACAAGAACTCTTCTTGCAAGTGTGACTCTCTTGTTTGTGAAAATTGTGAATCTCTTGAAAAGAAGGTTCACTACCTTGTGAAAACTGTGGATAGGCTTTCAAAGGGTAAATCCAACTTTGAGAATGTCTTGGCATCTCAAAATTGTGTTTTTGGAAAAGCAGGTTTAGGTTTTAATCCACAGAGCAAGAAAAATGAGTTTTCAAAGTCCTTTTCAAAACTGCCAAAAAAACAACCGATTGAAAAATCGAAACAACTGGTTGTTACATGTTTTTATTGCATGAAGAGAGGCCACTCAGTTAGATTCTATAATATTAGGAAGTTTTTTGTTCCTAAAGGAGTAATGAGATGGATTCCTAAGGTTTCTAAGGTTTCTACTAGCATCATTGGACCCAAATTTATAAGGGGACCAAATCTTACTTCTTAACCTTTTCTTGTAGGGATCTTTGGCAGCCAAGAATCACCTTAGAGCTTGAAGAATGTCTGTCAAAGGGAAAAACGTCAAGAGTAAAGTCAATATTTGTTCCTACACTTTTCTTTTGCATATGTCTTGCAAAGGTCTTTGAAAGTCAAGAGTCATCCTAGGAACATGCATAATGGTTGCTCAAAAAGAGAATCTTCAAGAATAAAGATAGTGAATCTTTTGGGGTTCTCTTTGCTAAAGTATGAACAAATTGCATACTGCACTTTTCATCGCTTTAAAAGGTGACTACTAGGTTCTGGAAAATATTCTCTTTGCTGTCACAAAAAACAACCAATTGAAAGTACAAAACAACTAGTTGTTTTGCCTTTGGCACCTCTGAATGAAGCTGCTATAATTGCTTATGAATGGTTAAACTTGTTTCTGCTTTTCAAAGCCAATTGTTGGTCAAATATGCAATATGTATGCCACAAAATCTGGTCATAAGGGTATATGTCTGTTGTTTTCTTGGAAGTTCAGTGTTTTTTATGAATGACTATCACATTGAGTTCACGGGGTTGATGAAATTTTTATTAAGGAATCTTCAAGAATAAAGAGTGTGATCTGGTTTTGTTGATGGCTTATGAGTGTGGAAAAGTCTATTCATGTTGTTTTTTATAAGAATAATCATACAGATCAGGGTTCTACAAAGAATTATGCAGAAGAAGATGAGCAGAACATCATTATGCAAAAGTTGGAATCCTGGTCAGAAAAACAATCGATTGATTCTGCGAAACAACCGGTTGAAATTCTGCAACAAGAAGAGCTACCAAAGGAATGGAGAATTCCAAGGGATCTTTCAGTGGAGAACATCATTGGCCAAATCCAGAAGGTTGTTTCTACACGTAGTGTTGTCTCTAACTATTGCAAGCATATGACTTTTGTCTCTCAAATTGAACCTAAGTCAATTGAAGAAGCTCTCAAGGATGATAAATGGATTGTTGTCATGCATGAGGAACTGCATCAATTCACAAGAAATGATGTCTGGTTTCTTGTTCCAAAGTCAGACCAGATGAACATCATTAAATGCAAATGGGTTTTCAGAAACAAGCTGGATGAATCTGGAGTGATAACAAGGAACAAGGCAAGGCTTGTGGCTAGAGGTTATAATCAAGAAGAAGGCATAGATTATGGTGAAATCTTTGCTCCAGTTGCAAGATTAGAAGTTGTAAGGTTGTTAATGGCCTTTGCTTGTATGAGTGGTTTCAAATTGTTTCAAATGGATGTTAAGAGTGTTTTCCTCAATGGAATCATCAATGAGGAAGTCTATATTGAACAACCACCGGGCTTTGAAGATCATCAACATCCTAACCATGTATACAAGCTGAAAAAAGCTCCAAGGCAGTGGTATGAAAGGCTTGGTAACTTTCTTTTATCAAATGGCTATGAGAGAGGGATGATTGACAAGACTCTCTTTATCAAGAAGTCCAATTCTGAAATTATCTTGGTCCAAATCTATGTTGATGACATCATTTTCGATGCTACCAAAGATAGTTTGTGTGAAAAATTTGTGGTTGCCATGCAAGGTGAGTTTGAAATGTCAATGACGGGGGAGCTTTCATTCTTTCTTGGACTGCAGGTCAAGCAATCCAAAGATGGAATTTTCCTAAGTCAATCAAAGTATTACAATGAAATTCTTAAGAAGTTTGAAATGGAAAGTTGCAAAGAAGCTAGCACACCTATGCCATCAAGTTGTTATATGGATGCTAATGTGGCTGGAAAAGAGGTAGATCAAACCAAATAGAGAGGGTTGACTAGTTCCTTACTCTATCTCATAGCAAGTAGACGGATATCATCTTTCTCGTATGTCTATGAGCAAGATTCCAAGCAAATCCAAAGGAATCTCATCTCAAGGCTGAAAAACGAATTCTCAAATATCTCAATTAATGTTGGATTATGGTATCCTTCTCACTCTCCTATACACTTAATTGGATATTCTTATTATGATTTTGCAGGGTGTAAGCTGGATCGAAAAAGCACAAGTGGCACTTGTCATCTTCTTGGATCAAGTCTTATTTCTTGGCATAACAAGAAACAAACTTGTGTGGCTCTTTCCACCGCAGAGGTTAAATACATTGTTGCTGGAAGTTGTTGTGCACAAATTATTTGGCTCAAACAACAACTAGAAGATTTTGGTTTAAAGATTAGCAAGGTGTCTTTGCTTCGTGACAACACAAGTGCTATAAATCTCACCAAAAATCAGATTCAACACTCAAGAACAAAGCACATTGAGATTCGTCATCACTTTATAAGAGATCATGTGAACAATGGAGATTGTAAGATGAAATTCATTGAGACAAGATTGTAGCTTGCTGATATATTCACAAAGCCTTTGCTAAAGGACAAGTTTTTCTTTTTAAGAAATGAGTTAGGTATTCTTGATTCACAAACTCTTTCTTAATTCTATTTTTATTCTTTTCTTCATTCTATTTGTGAAGATAAATATGGGGAGAATGTGTTGATTTATGTGTTGTGTATGTTGCTACTCCAAACTCTGATTTGAAGTTTATATCTTGTTGCATTGTTGCTTCTACCTCACTATTTTTGCACTATTTTGGACTGTTTTTTTTGCTGTTTTGATTATGCAGAAAACTAGTGAATGTGCCTTGATAACCTGCTGCTATATATGCTCTGTGTTTGCATAGTTTCTGTTTTGCTGGTGCTGGTTCAGATTCAAATAGATCAACACAAGCAACCAAGAATTTGTCTTCATCAAATAGGGGGAGATTGTTGATCAAGGATGATCTTGAAGCTTTGATGTTTCCAAATCCATGGTGTTTGATGGAAGGCTGGAGTTGTTGTGTGTGTGGGTGGGTTTTGGGTAGAATAATATGTAATCCACTCTTTGTTTGAATCTAAAACAGTTTGGAAGCAAAACCTTTTTGAAAAAGTTTGTTTTATGACGAAGTGAAAAAACAACATATTGTTTTGTATTTTCAATAGGTTGTTTATCACTTAGAGGTTTTTGAAAAGGGTTTGAAGCTGTTTGACTTGGTTGACTTTGTTGTCAAACCAATTCAATCGGTTGTTTCGACGATTCAACCGATTGTTTGTTGAAAATCCATAACAAAATTTTTGTTATGTTTGCAAATCAACTTTAAATATTTTCTAACTGAATAGGCTCCTGCTTTAAATGTTTTTAACAGCTTTTGGAGTATTTAAAGAGGTTGTTATACTCTCTTAAAGATTGATACAGTTTTGAGACATTTTGTGAAAGTGTGAAAACATACTTGAGTTTTCAAGATTTGCATTCAAGATTTTAGGTTTTCTCAAAGAAGTGGAATATGATTGTGGTAATCTTTTGATTTGATCTTCATCAGGTGTAATCCTTTCTATATCTCTTGTATTTTTTAATACTGGTGTGTAAGTGCAGAATCAGAGGGTGTTCTGATTTCTGTGGTGTTTGTGTGCCAAAGGAAGTGTGTGACTTGAGGTGTTCAAGGTCACTTCTTTGGTAGTGTGTTTGTAATCTGGATTTTGATTGCATAGTAGATACCTAGTGATTTCTGGGGACTGGATGTAGCTCTTTGGATAAGAGTGAACCGGTATAAATTGCTTGTGTGCTTTTCTCTTACCTGAACTCATTTGAATTTTCTTTTAAGTTGTCTTTAATTCTGCTGATATAAACAACCGGTTGAATCGCAAAAACAACTGGTTGATTTTTTGATAATCAACTTAAACATTTTTTGATTGATTACTTTCTGGATTTCTATATCTCTGATTTTGCTTTGAACTTCATTATACGTTTGTGAAAATCTTTCATAAACAATTCACCTCCTCTCTTGTTTAAGGCCATATATTCTAACAATTATCTCTCAAATCTCCTCTTGTTTGCAAGCCTAGAAGGCCTGGTAAACTCTGGAAGGTTGGCCTCACCAACTTCCTCTTCACGCATACACCATTGCCTTTACGAACCAAACTGCTCGGTTTCCTTCTCATTCCATTCAAGTCTTCCATTGCATCTCATTCATCAATTCCACAAGTATGAACCTTGGCTTACATAAGGTGGTATCAGAGCATCTAAGATTCTTCGCCCAAGCTAAGTAAATTCTCTCAAATTTTATTTTTTTTCTGTCAAGTATGTTCTTCATGGTTCATACTTGTTCTGACTTGATTCTTCCATAATTCTTCTGTTTCCACCGATTAAATCTTGTTTCCACCGATTATTTCTTGTTTTCCACCGATTAATTTCCATTTTCATCGATTATTTTTGTTCACACCTTCATTAAATAGTTTTCCTTGTATTTCGCTACACAACCTCTATATTCTTTACTGTTTTCACTGATTTTTGTTGTTTTCTTCTTTTTATTCGGTGTATTATGTGTTTTCTTGGATGTTTCACCATTTAATATCCTTTCTATACAATTTACACGGTTAAGTTGCCTTGGAACACTCATCAAACACTCTTCTTTAAGTGTTTGCTGCCATTACTCTTTATTCTTCGATGTTGTTGTATTTTCTTGTTGTTTTCGTGATTTTGCGTTTGTTTCTCGTTGTTTCCTGTGTATTAATCCTATGTTTATCTTTCTTTAGGTTTTCAACTAATTGCATGTCAATTTTCATGATACATTTTCGCTTAATCTTGTCACCATTCCTTTTGTGTTTTTGTTGTATGATCACTGTTAGTTTTTCTACACATGCACATAATCTGTTTGATTAAAGTTTTGGTGTTGTTTTACTTTAGTTTTGGTGTGACTTGCTTCGTGTCCCTAATCTGAGTATCCTCACTTACTCTTCGTTCATTAGTGAGTTTCTTGCATAATTTTTCATTTGATTCTTGAGTTTTTTGTCCATTGTTCCTGATTCCTTTACGCTTCTAGTCTGTTTCCAGAATTGATACTTTACACTCACTTTGCCAATTTTATTTTGACCATACTTCGTATCTAAAGTTTTTGAAAAAATTTGTGTAACACCATTTACATGTTAACAAAACTCATTAAAAAAGGCACGTCCTAGTTTCAACTAGAAAAAAAAGTTATAAATTTCAAAAGCTAGGACGTTTTCCTGTGTGCAAACCTATTTCAGGGTTAGTTTTGCTCTCGGTTTTATATTTGTTGCCCCTAATTCCCGCATTTTGGCCTGAAACTTTTCTCATATGTTACCTTTGAATAGGTTATATTTTTAGCTTCCAATTCGTTATAGAAAAATTACCATAATTCTTACATGTTTGGTGGTCAGTGTTACACATAGTTTTCCAGTTTCAATCATTGTTGTCGGTGTTGTGCGCATTTTGTACCTTTTATTTCTCTGTGCTTACTACGCCTTTTGGCATCAAATTTATGCCATTTTCTCCGTCTTTGAGTGTGGTTTTTAACATAACAATTTCAGAATTATTTGTTTTGCAAATAGTTTTGTATAAATTATGGAACATGCACTGTCAATTATTCTAGATTTTGTTTTTGTAATATGCTCTAAAACTTTTCTTAGGTCCTTTTGCTTGTGCTTCCTTTTCTTGGTTGCCTTAATTTTTTTGTTGGTATTTGGTTGGCTCTCTAATCTGTTTTGTCGCATATCTTTCCCTTCTTTGCATTTAGCCTTTCCAAATTTGTGCTTTTCTTGCTTTATTTCTTCTGTTGCTTTTTATTGTGTTGGTTTTTGTGGTGTTTGACGAGTGCCTCCAAAAGTGAAGTGTCTCCAACTTCCAGTGGTTTTTATTTGGCTCTCTAGACTTAATCTCAAGAGGAGACAATGAGGTAACAAGAGATATTTCAGTTTCCTTCATTTCATAAGTATAAAATCCAAACACCTCTTTTACAGTTTTCTATACATTTGTACTTTTCTGTATCACATAATTTTGTGTGTTTTTCTTTTTCTTTGCATTGTAGTTTGCTTACTTTTTGGTTTAGGAAATTGTGCTCTTGGGCCATTTCATTCTATCTTGTACCAGTTTCCTGCATGTGTGTGGTCATGCGTTAGGGTCTTTCAGGTATTCATTTCATTTTTCCTCTCGGGTTTCATCTATTATTTTCATTCCTTCTTTGTTGTTTTCTTTTTTCACAATTGTCTTTATTTTCTTGCATTGTACGTCTTTGTGATACATTAGGCTTTGTCTTCTTGCAGCCTAAACCTTTCTTTGGTTTTTAGGAGAATTTACCTACATCTATTTGTTTTCTTTCGATTTGTTTTGACGCTGGACTTTTGGACATCTTTGTGCGTTCTCAGTGCAATAAGCTTTACCTAAGCAGGTTTTGGTACTCACTTTACTTTCCTGGGCGTGCAATTTTTCTCTCTTACTTCTTGTTTTCCTTTTCTCTCACCCTTTCTATTACTATATTTTTTTTAACTGTTTTCTGACTTTTCTTTTTTTTTTATTCCATCATGAGTGATCCATCCCATCCTTCCAGTGTGCATGGGCATTGACAGTCTCCATCAAACATTGATATCATGGCTACTCTTCAAAGTCATGATGTTCAATTACAGGAAATTAAAACTCTGCTTCATTAGCTTGTTCTAGAACGTGACCGCAAGTCGCACCGCTCGCGTAGTCACCACCGGGAATCATCTCTTCCCCGAGCCAATGTTCATCATCCTTGCCCACCATCTAGTCTTGAGGCCTATAGTAGTCATCACAATCATGATTTTTATCAACCACCTCCCAAACCTATCCATTGGGAGCCCAAGATTTCCCTTCCTTCTTTTTATGGCACGGCTAGCGCGGATGCATATCTCAATTGGGAGACGAAAGTTGAGAAAATCTTTGAGCGCCATCATGTGGACTATGAACCTCTGGTAGTCTTAGCCACTCTTGGCTTTCAAGAGGGTGTTATGCATTGGCGGACTGCTTATTCCCGTGATCTCCTAATACATCATCATCCACCCATCAAATATTGGAATGAACTTTGTTCTACTTTACATAAACAGTATATTCCTATTCCTTCATTTTATGATCGTGACCTCATCAATCAGCTACATCGGTTAACTTAGAAAGATTTATTTGTTGATAAGTACCGCCAGAAGATGGAGTTGCTTTTGTTACGCGTTGGTATTTGAAAAGAACCTCGTTTAACCATTGCTCGATTTCTCAGTGGACTCAATTTTTATATACGGGAACGCGTTGAATAGTTACCTTATCATGATCTTAGTGATCTTGTACAAATTTGTATTTGGGTGGAAGATCAACTTCAATGTAAGCTTTCTTTTTGGAAGTCTTCTTCTGTTAGGACAGAAAATGAGAATAGGAAAATGACGGGAAAGGTGTACCATAGGAGAAACATTAGGAACAGTTAAGGGAGCGGTTAGTGGTTAGTGGGGGCATGGTTGGTCTTTAAATAAAGACCAACAGGTTTTGGGAAGGGAGTTTTTGAATATTAGATTGTGTCAACAGGAATAGTCCTGTGAGAAAGGGAGGTTGTTCCCTTTGAAGGTTTGACTTCCTGTAACAGTGAATCTTAATAAACAGAGGAATCCTCAGTATCCTATCTCTATCTTTGTGTGTCTCGTTTTTCTTTTTCTGGGTTCCTAACAATTGGTCCGACCCGCCGGATACGAAGGGAAGCTTGGGCGAGAAAGAAAAAGGTGGAGGATGAAACAGAGGACGAGTGCATTGGAGAAGTTGACCAGCGATCAAGGAAGAGTGATGATGGAATTAAGAAATGATATCAATGGGTTGAAGGACGACATCATAGACATCAAGGAAATGTTGCGGAACCTCAAGAAGGGGGACCGATTATCGGACGGAGGAGAAAGTTCAGTAAATGGGGAAGAAAGAAGGGATGAGCGGGTGAAACAGAGTAGAATATCGGAGTGTGAGGAGAAAGGCGAAGGGAGACCATGGTCTAGGAGAATAGAACTTCCGATGTTTGAGGGAGTGGACCCGATTGGATGGCTGGCTAGGGCCGAGAAGTTCTTTGAGGTACAGAATGTTTCAGCACGGGAAAAACTACAGTTAGCGTTCATCAGCCTGGAAGGCAGCGCTAGTTCGTGGTTCGTTTTCTGGAGAAAGAATTCCAAGAACCAATCTTGGGAGGAGTTTTCTTTAGCTCTGATTCGCAGATTTGGGGGAAAAGAACGAAGCTCCGTTTTCGAGAAATTGGCCAAGCTCAAACAGAAGAGGAGAGTGGAGGATTACATCCAAGAATTTGAAGGATTAGTATCTCAAGCCCCACAAACCGGAGAAGAACAGTTGCTGGGCTATTTCTTTGCGAGCCTACAACCTAGGATTAGAAATCAAATCCGACCCCATGATCCGAAGGAAGTGATGAGAGCAATGGAGATTTCTCTTGATGTAGAGGAAGCGTTCAACGAGGAGATTAAGGGGAACAACGGTTATCGGAACGCCACCACTTTCAGTCGATCGGGAATAGTGAGTCGCGCCGACGTGACGAGAGGAAGCGGTGGATCGAGTGCAACGAGCATGGCTAGTAACGCCAGGAAGGAGACAATCACGACTAACAGGGAGGCTCGGCCAGGGGAGAGCACCAGGAACCGTGGGTCGAGGACGCTTCCGTACCCCGAGTACGTTAGAAGGAGAGAAGGGGGCAGGTGCTTCCACTGTGGCGGGGCGTATAGCCCGGGCCACCGCTGTCTTGAGAAAAATCTGAGGGTGATCATTTGTGCGGAAGAGGAGGGGGATTTGAGTGAAGAGAATGGTCATGATGAGGAGGAAGAGAGGGGGAAACCAGAAATGGACCTGTCCATTTTCTCGGCCGGGGGTTTAACACAGCCACACACCATGAAATTACAAGGCACCGTGGAGGGAAGAACCGCACTGGTGCTAATTGACAGTGGGGCCAGTCACAATTTTATTTCAACAGAGTTAGTGAGTCAATTGGGTTTAAAAATTGAAGCAACACCAACTTATACACTGAGGCTAGGGGATGGGTACAAAAAATCCGCAAGCGGATGTTGTCCGGAGGTGGAAGTACAGTTGGGAACCTATGGAATCAAGGAGAAATTCTTCGTATTTGAGCTAGGAGGGGTGGACATGATTTTAGGAGTGGCATGGTTGGCGACTCTAGGGGAAGTGAAAATTAATTGGAAGACTTTGACCATGAGTTTCTGCAGGGGACGAAAGCAAGTGCACATCCAAGGAGAGCCCAAATTAGCTCGAATGTTGGTGACTCCAAAAGCTCTAAAAAAAGAGAAAGAAATTGAAGCAGTATCCCTTGTGTGGGGAATAGAAAATGCGAAAATTTCAGTCTTAGACCAATCCAAAATTATCCAGGATTCTGCTGAATTAACAGGGTCACAAGCAGCAGAGTTGGAGAACGTCCTGAAGGAGTATGAAGGGGTTTTTGAAGAACCCAAACAGCTACCACCCAACAGAGAAATTGACCATAAGATTCAGATCAAAGCTGGAACGGATCCTATCAATGTAAGACCGTATAAATATCCCTATGTGCTGAAAACAGAGATAGAAAAACAGGTAGAGGAAATGATGAAGAGCGGAATAATTAGACCCAGTAACAGCCCCTATTCTAGTCCGGTGATCCTCATGAAGAAGAAGGATGGCAGCTGGAGGTTTTGTGTTGATTACAGGGCTCTGAATAAGGCAACAATTCCAGGTAAATTCCCTATTCCGGTGATAGAAGAACTGTTAGACGAACTATATGGGGCGCAATTTTTTTCTAAAGTGGACCTCAGGGCAGGATATCACCAAATTCGCATGCATGAATCGGATATACAGAAGACCGCTTTTCGCACCCACCATGGACACTAAGAGTCACTGGTAATGCCTTTTGGGTTGACAAACGCACCTGCCACCTTCCAGTGCACCATGAACGGCATTCTACAAGCTTATTTAAGGAGGTTTGTTTTGGTCTTCTTTGATGATATTTTGGTCTACAGCAAAACTTGGGAGGAACACCTGGACCATTTGAAGCAAGTTTTAGAAACCCTGCAGCACCACCAGTTTTATGCCAACCACAAGAAGTGCGATTTTGGCCAGCGGGAGATACAGTATTTGGGTCACCTCATATCTGGTCAAGGGGTTCAAATGGACCCCCAGAAGATTTCGGTTATACTGCAATGGCCAATACCTAAGTCCTTGAAGGCCCTAAGAGGTTTTTTAGGTCTCACGGGGTACTATAGGAGATTCGTTTATAACTATGGAAAAATGGCTAGGCCTTTGACGCAATTATTAAAGAAAGGAAGTTTTTCCTGGACAGCAGAAAGCACGGAAGCTTTACACAAGTTGAAAGCAGCAGTCACCACAGCTTCGGTGCTGAAGTTGCCAGATTTCAGTCAAGATTTTTGTATTGAATGTGATGCGTCGTGGATAGGACTTGGACCAATGTTATCTCAGAACAAACAACCTATTGCTTTCTTCAGCAAGGCCTTAGCTGAGACTTCACTCACCAAATCTGTATATGAAAAGGAGTTAATGGCCTTAGTGTTGGCTATTCAACACTGGAGACCGTATCTGATAGGTCGACGGTTCACAGTGTATACTGACCAAAAGAGTCTGAGATACCTTTTGGAACAACGGATAACCACCCAGAACCAATAGAATTGGTTAGCAAAATTGATGGGGTACGACTTTGATATTGTGTACAAACCAGGAGCGGCCAATAGGGTAGCAGACGCGTTGTCTCGGAGGCTGGAGGAAGAGGAAGACAGAGTTAAGGAGATCAATATCTTGTCCAAACCTTATTGGAGGGATATCGAATTAGTGGAAGAAGAAAACGAGCAAGATCCTACCCTAAAGAAGATCATGGAGGACTTGAAGAGCGACCCGGAGTCACATGGGAATTACACCCTGGAAAATGGGAGACTTCATTACAAGGGTAGAATGGTGTTGTCGGTGTCTTCCAGCTGGATACCCAAGTTACTACACGAATACCATACGACTCCGTTGGGTGGACATTCAGGAGTTTTCCGCACTTACAGAAGAATAGGTCAGTCGTTATACTGGATGAACATGAAGAAGAGTGTGATGGACTACGTCCACGCCTGTGCAGTGTGCCAGCAGAGCAAATATCAGGCGTGTTCACCACAAGGACTGCTACAACCTCTACCTATTCCAAAAACGGTGTGGGAAGAGATAAGTATGGATTTCATCGTCAGGCTTCCTAAATCATGCGGGAAGGATGCAGTACTGGTGGTTGTGGATCGCCTTAGCAAGTATAGTCATTTTATCGCCCTTAAACACCCATATTCTGCTAGATCTATTGCGGAGGTCTTTGTTAAAGAGATAGTGAGATTACATGGCATTCCCACATCCATAGTCAGTGATCGAGATTCAACGTTTCTAAGCCTGTTTTGGAAAGAATTGTTTAAGTTGCAAGGGACGACGTTGAAGATGAGCATGGCCTATCACCCCGAAACAGACGGACAAACGGAAGTGGTGAATCGAACCTTGGAAACATACCTACGTTGTTTTAGTTCGGAACAACCTAATGTATGGGCGACGTTACTTCCGTGGGCGGAATACTAGTATAACACCAACTTTCATGGAGCGACGAAGTGTACACCGTTTGAAGTAGTGTATGATCGTCCCCCACCTTCCTTGACACGCTTTATTCCCGGAGAAACGATGGTAGAGGCAGTGGAACAGGATCTAATGAATCGGGATGAGGCTCTCTCACAACTCAAATTTCACCTGGAAAGGGCGCAGGATGTGATGTCTAAATACGCCAACCGCCATAGGAGACCTTCCCCAATTAAAGTAGGTGATATGGTCTACTTAAAAATCAGGCCCCATAGACAACTGTCAATGCCAAACAGATTACATCGAAAGCTGGCAGCCAAGTATTACGGGCCGTTTCAAGTGGAGGCTGCCGTAGGAAAGGTGGCTTTTCGCCTACAGCTTCCAGAAACAGCTCGAATTCATCCGGTCTTCCATGTATCGCAACTGAAGTTAGCAATAGGGACACAAGAAGTTCAACCCGAACTCCCTAGGGAGTTGCAAGGTCTGACAGAAAAATGACATCCAACGGAAATACTGGATAGGCGAAGATTGTTCACCCAAGGAGCATATATTCCACAACTATTGATAAAATGGAATAAAGGAGAGAGGGACACTGCTACATGGGAGGACGTGACAACAATCAACGAACAATTTCCTGAATTCAACCTTGAGGACAAGGTTGCTGTATCAGAGGGGAGTAATGTTAGGACAGAAAATGAGAATAGGAAAATGACAGGAAAGGTGTACCATAGGAGAAACATTAAGAACAGTTAAGGGAGCGGTTAGTGGTTAGTGGGGGTATGGTTGGTCTTTAAATAAAGACCAACAGGTTTTGGGAAGGGAGTTTTTGAATATTAGATTGTGTCAACAGGAATAGTCTTGTGAGAAAGGGAGGTTGTTCCCTTTGAAGGTTTGACTTCCTGTAACAGTGAATCTTAATAAACAGAGGAATCCTCAGTATCCTATCTCTATCTTTGTGTGTCTCGTTTTTCTTTTTCTGGGTTCCTAACATCTTCTCCTTTACTTAAATCCTTGCCTCGAGATGCTGTTGGACCATCTTGTCGTCCCCCCAAAGACATTGATCTCCTTAAAAATCCTGACAAATCTCTCTTCCCTTCTTATTCCAAGGACCTTAAGCCTAAAAACATCCAATGTTTTACGTGTCTTGAAAAGGAGCATTACTCTTCTGACTACCCACAGAAAAGAGCTTTGCTCGTTCACCAGCCTAATATTCCTCCCCAGCCACCATCTCCCGTTCCTTCTGATCCTGAGGATATCCCCACTTCGGATGAGGAATGTCATCCTTATACGAGCAATCTTTTCATTGTACAACGCCTCCTTCATACTCATTCTGTCGACCTCAGTACTTCACAATGTGAGAATCTTTTTCATACACGTTTCCAAATTCTTGGCAATATTTGTTCCTTAATTGTTAATAACGGTTCGTGCTATCATTGTTGTAGTACGCGGCTGGTTCATAAGATTTCTTTACCCACTCAGCCTCATCCTTTCCCATACCGTTTAGATTGGATTAATCACAATAACAGAATCATTGTCAACACCCGAGTGTTGTACCAATTCAAATTGGTAAATATATAGATCAAATTTTATGTGATGTTATTCCTATGGACATTGGTCACATTATTCTCGGTCGTCCTTGGCAGTTTGACAACAATACTCTTCATGATGGGTTTTCAAATAAAATCATTTTTTCTTAAAAAAACCAAAAATCTACTTTGTTTCCCCTTTCTCTTATTGAGGTAAAAGCGGATATTATCCACCTTAAAAAGAAAATAGAGCAGGAAACTATCTCCCAACAGATATCGTCCCCTTCTCTTGCTTCTTTACCCTCCAAAACATTACAGTTACCTGTTTCTCTTCTTCTACTTGTCCATTTTTCTCTTCTCAGTACCCTCTTTCTCGTATGTCCTATGTGCACCATTTTTTTTTATTGTCTCATTATTTGTGTTTTTCTTTTCAGGTGGATTCATGAACCCGAAGGACCATAAAGACAACCCTTTCATATAAGGTGGCCTTGTCAAGTAGGATCTGAGGACAAATTCTTTTAAAAGAGGGGGGGGGGAGCCTAGTTGAGGACCATCCATAGCCACCATACACACTAATAAAGGACAGAAGCTCTATCTGTATAAATTAAGTAGAATACGATTGTATAGAAGTTGTATTTGTAGATATACTTTTGAAAAGGCATGTGTAGAGATATTAAAATACATTCTAGGAGATCCTCACTTGTCACACAAGTAAGGCTCTCTAGAGCGTTTTAAAAGGATACAAGTCACTCCTTGAAACTCTAAGTTTTGTATATAGTCTTGTAATAGACAATAGTTTGTTTTTGTTACTTGTTACGTGTGCATGTTTGTTATTTGTTGCATGTTTATTACGTATTAATGCATGTTGATAGTTGTTGTTAACCCTAAAAGATAGGGATGTGCAGTTAAAACAGACTGTTGGCCTGCGGTTTAGCACCTGAAGATCATTGGTGCCCGTGGCAGGTGGTTTTTCTGTTAGAGATAAAAGATTAATGTGCTTATTATATTTTCAGTTAAGATTTTATTCTCTCAAGCAAAAACCTATTGTATGTGCGGTTATAAAAGGGGCCTAAGACCCCAGGTGAAGGTACACTGTTTTTGCACACTAAACTGAGAATTGTTACTTTTTGTGAGCCCTTACTAACTTGAACGTTAGAGTGCAATCAACACGTAGGACGCCCTCTATCACAATGAGTCACGTTTCAGTTCAACAGAGAGACACAAGTCAATACTCAACTGCGGCAGATCCAAGAGAAGGCGTTCAACCTAGTCAACCGGCAGGAGAGTCAACCGGCAAGAACATATATATATATATATATATATATATATATATATATATAATATTATTGGAGTTAAATTTAATATATTTTTATAAAAATATTTATTTATTGTAGGAAAGTATTATATTCACAATTATTTTTTTGAATAAATAATAATTAAAATAATAATACAAAAAATAATAATAACAATAATAAGAAGAATTAGAAAACAATGAAAACTATATTTTATAAATATAATTTATACTTACTGTTTAATAAAAAAATTAATTTAATAATTTTTTCATTGAGTATTTTTAAAATCACAGTGATAATAAAAATAATGAGAAGAATAATATCTTTAAGGTATTAGTTATTAATATTAGTATTCTATTTTATTAATTTTATATATCTAATTGATAAGATATATTATTAATTTTACCTTAACTAATATTGTATTTACCATTTTCAAATTATTCAAAATTAAACATATATTTAAATTTGTTTAAATTATATCAACATAAATTGACATCATAAATTAATAAAAATAATTTAAATAAAAGTATTCAATATTAATTATCATCAAAATTACTTTTATTAATTATTAATTATAAGTATGATTTTATTAAATAAGTAAGTAGATTAATCATTAATTATTTTAATAAAATAAGAGAAAAAATAATTTAAATATTCTTTTAAATAAATAAAAACATGTCGGATACGTGGACCGATTTCTAGCAGGTTGAGTAACGAAAAATTGAATGAGATTCTAGTGCGAATTCGGAGAACAAACAACAAATATTGATTAAAAAAGAGTAATACAAACATTAAACAGGTTTATTAGGTTTATTTGGGTGAATATGTAGCCACTAAGTCTACTAGAGAAATTACATTGGTTTATTGTGGAAAAAAATAACCCTTCTTGACAACATGGTGCTTGACTCTTTCTTCTCGCACCTCCTCCATACCTTATTCTTCTGATATCTACTTCTTAACACATCAAAAAGTATCTTTTATTCTATGGATATTTTTTATTTCAGAATATGTGATTGAGAAAAACACTAGATTATAAAATTTAGAAGATATTTTCAAATTCAAAAATATGTTTCAAATTCTATAAATAAATCAAATGTTTTTTTTAAATACATTTTGGATTATAGAATCTAAAATATATTTCCGGATTTGGAGATTCTATAATCATAATATATACTTTTAAAAAAAAAATCTGAACTGTAGGATCCATAAGATATTTGTGAATCTGATAATACTTTTTAAATTCTACCATCTAAAATGTATAAATTAAAAAAAATACATTCCAAATTCGAAATATATTTTTCAGATTTAAAAATATAACTTGAAATATGTTTTTTTAAGAAAAAAAAATAGATTATAAAATCTAAAAGATATTTTTGGAATCAAATATATATTCTGGATATTAGAATCTAAAATATGTAAATTGAAAAAAAAAATCCATTCCAAATTATAAAACTTAAAATATATTTTTATAATCCAAAATATAAACTTTTAAAGATAAAATAATATTTTGACGTTGTAGAAAGAAACAGCCATGGTGCTTTGATGATTAGTCCCCTGGTTTGGATCAAATTTTGGTTTTTCTTCTATATTGCACAGCTGGTTTTGGTGGCTTTTTTTTGGGAATTTTCAACCTTAAGTATTCATGATGAATGCTGTAACGATAGATGGCATGCAAAATAGGAAGTTGATAAGTTTGAGAAGATTTTGTCATTATAAAATTTTCAGTGAGCATGTGTATGCATTTTTTTATGGATTTGGCTCAGCATGTGAAAGGGTATCTAAAATTGAAGGAAAGGATGGTAGATCTGATAACAAAAAATAAATAACAAACGTATTAACAATTAATACTTATCCATAAAAAACTTATAAAATAAATAAAATTATGTCAAAACGTTTAGATGCTTCTATATTGTTAATTTTAAAGAAAGCCCAAGATCAAGTATGCTAGAATCAAAAGAAGTACATGAGAAGTTAAAATTGAAAAACAAAAAGTTTTCTTTTTGGTCTTACTCGAACTAATAGTGTTATATAAACTAAAAATATAAGGTAAAATTATTATATAAATGGGTGTAAATATTATTTTATAAATAATTTTGTAAAGTCAAATTAAATTAAATTTATTTTTTAAATGATATTTGAGTTATTAAAAGTCTAAACGGATTACGAAAAAGTGAAAAGACTTAATTACTTGTTTTTTATTAAATAAAAAAGCAAAAATATTGTGTTACTATATAAAGATATTTTTGTTCTTACATAAAATAATAGTTCCCTTTTGTGTTCAAAATAGTGTTGGGTAAAGGATAAAGTGAATGGTGAATATATAATTTTGGACCGGTTTGTTTAAGTTCGAAAAATAGAGTGATTTTGAAAAAGAAAAATATTAATTATAATCATAAATAGTGTTTTGTTTTCGTTAAATATGTATTTTCGTGTTTTTCTAAAACAATGTACACGCCAACTTATATTTCATTCAGCTTACTTATTTTTATAAATTATTTTATTCTGTTCAAGAACTCTAAATAGTTTATCGAAATAACATTTTTTTTAAGTGATCCAAATTAGGAAAGGTTAGTAATCATTTCGTGTTTGTCTTTCCCATTTCCTTTCATATTCCTTGTTTGATTCAGTTTACCATTTTTTCCTCTACTAGCTTAGATACAACACTAACACCTATATGACCCTTTGAACTAGAGGTCAAATAAAAACAAATATCATCACATAAACTTTTTCACAGGAAAAGAGAAATAAAATAAATTTTATATAAATTAAAATTAGTTATTTTAATTTAACAAGAAATTTATTCATTTTTTTTATTTTTAGGAAAAAAAAAACCCAAACAAACTTTTAAATATATATTATATAAATAAATAAAAGTGTTAATTTATTTTCATTTATATGGATGAATTAAAGAGTAAAAATACAAGGAATAGTAAACAAGTATAAAAGTTCTTTGTGTTACTTGTTCAGTAAAGAGCTTAGTCTAGTTTTTTTTTTTAAAAGAGAGTTTAATGCTCTATTCAATAATTTTCTAGAATTAGTTGTTCCAATAATTAGTATTAGAGTTAACTTCCAAGATTAGTTCTTAATATGACAAAATGCATAATCTTGCTACAGAACCTAAAGAGAACAAAGAACAAGTCACTAATCGTTTATCATTGTTCAAGGGAGAGAAGAAGTTGAAACTCCGAAAGAGGAGAAATATCAAAGTTAAGATGGTCTCTTATCTTTGCAAAAAAGTCATAACATTTCAGAGCATACCGTCGTGAACAAATGAAGAAAGACAAAAAGCTCTACAAGAAAAAAATCTTCATGTGAACATGAGAGGATCTAGACTCTGATAAGGAAGAAATGTGAAAATTATATATAATATATCCATAATTGTTGGGTATGAAGTCAAGACCAATTGGGTTGGGCTGACAAGACACCATGTTTAGTGAGTGAGCATAATCATTGTACACAGTTGAAGCGCAGGTGAACATTGTTTCGTGGTTTCAAGTGAAAGATTGTTGGGTATGAAGCCAGAACCAATTGGGTTGGGCTGACTAGGCACCATGTTTAGTGAGTGGGCTTAATCATTGTGTCCCTTTTATAATCTCTATTTAAAAAGATCATTGTACTTGTAATTGGTTGTAATTGGTGTGCAATAGGTTGCCCGTGTGGGTGTAGGTTGCAGTTGGCGACCGAACCACATTAAATCATGTGTTGTTTATTTTCTGCAGTTGATTCGTGATTATGTGTGTTGCTTCCGCGTGCGCTTTCCCATCAAGTGGCATCAGAGCTTGGTTCGTTTACACACTAGAGATCTGATCAGCAGAAATTAATCGACTCGAGACATGAAAATTGCGGTTGCAGTAGCGTCCCAAAGCTAGGGTTTCGTAGAGGCGACAGCAGCATCCCAAAGTTAGGGTTTCACAGGGTTGTAGTAGCGTCCCAAAGCTAGGGTTTCGCAGGAGCTGCAGCGACATCCCAAAGCTAGGGTTTCACGGCGGCCCAAGATTCGCGACAGCCCAGACCTGCGACTTGCGGCAGGTGCGCGCAGTAGGCGGTGTGATGTACAGTGGTGTGGGTCGCGATAGGAGTGGTGGCGGCTTGTAACATTGTGCAGGTGACTTGCTCGCAGTAGGGTCATGTCCAAGCAGATCGCGTTTCATGACGAATAGGTGCAGGTGCTTGCGGTGAGCGAGACGGCACAGAGGTGCAGTGTGATGGCAATGACGGAAGACGCAGGGTGGCGCGTGCATTTTTCTGTTGGTGCAGCAGTGATGGTGCAGTGCTAGGTGCGGGGTGTGGCTATTTTTCGTTGCGGCACAGAGTTATGATAGTTCAGTTACTGAGCACATCAATATTCGATCTTAGCCAGACTTACGTCAGTGAGCATTAAGTTCGATGATGAAGTTTAAGCTTTACTACTGCTATTGTCTTTGCCTGACAGTTGGTCTGGAACGGTTACAATAGTTATCAGTTCAGCGGGATTCGATGGATTCACTTTTGAGAAGATTCGTGATCTCATTCTTGGCGAGGATGTTCGAAGAAGGAGTTCTGGGGAATTATCTAGTGAATCGCTATATGTCATCATAGGTAAGAAAAATATCAGAGATAGTGGGAGCAAGAACTAAAGAAGAAGTCAGTCAAAGACTCGGGATTGCTCAAGTGTAACATGTTGGAACTGCAAGGAGGTGGGACATTTCAAGAATCAATGCCCAAATGATAAATAAGTCAACATTGCAGAAGACTTCGCGGACGATGACCTTTTAGTCTGTTGCGTGGATAACAATGTGGATTCCTGGGTCATGGATTATGAAGCATTGTAGAATCTAGGTATTGGAGACTTTGGAAAGGTAAGACTAGCAGACAACAGAACTCTTGATGTTATGGGCATGAGTGACATAGTGTTGAAGACACCAGTTGGTTTCTGGACTTTGAAGGATGTCAAAGTTGTTCCAAGCTTGACGAAAAGTTTGATTTTTGTTAGGCAGTTGGACGAACAGGGACATGAAGTGAAGTTCGGAAATCAATCGTGGAAGGTCGTCAAGGGAAATCTTGTCATAGCCTGCGGAAGAAAGAGAGGGTCGTTGTATATGGTCGGATTACCGTGTCTGAGGGAGTGACCATCCCAGTTCAGAAGATAAACAAAGTCCGGTTCACAGAATCTCGTGGGCAGAAGAGGGTTGTCTTTACAAGAGAGAAACCCAAAGCTACAAGTCAGATTCAGGATGAACGAGCATGGAAAGGTTCAGGTAGACCAGTCAGAGGTACTTATGGCAGTGGGAGCATGGGTTGTGCTTCAGCTGAGGTTCCTAGACGACAGTGGGTTAGGAGAACCAGTATTCCAGCAGTTCAAACTTCTCCATAAAAAATTTTGTTGAATATGGAGAGTGTTTGTTCTCAGGTTGTTCTAGGATCCGGCAATTCCTGTAAGTGGGAGTCGGTAGGAATAGAGAACGGGTCAGTGACTGACGTGTTGAAACTCAGGGGAGTTTTAACGAAGTCTTCAAAATGATTAAGAAAGCTGGTGACAACTAGAGGTGGAACATTGAGTTCCGTCGACAGATTACAAAAGTACATGTACACAGTTGAAGCGCAGGTGAACATTGTTCCGTGACTTCAAGTAGGAGATTGTTGGGTATGAAGTCAAGACCAATTGGGTTGGACTGACAAGACACCATGTTTAGTGAGTGAGCTTAATCATTGTACACAATTGAAGCGCAAGTAAACATTGTTTTGTGGCTTCAAGTGGGAGATTGTTGGGTATGAAGCCAAGACCAATTGGGTTGGGCTGACTAGGCACCATGTTTAGTGAGTGTGCTTAATCATTGTGTCCCTTTTATAATCTCTATTTAAAGAGATCATTGTACTTGTAATTGGTGTGCAACAAGACAGAATGAAAATATAATAGTTGCCTGTGTGGATGTAGGTTGCAGTTAGCGACCGAACCACGTTAAATCATGTGTTGTTTATTTTCTGCAGTTGATTTGTGATTATGTGTGTTGCTTCCACGTTCGTTTTTCCCATCAAGAATAACACAAGCTTTTAGATCCATGAAAAATAATTTTCTAAATGCTTAGCTTGAGTTACTAAGAAGGCATCGTCTAATAACGTTTTGAATGAAAACCTCAAGCTTGTTGAAAAAAAATGTTGTAAAAAGAAAACAATGATATGTATGAGAAACTTGATAGTATAAACATACAATTTGAGAGTTTGAAAAGGGAAATGATTTTACAAAGAGAAAGTTTCAAACAAGGGTGTGAAGTACAAGAAGATACTATCAAAAAAATGTTATTTAAAGGAAAGTTCTATCCAATCTTCTATAGGATGAAAGCATGATCTTCTGATAAAAAGATCAAGAAATTCCTTAGGTAAAACATGAATAGGATATGAAGAAAAATCTTCATATAAAATTGCACATACACATCATGCATCATTTATAAAACCTGTATTATTGAATCTTCTAGTGGTATTCTTAGAAAGGAACCAATAAGATCCACCAATGAAAAATGACCTGAGCCTATATGGCTACCAGAAAACAAAGTTATTTCTCTTGCATTTATTCTTGATGACCACAGGAAAACCCAACCTTGGAACCAGGATAGTGGATTATCGCTTCCCATAATGCCAGAAAAGTATATGTTCCTAGAGTTAAAGGAAATGAAAAGAGAGAGAATCATATTCGAAAAAAATCAACATGGAAATATCATTAGAGTTGGTCAGATAGGGATTAAACCATTACCTTCTACTGAAAAAGTTCTTTTGGTAGACGGTCTAAAAAAGGATTAAGAACCATTTAACAAACTACAACGTCTACAAGATAACTTTTCCATGCTTGTGTGCCTGTTGAACCAAGAGAAGTTCATCTAACTATTGTCATTTTTATATATTTAAGTGCACTACTAATCTTGCTTTTTTGTTTCAAAGGTAGAGAAAATTTTAAGTTGCAGGGTTTTATGAAGATGACTAACTAGTGAAGTTGTCACTTTTGAAGCAAGTGACCATAACATTATCTTTAGCTAAAGTTGAATACATCACAGTCGCTAGTGCTCATAGATGTTATAGATCAAGATCCCACTAGAAGATTATAGCATTTTGAGAAAAACATTCTTCTTATATTATGTGATAACAATATTGATATAAGTTTGTCCAAAAATCCAATATTCCATTCTAGGACTAAACACATAAATCAAACATCATCTCATAAGAGAGTATGTTTAAAAGGGGTATAGTTAGTACCTACAAACGATCAATTAGTTCATATATTTAAGAAACATCTTATTAAATCTACAAACCCTATTGGACCATGATCTTTATTGAATAATGATTGATAAAAATATGTAAAGCATTATATTATCGCATGTCATGCACTAGATAATCTAAGGAAAAATCATTGAATACATGTTTCATGCATTAAAATGTATTAAAAGTGTTTTCTTACGAAAACAGCTTTATTGAGTTTTTTATTAACCTAAACAATTCTATTCACCTCCTAATTAGAAAAGTTATTTTTTCACTGTCGTCATTATCATACGTTCCTCGCACACTTTTAGTTACAAGTTAGTTACAAAGATTATTGCTTCCGGCACCCTTTCATTTTCTCTGTGAGGTTTGTTTTAGAAGCTTCCATGGTTGTCCTAACCTACCACATATCCTCTGTGAAAGGCCTTACCCTAAATGATGCATCTTTGGAAATAGAGAATCTCATAGCGCTCAACGAGCTTGACGAGGAGGACTCGGTATTAGTTCTACTATGGAGAAATGTGTTATAAAGAGGTATTTTGCTGGCCACGGACGATCTATCCAGAACTATTAGAAAGTTCTTGAGAAATGCAAAGGTGATAGAGAGAAACGTCTTAAAATCTCGAGTGTTGGGTTGATATGTAGTGTTGAACCTAGTAGTAGCTATTCATGCCATCAACTGTAACAGGGTGTTGAACTTCTATTAGGAAGAATGAGAAGATGTCTACAATGGGATTGGCACCATAGAGAAGTTATTGTATGGCAAGAAGTTTTCAGAAGGTTTGATGGTGGAGTTCTCTCTCTCCTTCCTTTAAGTTCCTCAATTGTTGACTGTTGACAATGATGGCAAAGACATGGCAGCTGAAGATTTCGTTAAAAAGTGGGTAAGAACATCAATGGTCTTGGGTTTGGAGAATGGTGCTGGAAAGAAGGTTAGGCCAACCTTTTTGCTCTTTCTAAGGCTTCTACACTTAGAGACCGAGAACAAAAGGAAAGAGACACTTGATAGAAATCTTGAAAACTATTTATGCAGATATTCATTACTTAATTCAAGTTTTATGTTTACAATAGAACTCTTTATTTATAGAGCCAAAAGTGACTATTAGAGCTCTCAAAGACTCTCCATTCATGGAATGACATGTGACACCTTAAAAACTCTCCGTTATTGTCATATGGAAGCAGGGGTCTATCGTAAGTTCTAGTCCTTCAAGAGTTGATAAAAAAGGTTGGTTTCATCGTCAAGCAACCCACCTACTCATTCTTCAATATAAGGAAAAACAATTGGCTCTGTCTTTGGAGAAAAGGGAAACCCTTCAATTAAACCTTCAAGATTTTTTGGCACACGACATGGCCAATCTTGGACCTCTTCACCTACCAGCATTCGAGAGCTTGTCAGATGATAAGTTACAGAAGATAGTAGAAGAAGAGAATGTTTGTTCAAAGAAGCATAAAAAAAGGATGGCAACCCTTCCATCCTTTCCCCTCTATCAGAATCTTCTATGAGCAGTGTACCTCCATATGGTCCAACAACATATATACCAGAAGTTGCTGCTATTGCTCCTAAAGAGCAACAACAAGAACATGAGATATCTTCTCCCAAAATAAGGCACACAAATCCACCTTGAGGCCAAGAGAGGAAGAAGTCCTCCAATGAAGGAATAGAAAAGAAGTTAGAGAAATTAGACATTGCATTGTTTGCCCAAGTCCGCATCACCATAAATGGAGATAACATTGAATTTGAAGGTCTTGTTTTTGCATCTCTATGCAAAAGAAAGCATCCTCAGGTTGGATCAGAACGTTGAAGTTGCTATTGAAGCTAGCATCTACGATATCATCTACTAAAGGAAAATATTGCCTTTATCTTTGCATGACATTCATATGCTCATGAGATAGTAGCTGAAAAAGCTAAAAAGGAAGAAGAATTGAGAAAAGAAGTTGAAATTGGTGATCAACATATTGCGAGTGTTGTAGATGACGAAAGGACTGTTCCACTTCCTAAAGTCCCTCCACTAAGGACTTCTAGCTCAGACCCTCTTCCTAAAGATCCTAAAGTCCCCATCAATGAAAGTCCAATTGATATGATTGACACCATCTAGCTGAAGATACAAAATGCTATAAGAGAAAAGCATCAAACAATGGAAGAAAGGCAAGCTCAACAGAATGAACAAGTAACATCTATGTTTGTTGCACAGCTTCAAAGTTCCTTTGCTAAGCTCCTTTGGCATCAAAATTTATCTTTAGCCCCACCTTCTACTCAAATATATGAACAACCATCCCATTAATTGCCTCCAACTCCACCTCTGTAGCAATGATGATTTCTTCTATGATCTTTTTTATATTGTAAAAAAAGGGAGAGAATTAGTTTTATAAAACAATTTTTGTTTATTAAATGTTTTCCTTGATGTTGTTTTGTTACTCTGATACTTGTTTACTTTCCATGCGCTTCTTAAATTCCATGTGTTGATTACTTTTACCCAAATGATTGTCAAATGAAGTAGACAACTATTTTGTTGTGCATCCTCTTTGATATACTTTATTATTTAGTTAAAAGTTTTTTCATCATTAAGAAGGGAAAGATTGTTGAGATCTTAGACAATATAACCCATGTAGCACATCTAAATGGATTAAAGATTGTTGAGATCTTAGACAATATAACCCATGTAGCACATCTAAATGGTCTAATCCAGGGGACTCTTTATAATTTTGATGATAACAAAAACTAAGTTTCAACTACTTGTATAATCATGTGTTTACTTAAGAACATTCTAGTGTTTGTTTTGTGCTAGTTGAAGGATCTTTAAACAATCCAATGATATCATTAGACTACGTGAAAAATGATTTATTGTTCTTCACATGTTCATATATTTAAATTGTGTTTAAACTGTCTTTTGTAATCAAGTCATAACAATAAACACTTTTAAGATAGTCAATGGTTAAAAATCTAAGTATAGAAAGATTTTATATCACAAACGGTCAAGAAATAAATCTATCATGGAAACAATATTTTGTACGATACGAAATTGGAAATGATTAAATATCATATATACAATTTTATTTTTTTTCATATTAGAAAAACTCAGAAGTACAAATGAAGATGCATATCAAGACTTTCCATATCAAACTTATAGTCAAAGCGCGTATCAAAGAAAACATAGAAGTTCCATGTTGATGACAATGATAAAGAAAAGATCAAATCTTATCTAAAGAAATTATGCAATGGTCATCTGAGAAGACTATATAAAGGAATCAAGCTGAAGAAGAACATGCACAAAACTACAATCTACAAATCTTATGATCAGATAGTGTTAAGTGTTCTTTGTGGGGGTGAGTTAAACCATTGTAGTTCTTCACAACGTGAAGTAATCCTAGTGGGATAAAATAGTTCTCTCTTTGGGAGTTGTTCTTATTTCTTTTTCTGTTAGGTCTTAATCTCAAGGGAAAGTTCAGATGGTAGAATTTATCATTGTCGTTTAGTAGTCAAAGTAAATATAGTTTAGCGTATGTAGTGCTAGATCATCTAACACCATAGAGATAATAGCATATATATGATCAAATGACCCCAAGTTCACTCCCAACGAACCTAATAGTAAATCTAGTCAATCTTCAAAACTTATCCACAAGCAATAATGGTTAGAAATAATAGTAAAGACAAAAGAGGGTTGAGATTTTTGTACAGAAAAGTAAGATAGACAATTAATGAACAATAAAGAAAGCATGTTAACTCTCAAGTTCATTCAATAACGAATTCATCATTGATTATCTTAAAATTTTCACGGTTTCAATTCTCAGACAGATATCAAACTTAATCAAACAATCGTTGATCAAATTAAACATAAACTTATAAGCAGAACAAGAGTCTATTGACATATTTAGTATCTCACTCGTATCCAAACATCCACTTGTGAGATGTTTATCTTCTACCTCTTGAATTAAGTGAACTAGAGATTAATTAGAACAAAGCGAGCTAACTAAGAACTCCAATTAAATAAAAGAAATGAATTCTCAACAAGCGTAAAAAAAGAATTCCTTAACAAAAATCAAAATTCAAAAAGATCATACCTTCTAACACAAAATGCTACAGAGAATTTAAGAATGAAACTTTATTGAACAAAAATATTAGAATTCATTGTGCTATCACATGAGAATCAACCCAAAGGATTTTCGCCTTCCATGAGGAGGAAAAACGAAGAAATTACAAATAAGAAAATAAAAAAGATAAGAAAATGATAATGCTCTATTTTTTTAACATCACTATCTAGCTTTCTTTGTCCTTGAAACTTGCATATTTTTATAGCTTTTTTTTTGCTCTAAGGATCTCGGGAGTATATTTTATCTCATAAATTGTTTTGAATTTCCTTAGTTTCCAACTTTCCAGAAAATTCAGTTTTTATTTCTAGTTTTGTCGCAATTCTATTTCTTCGCATTTTTACACATGATTTGCTTTTGAGATATTGTAGATTTAATTCTCTAATATTTTAATTCAAATTTTGTTTTCCATTTTGATTCGTAGAACTAACTTGGACTTTCATGTGATTCAACCCATTTGCAGTGGTAGACGCTTCCATTAGACTGTCTAGCTAGACGCTTCTATCAGCCCGTCTAATGCGATTAAAACACAAGGTTAGCATAATTAACAATTAAGGCTCAAAATAAACCACTTAGATGAATCCTAATTAAAATAATGGATTTATTAATGATAAAAGTGCAAGAAATATATAATTAAAGTTGTTAAGTGTGAGTAAAATTATGCTCATCAAATACCCCCACACTTATATTTTTACACTCCTGAAAACAAAATACTCTATAGACTCGTAACAAATCAAAGGAACAAAGGGCAAATGTCAAAATTTATAGTAGATCCAAAGAACGCATAATAGCAAGAATGATACAATTTCAAGAAATTTAAGAATCAAGGTAAGTGTAGATGGAAATTCCTATATTTTCACACATAAAAGGTGAATAAAAAATGAGAGAACTTTCACAAGATGCTCTCCAACTCTCAAGTGTTTAGGTTTGCATTAACACTCAGTACTCATGCAAGAAAACATTACCATATGCTTAGAAGGACTATAATATTTACAAAGACTTGAAGAAGTGCAAGAAAGGCAACCTAGAGGAAGGAGGTGGGAGAAAATGAGAGCTTCAAGGAGTTACACCCATTACCGCAGCCAAGAGGAAGATCAAGATTGGAGGATGCACCAATATGATGAAAGGCGCCACCAACACCATTCTTCTAAACCTTCTTTTCCATATGTAAAATGCCTAGCTTTAGTGGGGAAAGTGACCCCAATATTTACTTAGGATGGGAGACAAAGGTTGAACAAATATTCAATGTGTATGAGGTTTAAGAGGACCAAAAGGTAAAACTAGCATCCCTAGAATTCTTAAACTATGCCATGCAATGGTACCACCAAACTGTAATGGACATTGGGCTAAATAAGAGGTCAGTCGTGGTCTCTTGGTATGATTTGAAAGAATGTATATGTGTGCGGTTTGTTCCTCCTCATTATAGGAAGGAACTCTTGTTGATGGCTTCTACAAAACATCATGGAAGGACAAAAATAAAACTTCTTCAAAAACTTTTCCTTCCAATTTTGTGAAAGATACCACTTACAATCCTAGAGTTTCTCAACCCTCAACCTCTACACCTAAGTCACCCACCAAAACCTCAAACCAAAAATGTTTTAAATGCTTAGGTTTTGGGCACATAATTGTTAATTGTCTTTCTAAGAGAAATATGATGGCAAAAAGAGGTCTAGGTCCCCTACCTCTTCAAGAAGCCAAAGTAAGGAAGAGTGTGAGTTACCTTGTGAGGGAGATTTGTTAGTGATAAGGTGCATGCTTGGTCAAGTTAAAAAACCTTTTGATGAAAGTCAAAGGGAAAACATTTTTCACACAAGGAGCCTTATCAATGACAAATTGTGTTCCTTGATTATTGATGGAGGTAGTTGCACCAATGTGGCAAGTACAAGAATGGTGGAAAAACTTGGGTTACCCACCATCTTTCTTGCAAAGCCCTACAAGCTCCAATGGCTTAGTAAAGAGGAAGAAATCATGGTTAATAAACAAGTCCTCATAACTTTTACCATTGGAAAATATAGAGATGAAGTCTTGTGTGATGTTGTGCCAATGGAAGCCACTCACATTCTTTTAGGAAGGCCATGGCAATTTGGTAGAAAAACTTTACATGATGGCCTTACTAACAACATTTCTTTTACCTTCCAAGGTCATAAGATCACCTTAAAGTCTCTTTCTCCAAGGGAGGTCCATGAAGACCAAATAAAAATGAAAAACAAAAGAGAAAAAATATATATATATATATAAACCGGGTCACAAAATATCGTCTTACACTACTAAAACAATCATGTTGACCCGTGTTGTGCTGCAAACTGCGCCTCCAAAGTGTCCTTCTTCCTTGTCTTTTGCATTACCAAATAAATCTAAATACTTGACATCTTGGACAAAGAAGTTTTGGGATGAAAATCAAACACCTCTTAAGGGTTCTCACCTTTTAAGAGGATTTTTATCAACAAGTCCTTTCATCCTCAAATATTCGTTCCCAGCATGGCTTGTATGTAGAGCTTCCCTTTGTGAACTCCCCAAACTTAAGGAACATAATTTTACTTCACATACCATTCCTTGCAATATCTTATAAGTGAACAAACTAACTATTATCTGCAGGAGTTCTAAATTCGAGGTCGAATTCTCTTAAAATCCAAGTAAATAAGGAGATGACTAAGGCCTCAAGAGACCATTCACACTATGAGCAGTCATCTCAACAATCAAGTCAAGACCCCACCAAAGATCTAGCGGACCTCACCAGAAGAAGAAGTGGGCATAGACCAGAACACCAACTGTTCTTTCTTCTGGTCTTCTTAAAATTAAAACATGTTGTAAATAATTTGGGCTCACTTTTGGGGTCCAAATAGCAAGATAGGCTAGAATAGGTGCCTTTAGCATAATAGGGGGTATAGTTGTCATTTGTTAGCTTGTGTCTGGCCCTTTAGGAAGGAAAGTTGACCTAGCTTCTAGAATAACAAGCCTAAGGTACGATTTTGACTTAGTCAAACCCTAAAGACAACCCCTCACACATTTGTCATCCTATCCTTGCTCATCTTTTTTTGGCACCCATTCCTATAAATAGGATGTCTTACTCCATGTATTTTCAAGTTGAATTTTGATATAGAAGGAAAACTCTGCACAATTTGTGTGAGACTTGTGTTCTCTTAGCTTAGGTCTTATCTTGTGAGAGTTGAGAGCTCTTCAAGTGGCGGCCCTCCACACTTATCTTGGAGAATCCACACTCCAAGTGGCATGTTCTTCTCTTGTCCACCACTATAAGCTTTCTTTCCTTCTTCTCTTCTTCCATTTTCCATTACACCTTTGTTCTTTGTGTTTATGTTCTTGTTTTGTTCTTCCAATTTCAATTCGTCTTCCTTCATCATATTTGTTTCTTTTATGTCTTTCAATTCCACAATATGCATCATCTTCACCATATAATGTGTTTTTCCTTTTGCCTTTGAAAGTGAACATTCACACTTACTTAACCCCTTGATTAAGTTCATGTCCAGTGGGGATCTTCCCTTGATCTCACCTTATATTTGCTAAAATCAAAATTATAAACAAAGTGTCACCCTTAAAATGGACAAATCTAAAATCAACTCACATCAGTGATAGAGGATTGATTACAAATGAAAATAAAAAGAGAAAATGAGAAAAAAAAAGTCTAAAAAATAAAGGGATGGTCCTTAGGGACAATGTTGAGGCGTGAGAGAAAAGTGCTCATTCCCATGAGGTCATTCAGATAGAAACAAATTTGAAAAACAAGAAGCTAAAAAAAGAAGCTATATAAGTTGTTAGTGATACCTTTTGGTCTTACTAATGCACCTAGCACTTTCATGAAGCACCAACTGTCAAGAAAGGAAGGGCCCACCAACTGTCACCACACTTCTCACCCCATCAAACGTTTATGATCTAAACAATATAAACAAACACATTTTCACCTCCTTTCTCTCTGCCCCTATCATAATTAAACAAATTGTTAAAACCACATCCTAATGTATTTTCATCATTAAGTTTATTCAACACCTTACTTTCCTTGAACCTTGGGAACAATGTACAAATAAAATTCAGAGATGATTTCTAAGATATGAAATTTTTCTTTCATTGACTTTCATTTTCTAAACCCTAAACCTTTAAGCTTGAGGCACCAATGTAAAAATAATACTTTGAAATTATCTCAACCATCCAAACATGACGTCTTAATCCATCTTAGTACATCATTATAATACACTTGGGCATGTAAATAGAATATCATATGTTAATCTTATCTTAAGATCATCTTCAATACATGGTAAGACTAGTAAATGTAGGGATAACACTGAGGTGCGAGGACGGCTGCAAGTTTGACTTTACCTCGATTCTTCCTCGAAGTAAAAATCTATACTCATCCCTCATACCTAACGACCATGAAATTTATTTCTCATATACATCACTGTCAAAGGTTATATTTGTAGCCACATTTGTACTTGCCTAATTATTTATTAAATATTTTTTAAAAATAAAAAGCAAATCAAAGCAAACATGATATTATCATAATTCAATACCAAAAAACACACATTTATTCTCTCTAATGCCAAGTAATAATGAATAAAAACATATTAGTAATTTAAAATGAGAGCGGGTGAATATCTAGATATTCATCCATGTATTATGTATTTGTAGATGTAAAAAGTCATATTTTCCATATTCATATTTATACCTAATCAATCTAGTTGTTCTTTATCAACATCAACGTGAATTTAAACGATATTGGTGAGTATAAGTTTATTTGTCATCTCTTCATAACATAAATGTAAAAGTCTAATAGAATATTATAAATAAATGAAAATATTTCAGAATACTCATATCTCATTACTTGTGCATCTTTATCTCAATTAACTTAAATGTCATAGTGTATTTGCGTATGTCTCTAGGGATGGCAATGTGGGGCGTATTTACTAATCTAGCCCACTGACCCGCTTTGACCCGTCTCGCATAACCCGCAGCTCGCGCGGGCTAACAGCGGGGCAGGACAGGTTGTCCTGTTGACCCGCATAAATAAAAAAATAATTATTTTTTCGTAAAAAAAAAAACCATACTTCATTCACCCATTATTATAGTGTGACCTTTATTTTATTTTATTTTAAAAAAATGAATTTAATGTACTAAAAAAAGGAATGTTTTATTTTGATCATCTAAAGGAGTTAATATTAAGAATGACAAAAGATTTAGTTTTAAGTAAAGTTTTATATTTAAAATTTGTAAATAAAAAATAATATAAAGAAGAGATTTCAATATAATAATTAAAAAATTAGTCATCTTTTAAAATATTTTGTAGCAAAACTTGTAAGAATTAATGGCCTAAACAAGAGGGGGGTGAATTGTTTAAAACAAGATTTTCGCAAATGTTAGCTAAGAATGAAGATTTATGAAGAATTACAGAAAGAGCAATCAAGGAAGCCAAGAAATCAAAGCTGTTAAAACTAGTTGGAAAAAAACAATCGGTTGAAATTTTGATTTAACCAATTGTTTATAGCAGTAGAGACAAAAACCACATCAAACCGTTTGTAATGACTGAGAGAGAGAGAGAAAAGATCACACAATCAATTATACTAGTTCACTCCTTACCAGAGCTACATCCAATCCCCGGAAAACCACTGGGTATTTCACTAAGTAACCAACAATAGATTACAATTACACAATAGTACAAAGAGGTGATCTTGATCACACAAGAACACACACCTTCTTTGCCTTTTCACACAATCATAGTAAGAACAACCTCTGGCGTTATAGATTTACAGTTATACAAGTATACAAAATGAAAAACAATTACAAGAATAGAAGGAACAGATTACACCTGGTGTACAGGAAATCACAGAGCTCCTAATTCACTTCTTGAACCAATTGCACAGCCTTAGGCAATCTTGCAAAGCTTGAATCAAATCTCCCTCAAAATAGTTTCTTAATCTCTCTTACTGTATTTTCAAGTATGAAGGGTAACCCAGCTTTATAGCTCTTCAAACTGGCCGTTTTAGGCAGTTAAACGTGATCCAAAACAGTTTCAAATCAATTGAAAAAAGATTTAACAGGTTTTTGAAAAGTTGTTCAGAAATTCAAATATCAATCGGTTGAAATGTCATTTTAACTGGTTGAATTGGTTTTGAAAGTTAGTCAACCAAGTCAAAAACAGTTTGAAAACCCTCTAAACAAGTTGTGTGTAAAACAACCGACTAAACCGAGAAATCAATCGGTTGTTTTTCACTTAGCTTAGAAAAATACTTTTCATTTTCAAAACAAGATTGATTCAGTTGTGCTTTGGATGAAAAATGAATTTTACAAATTCTAAACTACCTATAACTAACCCCCAAACTCAGCAGCACAGGCATCAAGCTCTCTTCATAGATTTGGAGGCATCAAAGCTTCATTTTCAACATTCTCCCCCTATTTGATGAAGACAAATCCCTAGGTTGTTTTGGAATGTTTTGTTTAGAATTTGTCACAACCTGCAATCAAAAACAGATGCAAAAACACAGGATAATCTATTCCAGATACATCAGGCACCACAAAACTAGTTTCCACTGAGTGATTTCCAAAAGGAACATCAACTAAATTTGTGTGAAAACCGTTACACATACACAGGTGCATCAGCAGTAAAAAAACCAATTAAAATACATGAATAACCGGTTAAAATTATCAGAGTTATAGCAACAGTTAAAGCAACATTCGAGCAGAATAAGTGTAGAAATAAGAACATCACAACCCCAAAACACTTCTCCCCCTATTTGTCTTCACAAATATAGTGAAAGAAAGATAAAAAAAAGCATAAAGAGAAAGGAAATTGTTCAAAATATTAAACCATAAATGAGAAAGAAAGTTGTAAACTTGCTTCAGTCATCCTTGTCATACTGCAGTCCAAAGAGTTGATTATGCCCTTCCTCAATTTGCTCATCCAAGGTCTGAAACCTTGCATCCATGTTCTGAAACTGTGTATCACATAGCTCATGGAGACTCCCTTGATTTTCAGCAAAGCTATCCATCTTACTCACCATGAGTCTTTCAAAGGGAGACATTGAGGTTATCCTTTCATTCATGTGAGTAGAGCTTGGTCCAGCCTCATATGTTTCAGGAGCAGGTTCTTCTCTAGTAGCTTCAACTTCATTTTCTTCCTCAGCATGAGCTCCACTTAGGCCAGCTTGGTCTCCATCTTTACTCACCCACCTTCCACCAATTTTGGTAAACCCCATTTTGCTTAGGGAACCATTATTGATTTCACTTTAGTACTTCACCACCTCATACAGTTCTTCCTCTAAATCCACTTCAAAATAGTGTAGAAATTTAGAAATCAAAATGGCATAGGGATAATGGAAATCACTTAACCTTGTTGCTTTTTGCATGTGGTCCTTAAAGATGTAAATCCAATTCAGCTTCACTTTGTTCATGATGCAGTAAAACAGAGCCAAATCTTCTTCTGAAAGAGTGGAATGGTTGTTGCCCTTTGGTGTGAGCATCCATGAGACGATGAAGGCAATTAGCCTCTCATTAAGTTTTAATCCTCCAAAACAAAAATTCCTCACTTTTGAGAGAGGATTTTTAAGGAAACTCTTGTAGAATTGCATCTTGTTAAATTCTTCCACCACACTTATATTACCTTTATTGATTCTTAGTCCAATATATTTCAACTCAATTATGGCAGTCCAAACCTCATGGGTAATCTCAATGTCCACCCCTTTCACTTGAGAGCAGAGTTTATCACCATTAAATTGAAGGTTTGTACAGAAGACTTTTATCAATTCTGGATATATATTTCCAGACATTTCAAGAAACCCTTTCACCATTTGCTCCTTCAACAGATTCCTTAACTCAATGAGCTTGTACTGCTTCATCCAACTGAAGGATATTAGTTTTGGAGAATTGATTATTTTCCTACTTGTCTCATATAGGTATTTCTCAATCAATTTTGTTTCTCCTGCAAACCAGCTTTCAAGTTTACCTTCGCTTCTCACACCCCTTGTTTTCATCCTTTTGGATGATGGAGGAGTTGGTTCCATGATTCAATGAGAGAAAAAGAGTGTAGGAAAACTACAAAAATATATTTGAGTAGAAGAGAAAATAGTTGGTTGTTTCTTGTGAAGAAAAAAAACTAATAACCACTCATGTTTATAATCAGAAAAGGCAGTCAAAGCTTTGGCATTTAGTGGGTTAAAATTCAAACGAAAAAGAATCGAATCAGAGGCAATAAAGCAACTTGTCAGACCCTAACAGAAAGCACAGAGAGAGAAATCACATGCTAATTTGACCAAGCATAAAAAAGGTTTTAATTTCCAATGTAAAGAGGAATAAATTCTATAAAAAGTAGTAATTGCAAAGAGAATATATGTTCAAAGCAGTAATAAATGCTTCATTGAGCACTAAAGGGACTGGGATTGATCAAAGACACGAATCAAAGCACAGAGAATTAAAGCAGATTTGACCACAATGTTGTTAGGGCAGAAATAATCGGTTGTTTCGTGAAAACAATCGATTGATTTTTTTGTGATAGCAATTTGAGTTTAATAAAAACAAATTCTTCAATAGAAATAAAAAATTCAAATATTCAAATCAAGGCACATATTGTTTGAATGAGATTAAAGAAATACAAAACAAAATAATCCATAAGAGTGATAACACTGAATTTGATTTAAAAACATAATGTTCAAGCATAGGAAAAACAATAAATTGTCCTTCAAGATCATTGTATAGATTTGAAGCAGTTCATAATTCCAGAACTAAGGCTCTAACTTGAGTATTTGCATCCATGAAAGCCAGAATCTACAAATCCTTCAATATGGAAGCAAAGTCCTACAAAAAGAACATATCAAGTGCCAAGATTTGATCCTTTAAAAAATTTGGATCCATAAGTGTTAGTTTGATCATAAGAAACATTATGAAACTTAGGAATCCACTTTAATATGCCTCTTTGAACAAGAACTTTCCTTATTTTGCAGTATCTAACAGAGTGCCCTCTTTTCATACAATAGAAGCAAGAAACAACCAGTTGTTTCGAGTTTTTAACCGATTGTTTTTCTGCAAAGGTTGAAAACAGTTTTGAACTTTCACTGTTCTTGTTTTGTGGATAAAAACCAAGACCAGATTTTCCAAATACACAACTTTGAGATTCTAGCACACTCTCAAAATTTGATTTTCCTTTGGTGAGTTTATCCACAGTTTTCACAAGATAAAAAACTTTGTTTTCAAGGATTTTGCAATTTTCACAAGAAGAGTTTTTGTAAATAAGTTCAAGATTTTCAAAATCATTTATGGAATTATTCAGCTCTACTTCTAAGCTTTTAACTCTAGTTTCCAGCCAGTTGTTCAAACCTTTTAATCTATTGTTTGTGAGAGCCAACTTATTTGCCTATTCATGAGTCTCTTTAAAATCCTCAAGAAGTTGATAATAGTTGTCACCTTTAGATAAAGAATATGAACTTACACTACTTGATGTTGATGCCTTCAAACACATATTAGCTTATGCATCTTTCGAAGAACTGGAAGAGGACACTTCATTGTCATCCCAAGCTACATATGCTTTCTTTGTCTTGCCTCTTTTTTCTCCTTTGAATTATGTTTTCTCTTTGCTTCCATTGTTAGGAAAATCTGCCTTGTTGTGTCCCTACTCACCATAGCCAAAGCATGTGTATTTGTTAGCATTGAAATCATTCATTTTCTTGGAATTATACATTTTAGAAGATTGGCCTTTGTTGTTCTTCTTCAAGAACTTGTTGAACCTTTTATATAGAAAACTCATTGTGTCTTCTTCACTGTCACTAGAATCTTGATATCTTCTATAGCCAGCTGCTTTCAGGGCTATTCCTTTGATGTGTTTATCCTTACTCTCTTGGACAAACAACCGATTCATTTCAAGTTCATGTTCCCTTAGCTTACCAAACAATGAGGTTGTTGTCATGGATGTTAGATCCTTTGATTCAGAAATGGCAGTAACCTTTGGCTGCCAAGACCTGTCAAGAAACTTTAAAATCTTTATGTTTAGCTTCTCTTTGTCAAAGCTTTTTCCAAGACTCATTAGGTGATTCACAATGTGAGAAAAACGTTTCTGCACATCATAAATTGTTTACCCTTTCAGCATCCTGAATAATTCATATTCTTGGATGAGAGCATGCTTTCTTGCCCTCTTCACATCATTGGTTCCCTCATGTGTGACCTCAAGAATATCTCACATTTCTTTTGCAGAATTGCATTGTGACACCCTGAAAAATTCATCACAGCTTAAAGCATAAGTTATTATATTTTTTGCAATCCAATCAAACTTGGCTTTCTTACTATCAGTCTCAATCAATTTAGACCAAGGCTTATCAACCAACACATCATCATTTTTTACTTGTATAGTATAAAAGGTCCATTCTCTATAGCTTCCCAAATTCCTTTATCTGTAGATTGAACAAAAAATTTCATTCTAACTTTCCAGAATTGATAGTTCACACCACCGAATAAAGGCGGTCTATTAATAGAAGCTATTTCCCCAAAAGGTAACTTGTCAACCATTAAACACAGATTTGAAAAATAAGACTTGAGAAAATTTCAAGAACCTAGCTCTTAATGTCAATTGTAAGAATTAATGCCCTAAACAAGAGGGGGGTGAATTGTTTAACACAAGATTTTCGCAAATGTTAGCTAAGAATGAAGATTTATGAAGAATTACAGAAAGAGCAATCAGGGAAGCCAAGAAATAAAAAATGTTAAAACTCGTTGGAAAAAAACAATTGGTTGAAATTTTGATTTAACCAATTGTTTATAGCAGCAGAGACAAAAACCACATCAAGCAGTTTGTAATGACTGAGAGAGAGAGAGAGAGAGAAAAGATCACACAATCAATTATATTGGTTCACTCCTTACCAGAGCTACATCCAATCCCCGGAAAACCACTGGGTATTTCACTAAGTAACCAACAATAGATTACAATTACACAATAGTACAAAGAGGTGATCTTGATCACACAAGAACACACACCCTCTTTGCCTTTTCACACAATCATAGTCAGAACAACCTCTGGCCTTATATATTTACAGTTATACAAGTATACAAAATGAAAAACAATTACAAGAATAGAAGGAACAGATTACACCTGGTGTACAGGAAATCACAGAGCTCCTAATTCACTTCTTGAACCAATTGCACAGCCTTAGGCAATCTTGCAAAGCTTGAATCAAATCTCTCTCAAAACAGTTTCTTGATCTCTCTTTCTGTATTTTCAAGTATGGAGGGTAACCCAGTTTTATAGCTCTTCAAACTAGCCATTTTAGGTAGTTAAACGCGAGCCAAAACAATTTCAAATCAACTGAAAACGGATTTAACAGGTTTTTGAAAAACTGTTAAGAAATTCAAATATCAACCTGTTGAATTGGTTTTGACAGTTAGTCAACCAAGTCAAAAAATAGTTTCAAAACCCTCCAAACAAGCTGGATGTAAAACAACCGACTAAACCGAGAAATCAACCGGTTGTTTTTCATTTTCCAAACCAGATTGATTAAGATGTGCTTTGGATCAAGAATGAATTTTACAAATTTTAAACTACTTAGAACTAAACCCCAAACTCAACAGCACAGGTATCAAGCTCTCTTCACAGATTTGGAGGCATCAAAGCTTCATTTTCAACAAAACTTTGATAAGATACTTTTATACATTTATGTACATATATAGGAAAAAATAGATGTAAAGCAAAACTTTAATTATTTTTAATCAAGTCTTCTAACAACTCTCATACTTGAATTTATATTTTTATCTTAATTGAATTAATTGAAATACGAATAAAGTTTTAATTTTTCAGTAGTAGGAATAAGTTTTTTTATTATTCATGAAATTTTAATTTTTGAAAAAAAAATGTTTTCCTTATGCAGGTTGGCCCTCAGGCCCGTAGGTTACCTCTTATGTGGGACAAGTTAGTGAAATGAACTCATACTTCTTACGCGAGGCGGACCAACCCAGCTCGCATTTTCGGGCCAAATGTGGGATTGACCTATGTAGGACACATCAGTCCGCAATGTCACCTCTATATGTCTCCATTTATCGGTCCAAAAAACTAAGGAATGAGACATTCGAAGGAAAAATAACTTACATCATAATACAAGAGTTCTATATTGTGAGAGTCATTTCACCCCTTTTAAAAATAAGTCTTAATAATAAAAATAATATTTTAATAATTAAATAATATTTTAAGTTATGAAAAAATAAAATATATATTATGTTAATAAAAAATTAAAATATATTTTATGTTATAAACAATTAAAATATAAATAAATAAAAATTATAAAAATATGAGTTTTTATACTTTCTCACCATTAAAAAAATTATAAAAATATAATATAAGTTGCTTATGACAAAGTAACGGTATTTAAAGTAAAATAAGACTTGGATTAGTTTGTTGCAAGACTCTTGACTCCTTTGCACTTAAATTCCTTTAATTGATTGAGAAAATGTATTATTTGAAAAATAAAGTTTATACTCCCGTTTTATGGCACCAATATCTAAATAAGAAAGAAAAGCAAAATCAAGGTTTTTATATATTTTTTCCTTCCACTGGTTATCTATAATCTATTGGGTCAAATAATAATCATGCTTGCTGTGAATGTCACTAATCTCAGTAGTTTTCATATGGTACAGATCTAACACGCATCTAGATTTCTATTAAATAAATAATAAACAAAAGAAATGTAAGCACTGTGTGTATGCATGTATGCATTGTGTTCAGAATATATGCAAAGGTAAAAAAAATTATATTAATTTTTTGTAATTGCCTATATTAACAAGTGTATTATACAAAAACATCTCAAATGTAGGTGAAAGATTGACATGTGACTAGTAATCCTAGTTTCATATCACTCTAATAATGCACCATTTAATATTTAACCCATAAACATTCAAGTTTGACTAAACAAGCAAATTATAAATAAATAAATAAAATCTTAACAAAGTAACTTTAAGAAATTTAACAAAGTAAAAATTATATCGACATGTATCAATCTCACCATTGAAATACTTTTCAATGAATATTTATTTAGTTTAGAAGACAAACAATGCTGACCATCATGGATCCTGTAACATATTAAAATACAAGTTAAACGGGTCCATTTGGCTATGTATGTGGACTTCTCTTAAAAGCTCCATAGAAGGCATCTTGTTCGACAGTCATTGAGAACAAAGTTGCAAACTATGTACTTGTTTGGCCGATATCAATATGCAGCCTCCTTGAGCTCGAGAGTTGAGGTTCAGAGCTCATGGATGAATGATCTATAACTAGTTCTGAGGCATCCAAATCCTCGTATTGCTTTTGTACAAGTTTTTTTATGTCATCTATATTAGTGAGTTTGCTCTTGTGGAGCAATTCTGCAACATCATGATTAGCTTCTAAGGCGCTCCCTGGCGTGTAAAACTCATCCAACTCAACAGCACGAGTATAAATTTCAACCATGCATGTATAGTGTTCCAAGATAGGTGTTATACCATAATGATCAGTCATAAGATTGAAATACTTCTGAGCTAGTTGCGTGTCATTCACATAAATACAGGCACTCAGAACACCCACGAAAGTGATAGCATCCGGAACCTCGTTTGCCTTCACCATTTCTTCAAAAAGGGAAATGGCTTCATCCCTAAACCCGTGCACGCCCAAGCTAGTGATCATTGTATTCCAAGTGGCCAAGGTTCGTACCTGCATCAGATCAAACACTTTCCTTGCCTCATCCAAACTGCCGCACTTGCTATACATATCTATAAGCGCGGTACCCAAGAAAGGCCCGAGATCAAAATTATTCTTGAGGACAAAATCATGAATCCTTCTACCCAACTTGAGGCTACCCATCTCAGTACAAGCTCTGACCAAGCTCACCACAGTATACTCATTTGGCCTCACATCATCAACCAGCATTCTTTCAAACAGATTAAATGCTTCAATGGGTCGCTCATGTTTCACATACCCATCAATCATTGCAGTCCATGACACAACATTCTTGGAAGGCATTTTCTCAAACAGTTTCCTAGCAGTGTCCAGACTCCCACAAGCAACAAACCCAGCAATCACAGAGGTCCACGCGAACACGTTGCGCACGCGCATTTTATCAAACACCTTCCATCCATCATCCACTTCGTGGCACTTGAAGTAGAGATTCATCACGTTGGTCTGCACATAAAGGTCACTCCAAAACCCCATTTTGATGGCAAGAGCATGGGTCAGTCTTCCCAAATCAAGGGCATTAGAGGCCACGCAAGCACTGATCACAAAAGGGTATGTAAACTTGTCAGGTGCAAAGCCCTGGGAAAGCATGGCCTTGAACAAAAGAAGCGCCATTTTAGGAGAACCACCAATGGTGTTCGCTCTAATCATGACATTCCAGGTGAAGGTATCTGGGGCATTGAGTTGATCAAATACCAGAGTGGCATAGTTCAATTTGCCATAAGAGGAAGAGAGCTGAATCAGATTCCTCATAAGCAATTGGTCATAGATGAGACCAAAACGGATTATTCTGCCATGCACTTGCTTAAGCTGCTTGAAATTGCTACATTTTTGAAGAATCAGATGGGCTTCCTCGGAACCAAACCTTGTTCTTGGGGTTCCCAAGCAGGGAACATTAAGTTCTGGGCTACAACATGCGACCTTCATGGCATGCCCAATTCCAATTTGTTAAAATTAACTACCCAAAGGTTAATGCCAATTGGGATATCCCCATCACACAAAAACCAAACCCATAACCAAAGGAATCTAAGGATAACGTTGCTAAATGCTCAACCGCACCAGTAGGAGATTGGTGTTCTATTTGGATAAGGTTCGTTTATCACTACTACGGAAGAAAATCGAAGGCCACGCCGCTTCGGCACAATATTATGAGTGGAGACAAATATTTGGACGTGGTTTCAATCACGACCATATATATATATGAATTAACTATCAATTTGGTGCATAAAGTTTAAAGACGGCTTAAGAAATAAATCTATATATGGATTGAGAAATTACTACTTTTATCAAATTTTATATCGATTCAGTCAAATTTTGCATCAACTCTATCTACTTCTATTAGATTATATTTTTAAATTTTTTTAAACTCATGATTAAAATTGAAAATTTATTTCATATAGATTATATCTACGAAAGTTTATGTTAAATGTAAAATTATTTTATATGTACTTATATAAATTAAAGTTGACATAATATATATATATATATAATATGTTCTTACGAAAATTTATGTTAAATTTAAAATTGTTTTATATGTAATTATATAAATTAAAATTGACATAATATATATATATATATATATATATATATTCTTACAAAGTTCTAGTAAAGTTTGGATACACTAGTCGTTTGTTATCTTGTATATGTAAATATGTTATAAAATGTTATTGTTGTTAGAGTATATGGTCTTAAACGAGAGGAGGGTGAATTGTTTAAGACAGATTTTTGAAATCTTGTTAAAGTTTAACAAAATTCTTTGTATGAATCTAGAACAGAAATCAGGTTAGCCAAGAACAAGATCAATAAAACAGCAAAACAGTAGAAAAATAATCGGTTGTTTCTACTAAATAATTGGTTGTTTATACCAGTAAAGCTAAAAACAGAATGTAAATGAGTTTAAGGGTAAGAGAAAGATACACCAACAATTTATATTGTTCCCTCTTAAACCAAGAGCTACATCCAGTCCCCAAAAAACCACTGGGTAATCGACTAAGTAATCAAACCAGATTACAACACACAATCCACCAAAGCAGTGATCTTGAACCCTTCAAGAAACACACTCACTTTGGCAATTCACACACCAAGAGTATTGATCTTGACCACCTCAAGAGCACACAAAACTCATTGGCAACACAACACCAAAAATACAAAAGGTTGAGAAGAGATTACACTTGTTTACTGAACAATCTGAAATCAATACAAATAAAATCTTATTCTACTCTCTTTAGAAAACCCAAAATTTTGATGTGAATGTTCAAATCTTGAATCAACTCTTTCACAACTGAAAAACTCAAATCTGTTTTTCTTTCTTGTTTGAAAACATAAACAAACTATTTATATTTTCCAAAGATTGGTCAAAGCATTTAATGAAGAAGCGTATTCAGTTGGAAATCATTTAAAGCTCATTCAACCATCAAAACAAAATTCTGTTAGGATTTTCAAAGAAACAATTGGTTGAAACCACGAAACAACCGATTGTTTGGTTTGGCAGTTAAGTCAACCAAACTTAAACAGTTTTCAACATTTTCAAAAACTTATAAGAGTAAAACAAACGGCTGATTTGACAAAACAACAAGTTGTTTTTCACTTAGTTTGAAAAATACTTTATTTCAAAAAGAATTTAAAACACATTAGCTTTAGATTCAACAAAGGAGTGAATTACAAATAAAACTACCCAGATCACTCTCAAAATACAGCAGCAACACAACCTTGCATCAAGCACATAGGATTTGGATTATTCAAAGCACAAAATGAATTCTTCAAAGCACTTGATCACTCTTGATCAACAATCTCCCCCTATTTGATGAAGACAAATCCTTTGTTGCTTGTGTTGGTCTTTGTTTGAATTTGAAGCAGTACCTGCAAAGCAAAACTTATGCAAACCAGAGCATCTTTAACAGCAGATTAGAATAGCACATTAACTAGTTTTCTGCATAAACATTATAGCAGAAAAACTAGCATATAAATAGCACTATATCAGACAAACAACCGGTTGTTTCCTCGATTCAATCGATTGTTTCTATCAGCAGAAGCATAAAAACAGAAATCAAAGAGATTTAACCGTTTAAAACAGTTTAAAACAGTTTGTAGAGCAACACAGAAACCAAGTTTCCCCCTATTTGTCTTCACAAATAGACATTATGCATAGAAAGCAGTTTAAGAGATATTTTGAGAGTCAAGAATGTCTAACTCATTTCTTAAAAAGAAAAACATGTCCTTTGGCAAAGGTTTTGTGAATATATCAGTAAGTTGTAGTTTTGTTTTAATGAACTTCATCTCACAATCTCCATTGTTCACATGATCTCTTATGAAGTGGTGACGAATCTCAATGTGCTTTGTTCTTGAGTGCTAAATCTGATTTTTGGTGAGATTTATAACACTTGTGTTGTCACAAAGCAAAGGAACCTTGCTAATCTTCAATCCAAAATCTGCAAGCTTCTGTTTAAGCCAAAGAATCTGTGCACAGCAGCTCCCAGTAGCAATGTATTCAGCTTCTGCAGTGGAAAGAGCTACACAAGCCTTTTTCTTACTATGCCAAGAAATGAGACTTGATCCAAGAAGATGACAAGTGTCATTTGTGCTTTTTCGGTCTAGCTTACACCCTGCAAAGTCAGAATCTGAATATCCAATTAAATGTATAGGTGAGTAAGAAGGATACCATAGACCAACATTGATAGTTCCTTTGAGATATTTGAGAATCCTTTTGGCAACCTTGAAGTGAGATTCCTTTGGATTTACTTGATATCTTGAACAAAGACCTACGGCAAACATGAGATCCAATCTACTTGTTGTGAGATAGAGCAAAGAACCAATTAAGCCTCTATATTTTGTTTGATATACCCTTTTTCCAGCAGCATCTACATCCATATAACAGCTTGAAGGCATAGGTGTGCTAGCTTCCTTGCAACTCTCTATCTCAAATTTCTTGAGGATTTCTTTGCAATACTTTGATTGACATAAGAAAATTCCATCCTTTGATTCTTTAACCTGAAGCCCAAGAAAGAAGGAAAGCTCTCCCATCATGGACATTTCAAACTCACCTTGCATTGCAGCAACAAACTCCTCAGACAAAATATCTTTGGTAGCACCAAAAATGATGTCATCAACATAGATTTGGACCAAAATAATTTCAGAATTTGCTTTCTTGATGAAAAGAGTTTTGTCAATCATTCCTCTTTCATAACCATGAGATAAAAGGAAGTTGCTAAGCCTCTCATACCACTACCTTGAAGCTTGTTTAAGCCCATACGAAGCCTTTTTCAACTTAAAAACATGATTGGGATGTTGATAATCCTTAAAACCCGGTGGTTGTTCAACATATACTTCTTCATTAATGAAACCATTGAGAAAAGCACTCTTCACATCCATTTGAAAGAGTTTGAATCCACTCATACAAGCAAAGGCCAACAACAACCTCACAGCTTCCAACCTTGCAACAGGGGCAAAGGTTTCACCATAGTCAATTCCTTCCTCTTGATTGTAGCCTTTGGCAACTAGTCTTGCCTTGTTTCTTGTAATTACTCCAACCTCATCTAACTTGTTTCTGAATACCCATTTAGATCCAATGACATTCATCTCATCTGTCTTAGGGACAAGAAACCACACATCATTTCTAGCAAACTGATTCAGCTCTTCATGCATTGCATCCACCCATTTTTCATCTTTAAGAGCTTCTTCAATAGACTTTGGTTCAACATGAGAGACAAAAGCAGTGTGCCTGCAGAAGTTTGAGATAGAGCTACATGTAGAAACACCCTCCTTTATCTGCCCAATGATGTTCTCCACTGACAGATCCCTTGGTATTCTCCATTCCTTAGGCAACTCATCCTGCTGCAGAATTTCAACCGATTGTTTCGATGAATCAATCAGTTGTTTTTCTGGACAGCAATCTAGTTTCTCCATAATGATGTTTTGTTTGTCCTCTTCAGTGATGATCTGTGAGGGATTCAAGACTTTGTGATTAACTTCATCAAATACCACATGAACAGATTCTTCTACAATCATGAGCCTCTTGTTGTAGACTCTATAAGCATGCTTGTTTGATGGATAACCAATGAAAATGCTTTTGTTCGTTTTTTCATCAAACTTTCCCAGATTTTCTTTCCCATTATTCAGAACAAAACAACTACATCCAAACACTCAAGTGACTAATGTTTGGCTTCCGTCCATTGAAGAGTTCATAGGGTGTTTTCTTTAAGATTGGCCTTATTAGCACTCTATTCATCACATAGCAAGAGGTGCTAACAACATCAGCCCAAAAGTACTTGGGTAGGGAGGACTCACTTAGCATGGTTCTTGCTAATTCCTCTAGAGATTTCTTCTTTCTTTCCATTACCCCATTCTGTTGAGGGGTTCTTGGTGTAGAAAAATTGTGCAAGATCCTAGTTTTCTCACAAATTTTGTTGAATTTCTCATTTTGGAATTCCCCTCCATGATCACTTCTTATTGAACCAATACTGCAGTTTCTTGTGTTTTGTAAGGCTCTTACAAGCTTCTTGAAAGTCGAGAAAGCATCACTCTTTGATTCCAAGAAGATTTTCCATGTGTCCTAGAAAAATCATCCACAATAACAAGAGCATAATAGTTACCACCAAGACTCATGGTTCTTGAAGGGCCAAACAAGTCCATGTGGAGCAGCTCAAAGGGTATTGAAGATGAAACAACATTTTTAAGTTTGAAGGAATTTTTAACTTGTTTCCCCTTTTGACATGCTTCACATATGTGGTCATTCTCAAACTTAAGCTTGGGCAACCCAATCACGAGATCTTTTGAGATTAATTTGTTTAAGTGATTCATGTGAATGTGAGCAATTCTTCTATGCCATAACCAAGATTCATCATGCTTAGAAAGAAGACAACCAATAGAACAAGGAGAAGAAATATCCAAGAGATAGACATTGTTGATTCTCTTACCAATCAACATTACCTCTTTTGAGTTAGGAAGGCAGATTTCACGAGAGTTTGTCTTGAAGATGACTTGATAGCCTTTGTCACACAGTTGGCTAATGCTAAGCAAATTGTGTTTTAGTCCCTCCACATACAAGACATTATGAATAAGCAAGATACTCTTGTCTCCTATAGAGCCTTTTCCATGTATTCTTCCTTTGTTGTTGTCTCCATATGTTACATGGCCTTCTTGTTTGAAGATGTTGTTCACAAACTTAGATTTATCTCCTGTCATGTGTTTTGAGCAACCACTGTCCAGATACCACTGCTGCATGCTTTCCATCAATTTTCCCTACAAAAGACAATTTCAAGTACAAAGATTTGGTCCCCTTATAAATGTGGGTCCTTTTGATTTACATTCATCACTGGGAACTCCAGAATCTTTAGGAATCCATCTCATAATGCCTTTAGGAACAGAATAATTCCTAATTTTACAGAATCTAACTGAATGGCCTCTTTTCATGCAGTAGAAGCATGTAACAACTGGTTGTTTCGATTTAACAATCGGTTGTTTTTCTGGCAGTTTTAAAAATGACTTTGAAAACTTATCTTGCTTGTTCTATGGATGAAAACCTAATCCTGCTTTTACAAAAACACAATTTTGAGATGTCAAGACATTCTCAAAGTTGGATTTACCCTTTGCAAGTTTATCCACAGTTCTTACAAGATAATGAACTTTATTTTCAAGATTTTCACAATTTTCACAAACAAGAGAATCACACTTGCAAGAAGAGTTTTTGTAAAGAATTTCAAGATTTTCAAAATCTGTTTTTGAACTTTCCAACTCTTCTTCCAGTGATTTAACTTTGTTTTCAAGCCAGTTGTTCATTCCCTTCATCCGGTTATTCAAGAGAGCCATTCAGTTAGCTTCTTCATGAGTTTCTTTAAAGGTTGAAGTATTTGACTATAGTTTTCAGCATTTAAAGAAGCAGAAGAACTTACACTACTTTCACTGCTTGAATCATCCTCCTTTTTTGCCATAAAACGCAGATTGAGACCTTTTTGATTTTGCCTCCTTTTTCTTCTTGCTTGACTTATTGTATTTGCTTTCTTTATTTCAGTGGTACTTCATGAGTTGCTTTAAGTGTATCCCACATCTCCTTAGCAGATTCACATTCTGAGATCCTGAAAAATTCTTTAGAATCCAAAGTAGAGGTTATGATATTCTTCGCAATGCAATCAAACTTGGCCTTTTCACTTTCTTCATTAGTCAATTGGGACCAAGGTAATCAGCCTTTTCAATTTTAGGAATGAAATGTCCATTTTCAATTGCATCCCAAATTCCTTGATCAATAGGTGTAATTTTCTAGTAATAGCTTGATTCTTTCCAATACTTGTAATTCAAACCACAAAAAAAAGGTGGTTTGTTAATTGGAGCACCTTCCTCAAAAGGTAGTTTTCCAGCCATTGAAAAAAGATTTTAGGATCAAACTTGAATATTTTTCAAGTACCAAGCTCTTGATGTCAATTGTTAGAATATATGGCCTTAAACGAGAGGGGGGTGAATTGTTTAAGACAGGTTTTTGAAATCTTTTTCTAGTTTAATTAAATTCTTTGTATGAATCCAGAACAGAAATCAGGTTAGCCAAGAGCAAGATCAATAAAACAACAAAACAGCAAAAAAACAATCGGTTGTTTTTGAGAAACAATCGGTTGTTTATACCAGTAAAGCTAAAAACAGAATGTAAATGAGTTTAAAGGTAAGAGAGAGATACTCCAACAGTTTATACTGGTTCACTCTTAAACCAAGAGCTACATCTAGTCCCCAGAAAACCACTGGGTAATCGACTAAGTAATCAAACCAGATTACAACACACAATCCACCAAAGCAGTGACCTTGAACCCTTCAAGAAACACACTCACTTTGGCAATTCACACACCAAGAGTATTGATCTTGACCACCTCAAGAGCACACAACACTCCTTGGAAACACAACACAAGAAATACAGAAGGTTGAGAAGAGATTACACTTGTTTACAAAAAAATCTGAAATCAATACAAATGCAATCATATTTCACTCTCTTTAGAAAACCCAAAGCTTTGATGTGAATGTTCAAATCTTGAATCAACTCTTTCACAACTGAAAAACTCAAATATGTTTTTCTTTCTTGTTTGAAAACATTTACAAACTATTTATATTTTCCAAATATTGGTCAAAGCATTTAATGAAGGAGCGTATTCAGTTGGAAATCATATAAAGCTCATTCAACCATCATAACAAAATTCTGTTAGGATTTTCAAAGAAACAATCGGTTGAAACCACGAAACAACCGATTGTTTGGTTTTGCAGTTAAGTCAACAAAACTTAAACAGTTTTCAACCTTTTCAAAAACTCCTAAGAGTAAAACAACTTGTTGATTCGACAAAACAATAGGTTGTTTTTCACTTAGTTTGAAAAACACTTTATTTCAAAAAGAATTTAAAACACATTAGCTTTAGATTCAACAAAGGAATGGATTACAAATAAAACTACCCAGATCCCTCCCAAAACACAACAACAACACAGCCTTGCATCAAGCACATGGGATTTGGATTCTTCAAAGCACAAAATGAATTCTCCAAAGCACTTGATCACTCTTGATCAACAATTGTACCATACCTTTACATGTCCTCTAGCTTCCTATTTATACTTTTTTGTGGTGAGCCTTGGTGGGCATGGGTCCTATTTGAGCCAAATCCTTTTATTCATTTGTGATTTTTGTTTGTTTAGCAATCTAATCTCTAATTATGGGTTTTAATTAGTGGTTCCTGTAATGAAGGTGAAGATTCAAGAATTGAGAAATCTACTGTGGTTTGTTAAACCAAGTGGTGTTCAAGCTTTGAAGAATCCAAACCCTTAGAAGGATGTTGAAGGTTGTGCTTGCTGTTGTTGAGTTGTCTTAGATAGGATCTGGGGTAGATTGAGTTTTGTAATCCACTCTTGATTGAATCCAAAGCATAGGCATTCTCAATCTTTTTAAAAGAAAAGTGTTTTTCAAACTAAGTGAAAAACAACCGATTGTTTTGTCGAAACAACCGATTGCTTTATACTTAGGTGTTTTTAGAAAAGGTTGAAAACTGTTTTTCAAATGGTTGAGTTGTCAAAACCAAAACAACCGATTGATTCGAGGAAATAACCGATTGTTTGTTTTGGTACCATAACAGAAAAACTGTTTTGTGCTTTGACTAAGCATTAAATGATTTTCTAACTGTTTACGCTCCAGTTTTTAATGTTTTGACCAATCTTTAAAGGCAAATAATAGTTTGTTAAGATTTGATAACAAACAACTTTGTTTTAAATACAGTAAAACAGATTTGGGTTTTACATACAAGTTTTGAGATTTTGAAAAGTTGAGATTGCTTAGAGATTGAGTTTGATCAAAGAGTGTGAGATAGGATTTTCTCTTGTATTGATTTCAGATTTGCATCTGTAACAAGTGTAATCCTTGTATCTGTTGAAAGAAACCTTTGTGTGTTTGCTGAGAAGTGTTGTGTGTTCTTGAGGGGATCAAGATCAGTATTCTTAGTGTTGGTGTGTTGACCAAGAGAAGTGTGTGTCTTGAGGGGATCAAGGTCACTTTCTTGGTTGTGTTGTAAGTGATCTAGGGTTGATTGCTTAGTGGAATTCCTCAGTGGTTTCTGAGAAGACTGGATGTAGCTCTGGGTTTAGATTGAACCAGTATAAACATTTGTGTGCATTCTCTCTATCATTAATCTCTTTAAATTCAGTTTTAATATTTGCAAACTGGTATAAACAACCGATTGTTTCTGCGAAACAACCGATTGTTTTTTTTTTGGTGCTGTTGTTTTTGCTTTATGTTTGGAAAACTGAATTTCTTATCAATTGTTTCTTGAAGTAATTTCATTCTTGCCTTAAAAGTTTGCGAAAACCCTCTTTAAACAATCCCCCCCCCCCCCCTCTAGTTTAAAGCCATCCTTTCTAACAATTGGCATCAAGAGCTTGGTTCTTGAAATTTATTCAAGTGTGATCCTAAAACTATTTTTTGATGGCTGATTGTCTACCTTTTGGGGAAGGTGCTTCAATCAACAGACCACCTCTGTTTTGTGGTTTGAACTACCAATTTTGGAAAGTGAGAATGAAAATCTTTATGGAATCACTTGACAAAGGAATTTGGGATGCAATTGAAAATGGTCCTTTTGTCCCAAAGTTTGAAAAAGATGGATCTGTCATTGAAAAGCCTTGGTCTCAATGGACTGATTCAAAAAGCAAGAAGGCCAAATTCGATTGCATTGCTAAATACATTATAACCTCTGCTTTAAATTCATATGAGTTTTTCAGGGTCTCTCAATGCAAATTAGCAAAAGAAATGTGGGACACCTTGGAGGTAACTCATGAAGGTACAAATGAGGTAAAGAGAGCTAGGAAGCATACTCTAATCCAAGAGTATGAGATGTTCAGAATGCTCAAAGGTGAAACAATTGCTGAAGTGCATAAAAGATTCACGCACATCATCAATCATCTCATGAGCCTTGACAAGACCTTTGAAAAGGAAGAACTAAACATCAAGATCTTGAAATGTCTTGATAGAGCATGGCAACCTAAGGTAACTGCTATATCCGAATCTAAAGATCTAACATCCTTGAGTATGGCTTCTTTGTTTGGTAAGCTTAGGGAACATGAGTTAGAGATGAGAATCAATGTTCAAGAGAGCGAAGACAAGCATGTAAGGAGCATAGCCTTAAAAGCTTCCAGGCACAAAGGCAAACAAGAATCCAGCGACGATAGTGATGAGGAAAATCTTAGCTTGTTGTCAAGAAAGTTTAGCAAATTCTTGAAGAGGAACCACAACAAGGACAACAACAAAGATAGGTATGGAAACAAGAAATCAAATGATTTTAATTCCAATAACTATACTTGTTTTGGTTGTGGTGAACAAGGTCACATAAAGGCAGATTGTCCAAACAAAAGCAAGGAGAAAAAATCTAGCTACAAGGAAAAGAAGGGCAAGACAAAGAGAGCCTACATAGCTTGGGATGAGAATGAGGTATCATCATCAAGCTCTTCATCAAGTGAAGATGAGAAAGCAAATATCTGCTTGATTGTTGAAGATGATGATGAATCTTGCAGCTCAAGTGAAGTAAGTTCTTGTGCTTCCTTAAATGAACAAAATTATAGTGAATTGCTTGAAGCTTTTCAAGAAACTCACGATGAAGTTAATCGATTGGTGCTTTCAAACAACTGATTGAAAGAACTTAACAGCTGGCTGGAAAATAGAGTGAAATCATTGAAGATGAGATTGAAAAATCTAAAAATGATTTCAAAAATCTGGAAAATCATTTCAAAAATTCTTCTTGCAAGTGTGACACTCTCATTTGCGAAAATTGTGAAAATCTTGAGAAAAATATGCATTATCTTGTTAACACTGTGGACAAGCTTTCAAAAGGGAAATCAAACTTTGAGAATGTCTTGGCATCTCAAAGTTGTGTTTTTGGAAAGGCTGGTTTAGGCTTTAATCCACAAAACAAACAAGATAAGTTTTCAAAAAAAAGTTTAAGAAAGTCAGTAAAACAACCGATTGTTAAAACAATTGGTTGTTACATGCTTTTATTGCATGAAAAATGGCCATTCGGTTAGATTCTGCAAAATAAGAAAGTTTTATATTCCCAGGGGCTTCATGAAATGGATTCCTAAAGGACGTGAGGTTCCAAATGAGAAAAAGAATTCTATTGGACCCACATTTGTGAAGGGGCCAAATCTTGTTGCTTGAACTCATGTTTGTGCAGGAAATCTAAAGAAGTGTGAAGGACTGAGTCATCTGACCAAGTTCTTGGAAGAAAAAGACTAACATTGAAGCTGAATCAATGTTTTGCATCTGTCCAAAAGCCCTCAACAGTTAAAAATAAGGCTTCTTGATCACAAAAGCACATGGCTCATTGAAAGAACAACACAAAGGACTGAGTTATCTCTGTTCTTAATTCCTGTTTTTAAGTTCATTTTCATGTTTGTATAACCTCTTTAAAGTGTTCAATTTCATCTGCTTTGATTTATTTCTGCTCATGCTTAAAAACTCAAAATCAGTTTTATTGCTGCAGAAAAACAACCGATTGTTTTCTCGAAACAACCGATTGTTTTGAGTCTGATAGCACTGTGAAGAAATCAATTTAATTTTTATTTTGAATTTTTATCTGTTGCAGATCAAATTAAAGAAAGAATCCTTGGTCAATGAACCTGTGTTGAAAGTTGATTACGCTCAAAAAGAAGTTACAACAGTCATAAAGGAATATATTCCAAAATCTTGGAAATTCAAGAGCTTTTAATGACTAGTCAAAGATCACATGTGAAGACCATGTGATTTTCTGCTTTTTCAAACGTTTTCAGTGCAGGGCATGGTCAAGTCCTCTCTATCTGAAAATCTGGTACCCACTCATGTCATTGAATGCTTTATGATTCTGTTTTTGCTATAAAATCTGTTGCAGTTGATCTCTTCCACAAGAACAACCAATTGCAACATCTCTTGCAAATCTTGTGTGAGCTTTTCTCTGTTTTCTTCTCTGCCATCATGGACTCAACTCCTCCCACCTCAAATAGAGTCAAAACCAGAGCAGTAAGGTCTGGAGGAAGGCTTGAAGGATGGTTTTCTGGTGATAATGATCTTATTGAGAGATATAGATTTGAGACTAGCACCAAAGTGTTAAACAACCCTAAAGTTGTTTGCTTTGATTGGCTGAAAAGCCAAAAGCTGGACAATGTCAGAAGGCTCCTCAAAGATGAGTCCCTCAGAAAGTTCTTGGAGATGAAAGGCAATACCTATCCAGATTTTATAAGAGTTTTCTACACAAATCTCAAGTTTGAGGGAAACAACCTTGTTTCTCATGTAAAAGGTGTAGATATGGAGATTACACATGATGTGTGGGCTGTTGTAGCTGGTCTAAAGTACTCAGACCTCAGAATTAACAAGGGGAATCTTGGAGTAGTGGAGGACTTCAACAAAGTTCAATACTACAAGAGTTGTTTGAAGAACCAAAATGCACAAGTTAGGACTTGCTCGGTTGGTGGCTTAAGGCTTGATGAAAGGTTGTTAGCCCTCATTGTGACTTGGATTCTAACTCCAAGGGGGAGCAATCATTCTGTTCTTACAGAGGAGGATCTGGTGTACATCTTCTGCATTATGAAGAAGATCATAATTAATTGGATCCACATCATCAAAGAGCACATGCAAAAGGCAATGAGGTTAAGTGACTATCATTATCCACATGCTGTTTTGGTTTCTAAATTTCTACCCTATTTTGAAGTGAACCTAGAGGATGAAACATCTGAGTTGGTCAAGTCAACTCAAGAGTTGAACAATGGATCTCTCAGTAAAATGGGATTCACCAAAATAGGTGGCAAATGGATTAGCAAAGATGGTGACCTTGGTGCCTCAAGTAGTGCTGCTGCTGATCATGAACAAGATGAACATGCTGCAGATATGGATTTTCAACATGAAGATCTACCTAAAGCACATCAAGATGTTGGACCTAGTGTTGGTGCTGGAAATCAAAAAGAAGGAATGCAAACCATGTCTCCTTTTGAAAGACTCATGGTTAATAGGCTTGATAGCTTTGCGGAGAATCAAAGGAATCTCCATGATCTATGTGTCAGCAATTTCCAGAGGATTGATAACAGGTTTGACAGCATGGATTCACGTTTCATAACTCTAGATGAACAGATTGAGGCAGTACAGAACTAGATCTTTGATCTTCAATATGCTGATGATGATGAATGAAGAGAAAAACAACCGGTTGATGTATCGAAACAACCGATTGTTTTTTATGGTTGTATCAGTTTTTCTTGTTTTCTGTTTCTGTTTTTAAAATTGATGTATTAAGAACAATTATCTTTTTAATCTCTTCTTTTTCTCTATTTATGAAGACAAATAGGGGGAGATTTATGTTGTGTTTGGTTTCAGTTTTTTATTTTCTGCAAAACAGTTTGTATGAGTGAAACCTCATAGGTTTTTGCTCCAATATTTGTTTGTTGTTTGCTCTGATATTATGCTCTGAATTTCTATATTTTTTTTTGCTAACCAAATATCAGAAGTTCTATGCTTTGCTTAAATCTGTGCTTTGCAGGAACTGCTTCAGATTCAATCAGGTACAACACAAGCATAAGGGATTTGTCTTCATCAAATAGGGGGAGATTGTTGAACCAAGTGGTGTTCAAGCTTTGAAGAATCCAAACCCTTTGAAGGATGTTGAAGTTTGTGCTTGTTGTTGCTGAGTTGTCTCAGATAGGATCTGGGGTAGATTGAGTTTTGTAATCCACTCTTGATTGAATCCAAAGAATAAGCATTCTCAATCTTTTTAAAAGAAAAGTGTTTTTCAAACTAAGTGAAAAACAACCAATTGTTTTGTCGAAACAATCGATTGTTTTATACTTAGGTGTTTTTAGAAAAGGTTGAAAACTGTTTTTCAAATGGTTGAGTTGTCAAAACCAAAACAACCGATGGATTCGAGGAAACAACCGATTGTTTATTTTGGTACCATAACAGGAAAATTGTTTTGTGCTTTGACTAAGCATTAAATGATTTTCTAACTGTTTACGCTCCAGTTTTTAATGCTTTGACCAATCTTTAAAGGCAATTAATAGTTTGTTAAGATTTGATAACAAACAACTTTGTTTTAAATACAGTAAAACAGATTTGGGTTTTACACACAAGTTTTGAGATTTTGAAAAGTTGAGATTGCTTAGAGATTGAGTTTGATCAAAGAGTGTGAGATAGGATTTTCTCTTGTATTGATTTCAGATTTGCTTCTGTAACAAGTGTAATCCTTGTATCTGTTGAAAGAAACCTTTGTGTGTTTGCTGAGAAGTGTTGTGTGTTCTTGAGGGGATCAAGATCAGTATTCTTAGTGTTGGTGTGTTGACCAAGAGAAGTGTGTGTCATGAGGGGATCAAGGTCACTTTCTTGGTTGTGTTGTAAGTGATCTAGGGTTGATTGCTTGGTGGAATTCCTCAGTGGTTTCTGAGAAGACTGGATGTAGCTCTGGGTTTAGAGTGAACCAGTATAAACGTGCATTCTCTCTATCTTTAATCTCTTTAAATTCAGTTTTAATATTTGCATACTGGTATAAACAATCGATTGTTTCTGCGAAACAACCGATTGTTTTTTTTTTGTGCTGTTGTTTTTGCTTTGTGTTTTGGCAAACTGAATTTCTTATCAATTGCTTCTTGAAGTAATTTCTCTTTAAACAATTCACCCCCCCCCCCCTCCTCTAGTTTAAAGCCATCCTTTCTAACATGGTTGAGAAGTCAAGGTTGAATATAATTAAGTGTTTTGGTTTGATACTTCAATGGAGGTAGCCGAGAGGCTGAGGTACCGAACAGTCTACTAGCCCCGAGCTCGAGTGCTCGTAGAACGTGTAGATTCTTTTTTAAAGAAATATCCATTTCTTTAATTGGGGAGCCCTCCGATTCTAATTATAGAATTTTGGCCCACCGGGCTCTAGCAATGAGATTGATCATTTATGAAGAGTCGTATCTTTCTCGAGCAGTGTGCATAAATGAATGTCAAGGTGTATAGGAGATTTGAAGTGTCATGTCTCTGGAGTAGTTTTATGTGAACATATCTAATGGTAGTCAGTGGACTCAACGTTGGGTCCACTCTTATCGGGCTTTCATTATCCGAGGTGCAGAGAAGTTTCTTTTTATTGAGGTGACAATGTCTTCTTCTAGCTCTATTTTTGTTTTTGGGGAGTTTACAAGATTTTTTAGCGATAATAGTCGAGACCAAGATGCAGGAGTGGTGCCACTTTCGGATGCTAATTCAAAACTAGAATCAGTGCAAAGTGATATCTCTTCGAGTTTGGAACTCTTGTTATCTTGGGGAGTTTCTTCAAGTGGCGAATCATCCTCGCACTTACTGTTTGGAAATGTCTTCAGAGGTGGCATGTTCTTAATCTTTTTCTAGTCATAATCCATTTTCTCTTTTCATTTAAAACTTGTTCTTGTTTTCTACTTGAAACCATGGCTTGTGTCGCATGCTTTTCCTATCCAACTATAGGTTTTGATTTCTCCAACACCTCTTTGAGTTGATAGATCCATCCAATGATAATGTTAATTTTCACCTTTATTTTAGTCATTTTTGTATTAACATAATCAATGCTTCTTCAACTTTTAACTTACTTAGTCCCTTTTTAATCCCTTTTTGTAGGTAATTGGATATTGATTACTACCATTTAATTATAGCACTAATCCTCATTAATTTTTTCTAATAATTGAACATGAGGCGTGGAAGAGGAAATAAAAGGTCAAAGGTTGAATTCTTAAAAAGATCATCGTCGTTGAGCGCCATAAAGGCAGAAGTGAAAAATTAGTGCCAAGGTTGGGCACCATATGACTCACATTGAGTGTCAGTTGGGCAAAAAGTTATCTATGGTGATTGTGCCCAACATGGAATTGTTAGAATATATGGCCTTAAACGAGAGGGGGGGTGAATTTTTTAAGGAAGATTTTCGCAGACTTTTTACTTTAGAATGAAAATACTTTGAAAGAACTTTGATTAAGGATTCAGTTTTTCCAAAACAAACAGCAAAAGCACAAAGCTGGAAAAACAATCGGTTGTTTTAGCGAAACAATCGGTTGTTTATACCAGTTCCAAAATAACAAACTGAATTAAAGAGATAGGGATAGAGAAATTATACACAGTTGTTTATACTGGTTCACTCCAATCCAGAGCTACATCCAGTCTTCTCAGAAACCCTGAGGATATCCACTAAGCAATCACCACTTGATCACTTACACCACAACCAAGAGAATGACCTTGAAAACCTCAAGACACACACTCTCCTTGGCCAACACTAAGATTGCTGATCTTGAACACCTCAAGAACACACAGCCAATCTCAGCAACACACACAAACAAATTGTTCAGCAGTTTACAAAGATTACACTTGTTACAGATGAATATCTAAAATCAATACAAGTAAAATCCTATTCAGCACCTTGATCAATCTCTCAACTCTTTAGCAATCTTAGAACTCTTTTGAAAAACTCTTCTTATCAAAAACTATGTTTCAAGATTCTTCAAACATTAAAACAGTTTTTCAGAATATATCTAAGAATATAGTTTGTTATCAAATCTTAACAAACTCTTAATTGCATTTAAAGTTGATTGGTCAAAGCATTTAATGACTGGAGCGTATTCAGTTAAAGCATTTAAAGCTCAGCCAAAGAAAACAGTTTTTCTGTTATGGTTTTAAAACAAAAAATCGATTGTTTCCTCGAATCAATCGGTTGTTTTGTTACTTAACAAAAACACCATTCAAAAACAGTTTTCAAACTTTCTCAAAACACCTAAGTGTAAACAATCGGTTGTTTCGACAAAACAATCGGTTGTTTCAACTTAGTTTGAAAAACATTTTTCTTTGATAAAAATTAAGATGCTAATTGCTTTGAGATTTAATCTAAGGGTTGATTACAACATTGAACTACCCCAGAACAAAGCTTAAACCAGCACAGCAGCATCAAGCAAAGCAGAGGCTTCATCATCCTTCAAAGGATTTGGATTCTTCAAAACATTGAACACCACTTGGTTCAACAGGAATGAGTTGCACTAAAAGTTAGTTTGACCAAAAGCTACTCCTAGTGGTTGTGCCTAGCGTGAAGTCACTGGTGTAGGGTGCTGCTTTTGCTGACATAGCACCCTAGGCTTATTTATCCCTTCTTCTTCGAGTGAAGGGTACTTTGTGGGGTTTGAAGAGAAGAATAAAGTATTTTTTAAGAGAGAGTGCTCTACTAGGGTTTTAGGAGTTCTCCTTTCTTCTCTTTTTATTTTTCTTCCTCCATTGTTCATCTTTGTTTTTTGGGTTCTTCGTGAGAATGAAAAGTTAAATCCATTTTGTTGGGGTTAGATGTAACCAACTATACTCTCATATAATTGCTATTGTTTATATTTATATATGTCTTTCCATTCAATGTTAGTATTTTGTTTCTATGCTCAATGCTTGTTGAGGCTTTGATAACCCATAGCTTGATATTTGATTTATTGGATATTGAAAATATCTCTTGTAAACTAGAAATGAATCAAAATACCTAATGAAGCTTGTATCAATGAATGAAACGTTACTCATTACCTGTCTTAAATCCTTGTTGTGAAATAAAGTTTGCTTATTTAGTGCTCAAGGGATTGACTCTTAACAGGGAAACTTAAACTCATTTTACTAAAGACATATGGTTTCAGTATACTTGTGGACTAACTTTAGCATTAAATTGGAAATAATTTGAGTAATTATATGCATGAGAGTGAGGTTTGGTGAAGTCTAACCCTAACAATAACATACCATATCATTTCTAACATATTTCGTCTTCTAAGTGTTTGATAAAATCCCAAAAAGAGTTTTAATTCTTTTTGCATAGTTTTACTTTCTTGCAGATTAGTTATAGAGAGGGAGATTGTTGCAGATTATATTAATTATCTCGTGGCATAGGTCAGGTGAGTCAACTCATAATCGAAGAGTTTGAATCATAATAGGACATTTATTAAGGGGGAGATTGTTGTAGGGTGCATTAATTGTATCGTGACATAGGTTAGGTAAGTCAAGTCACAATTAAATTATTGCACTTAGGTTGTTACACTCTTAAGCATAAAAAGTTGTGTTTTTACCATAAATTATAACTTTTGACTTAGTGGCAAGTGTTCGATCCAATAGAGAATGTACGAAAGTCCTTTAGTGAAAATGTGAGCAATTTGATAGCGAGAAGGAACATGAAGGATACAAACTTGTCCATGAGCCATTTTCACGTGTATATATATATATATATATATATATTCATTTCAATATTGTACGGGGTTACGAAATAGATATATTGCACTCACATTGCCACAATACACCAATATAGCTTTATGGACTAGACAATGAAGTGTTACATTTTAAGTGTTCAGTACGAGAGGGAGTGAATTGAACTATCTCAAATTTTTTCAAAACTTAGAATAATATATTTTTTATATATATAAAAGCTTTTGAAGGATTTGGTTGTTTCAATTTAATGTAGAGAAACAAGATTAGACAACCAAATGTTAAAAAGAGAGAGAGGAAGATGTATACAGTTCATTTTTATACTAGTTCACTTTATCCAATAGCTACATCCAATTGCTTAGCCACACCATCCAAACTCACACTAAAATCAAAGTTTTTACAAACACAAAGCTAATATAGTGAAAATAAATAACCCAAGAAACCATATCTTAAACCCTACAAGATTGGTTTACACACCTAGTAACACCCTATTACTATACTGTATCTAGAAACACTATCCAAAGATAGTCAAAGAACCCAAAATAAATACAGAAAGTGAAAACAATATCACCTAGAACAAGATAAGCACAACAAGGAAGAATAAACTAGGTGAAGATATATGTTTATCTTTAAACAAAGTAATGATCTTAAATTTAAACAAAGAATGTTTCAAGAACGGTTTTAAGATCAGTTTGGATTCTCTCTCGATAGTAGAAATTTTTTCATAAACTTATATTTTGATCTCGTGTAAAATTATTTCAAATGGAGAGAGTTATATAGATTTTAATATGTTTGTTTTAATGGATTAAAATTACATTTTATTATGTTAATTTCACTTTTGAAATTAATTGATTAACTCATTATTTTAACATATTAGAATAAATGATGTTGATCAAGAGTGATCAAGAGCTTTGAAGAATCTAAATCCAAGGTGTTTGATGGAGGGCTGGAGTTGCTGTTGTGTGTTTGTGTGGGGTATGGGTAGAATCATTTGTAATCCACTCCTTGTTTGAATCCAAAACTGATTTGATTTGAAAACCTTTTTAAAATGGAATGTTTTACAACTAAAGGAAAAACAACCTATTGTTTTGTCGAATCAACCGGTTGTTTTGTTCTTAGAGGTTTTTGAAAAAGGTTGAAAGTTGTTTGACTTGGTTGACTTAACTGTCAAACCAAATCAATCAGTTGTTTCGTGTTTTCAACTGATTGTTTCTTTGAAAATCCTAACAAAATTTCAGTTTTGATTGGTGAATCTGTCTTAAATGATTTCTAACTGAATACGCTTCTTCATTAAATGTTTTAACCAATCTTTGGAAGTATATATAGTTTGTTATATGTTTCTGAAGAGTAAGAAATAGTTGTGAGAAATTCAGTTTGACAAATTTGATCTCAAGTTTTCAAGATTCACATCAAGCTTTGGATTTTCAAGTGAGAGTGGAATAGGATTACAATTGTATTTTTTTCAGTTGTACTCTGATCAAGTGTGATCCTTTTCTCAATCTTTTGTATTTTTGTAGTTGTTTTGCAGAGAGTGTTGTGTGTTCTTGAGGTGTTCAAGAACAACACTCTTGGTGTGGTTTTGCCAAAGGTAGTGCGTTTCTTGAGGGATTCAAGGTCACTACTTTGGTTGGTTCCTCTTCTAGATTTCTTCACTGAGTTTCATTAATCCTTCAAAAGTTTTCGAAAATCTCTTATAAACAATTCATCCCCCCTCTTGTTTAAAGGCCATATATTCTAACAAATGAGTCCAATTGTCATTCCATTGTTCTTCCATTTCATTCATAAATATGTTCTTGTTTTGGTTTCCTTTTGTCCATTCGGTTATTGTCTTTGTAATTGCTTTCCATGCTTAATTTCGCACCTTATCTTGGCATCATTGTCACTTTATAATTGTTTTTTCCTTTTTGTCTTTGTGAAATGAACATTTACATCTACTTAACCACTTGGTTAAGTTAATGTCCAGTGAGGATTTTCCTTAGGTTTTCACTCATATTTGCCTAAAAATCTCAATCCTAAAACTAAAGTATCACCTAAATGAACAATCCTAAAATCAACTCATATCAAAGTGTATATTTTGGAAAAACTTTAGAGACTTCGTGTACTTAAATAGTTAAGAGTGACTATATGTACTTATTATAAGTCAAAGTAACCATAATAATACTTGTATTTTGTATTATACAATAGAACCTTGCATAGCCTCGGTTTGAATGAACTAGTATCAAATTGTGTTATTGCTGATACTTTTATTACATGTTACATTACTTGTTGGCTATCTCTATCTCTTATTAACGTGTTTTATAAAACTCTCATACAACCCTTGCATAATATTTGGTAAACTATCTACCCACAATTTTCCAAATATGTTTTTAATAGATTTATTTAAGTTTCATTTTCTGGAGTTAGCATGTTCTTTCAATTTTTTTATGTTGTTGGTCAATGTTTCTTTGATTGACTTTCTAACCAAAGTTAGTCAAGATTTTCTTAGATGACATTCGCTTATTAAACAATTCTAGTGAAAGTTGGTTGAAAGTTTTCTTATTTGAAATTAGAGAAAAGAAATGTCAACAACTTTGGACAAAAAATAACACCGTTCATATTGATTAAAAAAAAATTGTTGCAAATATCAACGTAAAAATAATCATATAATAATGAAAGACATCAACAAAAATAAATCTAATTGACAATCTAATGAAAAATAACTTTATTAACATTGATAAGAAAAATCTTAACTAACCTCATATGGATCTATGTAGGCAAAAAATATAATCCCGACAATGTCAATTTAAAAATAACTCATATCAACATTGATGGAAATACCTTGACTTATTGAAAAATAGTCTAACATTAATAGAAAAATAATCATGTCAATAGGTTGAGAAAAAATGACAAACTTTGATAAAGAAATAACCTTAACTAACATTGATAAAAAAAAAAAAAAAAACTTTGATTTGATTAAAAAATAACTTTGATTAAAGTTTAACGAACCTCACCTCGATTAATACCAAATAAAAATAACTACAATTAGTGTTAATAGATAAAAAAATTATATTTAACAATCATTTCAAAAATAACAATAATATGGACAATTAAAATCCTAACTAGAATTGACTAATAATTAACACTAAATTACATAAAAAAAATGACGGTGTCAATTGAAAAAATAACCACGATCAACTTTAACTTTGATTAACATTAATAGAAAAAACAATGTTGAGATAATAATCTCCTGTGAGTCAAGTCGGCATCCTAATCAAAATTAAACCAATTATCCTTAAGAAATTTTTCATCCAAACATATTATAAATCATAATGTTAAGGTAATAAAAACTAAATGTTTTAAATAGTACAAATTATTAAAATAAATAATGAAACATCACAAAACTAAGCCTTTATTGTCAATATATTAAGTAATAAAAAGATAGAAAATCAAGTTTATTTTACACTAGTGGAATAACTTTTATATAGAAATAATTTTGGATGAGTGAAAAGTAAAAAATAATATGTAAAAGAAAAATTATGAATTGATTAAACAACTTCTTTTTTTCTTCAAGTTTTTTTCTTTTTTTCCATTGGTAGTTTTGAGATCGAAGAGTGTGATGATGTCCACGTTAAAGTTATGATTGACTTGATGGTAGATACAAAAGAATAATGATTTTACCAAAGAATATAATTGCTTGAAATGGAGTTAAGAGAATAATTAAAAATGAATGTTATTTTATTTGATATGTAAGATTTGATATGATATGTAAGAATTGAAAAATATCTGTGTACACCAAAAAACGGTTATAATGGACAATCCCTTTATATATAGGTATAGATAACAATTAATAAAATATCACTGTGTGAAAGAAAAATAATAATAAAATCGGAAAAAGGAAATTTAATAAGTAATTTAAAAAATAAAAAAAACAATAAATACAAAATAACTTAAAAATACTTTGTGAAACGTTTTTAAAATAACACTACATATTAATACAAGAACTTTTTGTCCAACTTAAACCTACTTCCCAATAATTGTGAAAAAAAATAAAAATAAAAATAAAAATGTCATACCATACATAACCATAGTAAAATTCTAAAAAAAATGTCAAAAACATTATAAGTTGCGCAAGCATTTATAAATAAAGATAAATTCTGTCAATAGATTAATGTCATCCTTATACTAATAAGATGTTATCCAAGACAATACTATATTTTGATTTCACTAGTCAAATAATATATTATATAGTTAATCTTCAATGGAAAAGTTATAAATATATTATTTTAACTTATAACTGTTTTTAAACACGCATTTTTATTTTATTAAATATTTAATTATGTTTTATTCTCAATTTTGGACTGAATCTTTTTTAATTCTCTAAATTTAAAAATATTTAGTGTATTACTTTTTTTTCAAAATGTGCTTAAAGTTTCTAAATACTAAATTTGGGAGATGAAATAACCAGTTTTTGAAATTATCTTTTACACGGTTTGGATTGAAGGGTGATTGGATTGGGGGGTGACACTGTAACCGCAGACGGATGAGGGGTGTCACTCCCATTTGGATCTGTTGATGATGGAGGGTGAGTGGAAAGTTGGTCAAAATGAGGGACCTTTGATAAGTGAAGAGAAATGAGAGTGTGTGGGAGTGAAAGCCACGTAGATCACTGCAAAGTCATTTCTACCACTTAGTTTTGGATTTTATGAGGGCAATTATTTCCGGACATAATCGATTATGGAAGCTATGCAAAAGTGAACATAATCGATTATATATGACCATAATCGATTATGGGAGCTATGCAAAAGTGAACATAATCGATTATGTATGATCATAATCAATTATGTTGATTTTTTAACTACATGAATAATCGATTATGTGTCATAAAATTTTGGATAATCGATTATGTGTTGTTTTTAACGGAAATGATAACATGTTATGTTTATTATTTTTCCATATTATAGATTCTGTTTTTTTAAAATATTATTAAAAAAATTATAAAAATTGTTGCAGTACTTTAAAACTAAATATGAAGATTTTTTTTAACATTTAACAATGGTAATAAATAAATTTATGAATGTGTATATAGTAATTATTTTTTTAACTTTTAAGCTGTTAATAAATGAATTTTTGGTTTTAAAATTAAGAAATTTACAGAATATATTATTTTTTTAAATTATTATTTTTACATAATGGAAATAGAAATTTTTAATGTTATTTTTTAAAACAAATATTGTGGTAATTAAAAAAACAGAAAAAGATTACATAATAAATTAGAATTTTTTATGATATGTGTATATAGTTAATATATATAATTTATTTCTCATAATTTACATCAATTGTTAATATTATTATTTAAAAATTAAATCAAATATTGTAGTAATTTTTAACAAAAACATAAAAAGGTTACATAATAAATTAGAATTTTTAATAATATGTGTAGATAGTTAATATTTTTTGAACATGAAATTATTTATAAAAAATAGATTTATTTATTAGAAATTATTATTTTTACAGAATACAAATAGAAATTTGGAATGTTATGTTTTTTAAACATTTAATTCTTTATAAATAATAGATTTATTTATTAATAGTTAATATTTTGATAGAATGCATCAATGCAATTTTTTTATGTTATAAATAATAAATGTTAATGTTACAGAAATTAATAATGTTATATTTAAATATACAAAATTATAAAATTATATTTAAATATACAAAATTATTTATTTATTTATTTGAATTTTAAAATATTTTTGTCTTTTATTTATAATTAAAACTTTAATTTTTTTAATTAAATATAATGTACACAAGATTAATTATATTTTTTATATATATACAAGAGTAAATTTGTAATCTTTCAATTTATAGAATTAAAAATAATTTCAAATATCCTTACAACCATATCACTCACATATTTTAATAAACTTTCCTCACACATCCACTCTAACATACCTCAATCCAAACACATTTAACTTTCTTCACAAATCTTCACACATTCACTCCTCCACACCCTCGACTGTCCACTTCTCCACACCCTCTAATCCAAATAAAACATTAGTAATATTTGTAAAAGTAGACAAATTTATTTGAAATTTTGAGATTAAAAAAAAATGAATTAGGTGGCGCAAATGTGGAGCTCGAAATCCACCAAAATCATGACAATTGTTTATTTTATGCTTATAGTTTTGTATACATGGATGAAATCGATTAATGAACTAAACTCTTCGTATATTTGAGGAAACACATCTTAAATCTTGGGACAGAGTGAGAATGAAGTGCCACGACCCAAAAACAAATCTAGAAAACTAGTTTCCGAATTAATGCTTTTAGAAAGTCTTTAATGGGTTTTACGAATATTTTTCTATTTGTGAGTAATTAAACGTATATTAGGGTCCACAAAGAGTGTGAAGAACAAACATGAAGTTCTCTCAAAGCATAAAACAAAAGCATGTGAACAAGAAAAGATATTTTGATCTTGAGATTAGGAGAAGTAAAATGCTTGACTTTTTTTTTCTCTGAAAACAATATGGATTTTGACAAAAACTAACCAAGTGGATGAGTGTGCATTTTATTTGCCAAGAACCCTTTAATGTTCACACATGATAATTTGGATATCAGGAGTCTAATTCTCATCTGTTTTTCTTTTTTCAACACGAAAATCTGTTCAGAATTTGGTTTTCAGAAAATAAAACTGAGGCAGTTTTTAAATTTTTATTTTTTATTGTTGGTGGTAAGAATAAATGTGAGTTTTTGGGAGCGTGATCCAAATTTGGTCTTTATGAAGCCAGATTATCATTTGTCTTTTGTATTTTTGGGAAAAGCATCCCAAATTTGGTTATGGAGGAGAATTTGTAGAAACTTATTTTATTTACAACATTGGAGTGGAATTGAATGTATGAGTTTCACACTCATAATTTCAATATCCATTTTCTAATTTTGCATCTAAAACCTTATTCTGAAAGTTAAAAAATAAAAATAATAAAAATTTGGAATGATTTTAAAAAATGCAGTTGAAAATATTTTTTAAAAAATATAGGTAGTGTAATTTGTAAGTAGAAATTGTATTAAAAATGTAATAACAATATAAAATGAATAAACATAAATGTAATGTAACTCGTATATATAAAATGGATGAACTAAAAGGAAAATAATATTTTGTGGTAAAAAATGTAACAAAAAATTGAATTCAAATTCGGTGCGTTGTACTAGCTGGTGTGTTGGGTTTAATTTGTATAAGAGATCAAGAAAAATTAAAAAATAATGTAGGTGGAGAATAAATTTGTTATATATTTTGGAATTAAAGTTGTAATTGTTATGGGATTGAAAGTGAAAAGGAATTAAATTATAAAGGGTTGATAATTTTGGTTTGATGCATTAAAAATAAATGTATTTGTTAATATTTATCATGGTTAAAGAAGGTATATACTTATATATATATATATATATATTTTTTATTTTTATTTTTTATTTTTATTTTATTTTTTTGAAGAAGAAAGAAATGAGTTTTTCAACATAAATATAAAGTAATAAATTAAAAAGATTTAGTTTAAAATTTAATTTGTTTATGAGAATGAAAAAAATTAAAAATTAAAAATTATTAATGTTATTAATGAAAAATAAATAATAATAATAGTTTTATTGTTATTGGTGATAGTAAGTTAAAATAGGATAAAAACTGTTGCATAGAACTGAAATTAAAAATTACAATAACATAATTTGAATTTATAAACATAAATTAAGGATAAAAACTGTTGTATGGTACTGAAATTTTAAAAAGAAAAATATAATGTTAAAGCTAAATTAAACAAAAGATTAAATGTTTAAAACTGTGTACGTGTGCCTCTGGAAGCAGCTGAGTGCATTGAGGTGTGGGTGTGAGCGGAGGTGAGAAAGAGTGGAGGTCCCTGGGAGTAGTGACTGAAGAAAGGAGTGGGTCATTTGCGTTTCTGGCACATGGAAGCTCTGTAAATCCTCTGCATCTTTCTTTTTGCAATCCCAATTTGTTGATTTATGGGGTTTTTATGCAGGATTATGCTCCAGTATCTCTGTTCCTTATAGTAGGAAGCTGTAATGATTTATGTGTATTGTTCTGTTGAGTGTTGTGAGGCTGCGAGGTAGGATCTGGGAGGCCTTCATGATTTATATGTTGATGGGTGCAGGATGGATAGGGAAAGGCAATCTGATGTAACCATAGGTGTACAGAAATACGGTTTCTGCAAACCACAGGATTGATTAAAGGAGCTCATTTTTATGGGGGAAGGATTTCGCTGGTTTCTTGGTGGTTTGTAATGCTGTTAAGTGTTTTCTGCAACATTCCAACAGAATAATAGAAACAGAATGGGGTTGCAGTAGGTTGTTTACTTATGCAATAGTTTTTTTCCTCCTGTTTTTGGGGTGCTCTTTTTTGAGGCCCTAAAACATGGTTTGGAGTGTGTAAAGGGTTGGGATACCCCTTTGTATCCCTTTTAATTTAATTTTATTCTTTGCTGATAAAAAAAAAATGTTTAAAACATAAAGTTAATATAAATAGGTGTGAATAAATTTATTTTTATTATTATTAATAATTTAATCATGTAAATTTTATGTAAAAATAGAGTAGATAATCTTAAGAAAGAAAAACCAATTAAGAAAGTTATATTAAGCTAAAAATGATTTGAATGTAATTACGTGTTAGTAAAACTAATATGATTACTTTTACAACTTGAAATTTCATTTTCAATGAGTGTTGGATATATGAATAATATTGACAAGAGAAGTTGAACTTATTTGTTAATAATTTCAACTTTTATAAATAACAATTTTAATGATATGAGAATATGTTAATCTCCATAATGGTAATCAGTTTTACAGTGACGACAACATTTGTTATATGGTGGATTGTGTCGTAGTGATTGTTGTTGTGTTTGTGGTTGGTCATTGGATTCATTTGGAATTCAGTGGAAAAACATCTTACTTCATTGTACAAGTGTGTTGGATGCATATGCATGTAATAATCAGCAAAAAGTGGTGTATTTAGATTCGCTCCAAACAAGTTAGAGAAGAAATCACTTGAAGTAGATGCAAATGATTGTCTTTTATCATCCATTACAGGTTGTGGTTGAGATGTATTTAATTGTTCAGCTGCGAAAAAATATCGATAAGGTTCTTGATGTGGCTGATAATAATTTGTTTTAGCTGCAAATGAATGTCGATAAGGATCATATTGTGGATGATTATAAGTAGTTGCAGTTGGGAATGTGGGGTCCGGTGGTGGTTTTTGTTATGTGCCTAGATCATTTAGTAGCTATGACATTGACAATAAATATATTGATTTGGTTAGGTACCACTCCATGTACTCTCTACTGTGGAACAAATGTCAATGTGTTGGACAAACGATTAGCGTTAGTTTCCGACAGTTGTTCCACATGTTGATCCACTTTGCATGTTTAGTTTGTCAATTTTCATTGAGTTGCCCCCGTGTAACAATTTTGGGTAGTTTTTCTAAGTTGGTAGACGAGGTAGGGACCTCTTGGAACAGACCAAATTGCAATTGAACTCTGTCAGATTGATGTTATTTCACTATTGCAAAGCAAATGATAAGAATGCATGTTCTCCAAAGTTCAACATCCTTGTATACTTCTAGCATGATGGATGCCTCAAAGTTCTTGTATGGATTCCATTTAAGCTGCAGTTAGTCATTCCTATTAAAAGATTTGTGATAAATTTTAAAATTTCAATGAAATTGGAATAAATGCTTTTTTTTTCATTACCTGAACATCTTGTAAGTGGTCAATCATAAACATCTACCCCACTAGGTCATTGTGAGAGACATTTCAGAAGTTAAGAATCCTGTGACCATTCCATCTACAAACTAGGGGACACAAAGGTTGTTGTCTGGAAAGAGGCGCAATGTATGACATGCGATACCGGACTCATGATTACAGAAGTGATGCACATCCTCCCATTGTTTTGTTGTTGCATATGTTGCCTTGCACAATTCCCTATACAAGACAACTAAACAAGTAAAACCCCAATTGTATCAGTTTGTTCTATATAGGTTAGTTAGGCATGGTAAGTATAAAGATGAACTTTGTTGCTTATTTTATCAGGCATCAAAATTCTTCCAACCAAACCTAGTATGTACGTCCTACAATGGATGTGTAGTTGCTTTTTTTGTTGCATCTTCACCTAGGGAGAGCATATTTTCTCCCAGTCATTTGAGTTTTACTTGTGAACCAATGAGTGATTGACCTTTCACTAGTCTGACACTAAGAAAAGTATCACACATTTTCTCCCAATCAAACATTATTACCCAATAATCGGTGATCCATTTACTTGAGACCTAGTTGAAGTGAGTGTCTTGTAATGTGATAGTACACTCATCAGTTGGAAGGTGAAATGTGTGAATTTCATGTCTCCACCTCTTAACAAACAAAGTTACTAAGGCGTGATCCAATTTTAAATATCTTAATTTTACAATTTCAACAATTCCTACTTGTTCCAAGATTGAAATTGAATGACAAATGGACTCTACAACATTTTTGGTGTGTGGTCAAATTGAAGAAATTAATATAACATGGAAATGTTATCACAAAAAGTAGATTTTTGAATTTTATTTGAAATGAACTTACCATAATAGCAATGTAAGCATACATGTGATTTTGTTGATTCCACAATAACATATTGTTCGAGTGAAAGTTAGTTTACAATAAAAAAAATCAAAAATCAGGAAACTAGTAACAAACAATGTTTTCTGAAACATTGTTAATGGTTAAATATGGTGAAGTAATTTATAAATGGTTTATGTTGGATTTTGATAATTAATTTGGACATATTCAATCTAGAACATTTAAAAATACCTTAACTCTGTTCAAAATACCTATAAAATATTTCATTTCATTCTTTTTGTATTTTTACTATACTTTCAAAATTTTAATTTAATCATTTTTATATTATTTTTTTATTATTTTTATTTTAAACTAACTAATCATCTCAACTTTATTTTCAAAATAAATTTAAGAAAAATAGAAGATTTTTCGCATTACATAATTTTTTATTTACCTCCCTCTCATACAAATTCAAAATAAACCCTTCCAAATTTTAATTATATTTTTAATAAAGTTTTTACATGAATTTTTGTTTTAAATTTTCATATGAAAAATTAATAAATTACACTACCTATATATTTATTTAACCTTTCCAACTGCATTTTTTTTTAAATTATATCAAATATTTTAATTTACCAATAATCATAAATATTTACAAAAGTTTAACAGTTTCTTCTATTTTTAAAATTTAAAAACATTTTAATTGTCGAGACAACCAAAATTATATTCAACTTTACATAATTTAATAAATTTTTCTCCTTTCACAAATCATTTAAAATTTATTCTTTATATTTTAAATTAATTTTTTCAGAATATTTTTTTACCTATTTTAAAATTTAATTTTTTAATGTTTTTTCACTCACTCCAACATTGCAGAAAAATAAATGAAAACTTTCTCTCCAAATCCATATCTGAATATATTTTAATTCTGATAAAGTTTTAGATGCTAAAATTAGAAAAAATATTCTTAAATTTATTTTATTGTTCCATTATTACTCACTATGCAGCACAAAAGATTTAGAACCCTCTCCCAAAATTTATTTCGGGTGAAATTTTAGATACCATAATTGAAAAATCAATATCGAAGTTATGAACTTCACACTCGTACATCAAATCCGCTTCAAGGCAAAAAAAAAAAATCCTAAAAATTATCTCCCAAAACTGAATTCCAGTACAATTTTTTTTCCTGATAAACGCAAAAATCAAATTACAATTTAGCTCCTCAAATACAAAAAAATTGATCATGTAAAAAAAAAAAAAACCCACGTCTCTTCCTCACTATTAAATGAAAAACATAAAAATTCAAAACTATCCCAAAACACGATCTCTCAAAATTCAAATTGTTAATCCAAATTGTTAACATTTGGAGGGTTGGGATCGGAATTTTGAAGAAACCTTAATCTGGAAGGTAGAATTTGGGAAAGAAGTTTTGTTCTCGGAATGAAGTTTTGTTCTAGTAAGATAATTGAGTGGGGGAGTGGCCTTGAAGACGGTTTTCCCGAGGTTGTATTTCTTGAGTGTGTCAAAAGCTTCTTTCTTCTATGATTGCTTTTGGGGGATTGAACAACAGAAAGTGGGTATGGAATTTCGTCTGGACAGTGAATGTATTTGAATAAGAGAAGCAAATAACGAAACGACTTTTTCAGGAAATTCAAGGTGTGAATTTCGACTTGGATAAGGAGGACAGGTGGGTGTGGAAGGAAGGGAGGAGCTCGGGTACACAATTAAATGGTTAAATCGGCATACCTTCGTCTAAGGGAGGATTGAGTAGGGGAGAATGGAACAGTGTTTAAAAAGTTTTGGAAGAGTAAAACTGTACTTTAGTTACGGCTTGGAGGGTGTTGGAAAATAAGTTAGCCACTGAGGCTAACCTGGAAAGGCGCAGGATCACAATTGCAAGCTCCACGTGGGGTCGAGGAGGAGACTAACACCCATTTGTTCTTTGAGTGCAAATTTGTTTGGTTATTGTGGAACCATTGTTGTACATGGCTGGGCATGCAGAGCGTGTTTCACAATGTCCCATTGTTAAATTTTTCTCAGTTTAGGATGAGCAATGTGTCTGCTTCGGTAAATGAAGTTTAGGGAGTTATTTGGATCACAGTAGTCAATGAAGTTTGGAAGCATAGAAACAAGGTAATTTTTAAAGGGGGAGTTGTGGATGTACTGGATGGAAGCTTTTGCTTTGGTTCAATTAAAGGTTTGGTCATGGGTTACATCAAAGTCACAATTTGCGCATTTTTCCTTTTCTGATTGGTGCATATATCCATTGGTTTGTATGAGGATAATCTCATGATACACTCATATTTAAGTTGTGTGATTGTTTGTCCCAGATATGTCTTTCTCTAAGTTAGCTATGAGAGTTCTATAAATTTGGAAGTAAGTCTAGTGAAAAAAGTTATGATTGAGTTTATGTATAAGGGTTAAATCATCTTCATATTTATTTATTTTTTATCGTCGATAAAAGAATATATATTTTAGTATAAAAACCAAGAAAAAAAAGGTGAGAATTCGTACTAATTTGGAAAATAAGATGCACATTGGTCCACTTGTGCAAAATCGGTACTATTAACGGAAAAAAATAAAAAACTCTCAGTCTAGTTTTTGACTATATATATATATATTATAATATGTTCCGAAAATAATCTGAATGAATGAGATGATATAAGTTATATATAGAAAATAAAATGTAAATAACGTATAAATTATATTGGTATGTAATAAATGATTTTGTATACCTTATCGTTGAAGTTATCCAATAAGGATAGAATAAAATAAGGTAATATAATATAGATATAAATAAAGAACACAACAGCTCTTTGTTCCTTCCTTTGCTTCCCATCCGCACACTCAGGAGCAGCCATTCTTCGTTGATTAACTAATCGACTGTGTGCCGTGCGATTGCTACAATGGGCGCGAGTAGTGACCCGACCCAAGACGGGTCGGACGAGCAGCAGAAGCGGTCGGAGATCTATACGTACGAGGCGCCATGGCACATCTACGCCATGAACTGGAGCGTCCGCCGTGACAAGAAGTACCGTCTGGCCATCGCCTCTCTCCTCGAACAGTACCCTAACCGCGTCGAGATCGTGCAGCTGGACGACTCCAACGGCGAGATCCGCTCCGACCCCAACCTCTCCTTCGAGCACCCCTACCCTCCCACCAAGGCCATCTTCATCCCCGACAAGGACTGCCACCGCCCCGACCTCCTCGCTACCTCCTCCGACTTCCTCCGAGTCTGGCGCATCGCCGACACCGACGCCGAATCCTCCCCTCGGGGCGTCGAACTTAAATCCCTTCTTAACGGAAACAAAAACAGCGAGTACTGTGGGCCCCTTACGTCCTTCGACTGGAACGAGGCCGAGCCCCGCCGCATCGGCACCTCCAGCATCGACACCACCTGCACCATCTGGGACATCGAGAAGGAAACCGTCGACACGCAGTTAATCGCGCACGATAAAGAGGTTTACGACATCGCGTGGGGCGGCGTTGGCGTCTTCGCTTCCGTCTCTGCTGATGGCTCAGTTAGGGTTTTCGATCTCCGCGACAAGGAGCACTCCACGATAATCTACGAGAGCTCTGAACCAGACACTCCTCTGGTTCGGCTCGGGTGGAACAAGCAGGACCCGAGGTACATGGCCACGATTATCATGGACAGCGCCAAGGTGGTGGTGCTGGATATTCGCTTCCCCACGCTCCCTGTGGTGGAGCTGCAGCGGCATCAGGCCAGCGTCAACGCCATTGCGTGGGCCCCGCATAGCTCCTGCCATATATGCACCGCTGGGGACGATTCTCAGGCGCTGATTTGGGATTTGTCGTCCATGGGTCAACCCGTGGAGGGCGGCCTTGACCCAATTCTTGCGTACACTGCTGGCGCGGAGATTGAGCAGCTTCAGTGGTCGTCTTCGCAGCCTGATTGGGTCGCCATTGCGTTCTCCACTAAACTTCAGATTCTTAGGGTTTGATTATTATTATTCCTCTTCTCTTCCCTTCTCTTCTCTTCTCTTCTCTTATGTTCCCTTTATGTGCAAACCGGAATTGGGGATACGTTAAACTTGAAACCACACTTCTATCTCTGTTCCTTTTATTGTTTAAACCGAATTTAACCTTGATGATGATTTCTGGCTTTTGAACGGGAGTAGTTCTCTTTAGGGTTTAGTGCGTAATACAAAGCTTAGTGTATTTCTGCCAATTTAGTCTGTGAAACGATCAATTTTGGCGTCAACATCAATGTTCTAGGTTCTCTGCGGTTGCATTTGTCCATAAGTTTCTGAAATTTAGCAGTATCGTTGCAATCTTTTAAATTGCAGGAAACTGTGGAAAAATTTGGCTTCTGAGAGTTTAAAACCTTGATGTTGTTTGAGGCATTCTTGTTCACTAGGAAATGGCCTGGTATGTAAATGTTTTGTTCGTGAATGCTTAAGTTAAGGAAATTCGCTTATATGCGCCAGAGAGGTTGTGTTGTGTGTTTGACACTGACTATTTGTTGTTTGGGTTTTGTGTCTTTTGCCTGAGCTGTTTGGTTATTGAAATCGATGAGATAAGGGTCATGGTGGCCGAGGGAAAAGGCTTGGTTCTTGTTGGTGTTTTTTGCTTAAGGTGTTTGGTGTTGGTTGGTTTGGATGATGGGTGCATTTGTGTGTGTGTGTTGATGCTCTGATTTCCTTATAGTTTAATCTTCTTGGTATGCCGTAATTAAGAGAAAGCTGATCAAAGAGCGGTGTCGTTGGAGTACAAAGTAATTATTGTTATATATTGTATTTGTGTGTATGCATGAAAGATAAGACAGCATGGTGCAAAATTTGATTGTGCTTGAAATTATGTTTTTCCAGATCGTTTAAGAATTATGTCCAAGATGGTTGAACCTGGTAAATTCCCTTTTAGTTCACACAATAGGACTGCATCTTGATGGCTATTAGATTTTCAATTTCAAAACTTGTGCTTAACCGGAAAGGTAATTTGAGCAGCATTAATTGGAGATGACCCTTGTAAAATGGGTGGTAGATTTTCCAACGTTACGGTGAACTGAAACTCAATCCAGAGACTATTTATCAGGATATCTGCAATAGAAATGATTACTGTATGTTTATAGCGGATTATATTTGGAAAATATCTTTAAGAAATGAAAATAAAATAACCTTGATATATCATCTCCTAATCAATTGCACTTATTTTGGTAGACAATAACATTAACATGTTTTACTCCAGTTAATTTTTTTTTATTTTAAGAAATAATCCTCTGGTAACTCCCAAGCCAGAACAGGAGTCTTTGATTGCAACAACATTTAACTATCAAAGAGTGAAGCTTAGAGGTAAATGTATTGATGGATATTTTTTGACGTAGCAAATATGAGATCTGCAGTTACATTTAGTTTAATAGTTTTGACTTTTGTTGGTTGAGAAGTGGATAAGCAGGAAATATATTGAATGCCTCGGTTTCAATACCAACTTTTTTATATTTATTGTCTTATAGAATTCATTGGTGGGCTCCATCTGAATCATTTTAATAGCCACCAAATTGGAGAGGCTAATTTGAACTATTCTGTTTAGTGTAGTTAATCAATTGGTTTACTCTTCACAAACTTGGTCCGGCTCATAGTTTATAAATGATATCTACTATTAGATAACAATATAGGTAGATGATTCTAGTTAAGGAGACACTTATCTCTCATCTTGTCTAGGTAGATTGATGTTGCTCACGCAACATCGTGATTGATTGGATGATAAACCAAATCAATCCAACACTTTTTTTTAATATGAACAACTTGAAAGGATCCTATTTTGTGGATCTGAGGATCACATCTGGAACAGTCATTAGAAACATGGTGTAAACTTCTGACATCATGATCATTGGTGTGGCGTTGGGATTATTTAGTTCCGTTTAACAAAAAGAAAAGGAAAATTTATGTGGACACCCTTCAAAATAAAAATATTATATTATTGATGTAAGACCGAGTGGTTACTAGAAAATATGAAATTGGGTGTTTGTCAATCGTCATCCAAAAAAATAGTGTAGGCTACATACAAAAAGATCCCAATTTCTTTTCAGATCAATATTCTGCAGGAATAAAGTAAGTAGTAAGTTTTGGAATTGCTTGGTTTCTCTTTCAATTTAATCCACTGGTTGGATATAGATTTCACGTTACATAAAATCCAATAAAGTTCTTATCACCAAAACAATCACCCTGCTTGCTCTGTTGGTCTTAAGAATGTTTGCTTAAATGATGCCCTGTCAAAGTGAAGCAGAGAAGATATGATGATGATTTATGTGAAGATTTGAAGTGAAAGGGGGCTGCAACCGCACCAGGCTAATACAGGGGATTCACTTCTGCAGAAAGGATCCTCCCATTTTTCAAAGAGCACTTGTGGTCGTGTTCGGGTCCTTTTCATCTTTATTTGACATATAGTGCAATCCTTGTTGCCGCATCCATCGGGTTGCTTTTCTTGCTTCTTCTTTTTTCTTCTTCAAGCTTACACCCATTGTTGTGTTTCTCTCTCTGTAGTTGCTGCATTTTACCTTTTTCAGTTGCATCTTCCTTTATCAGCTGCATCTTTCTTTTCTACATTGAATTTCTCATCTGCAGAATTTTAAGTGCCTGTCAACCTTTATAGAAGTCATTTAACCATGCTGTGAATAATCGACTACAATAATTCAAGAAAAAGTGTGATAAACAACCGTTTAATAATGCTAAAGAAATCCTTGAAGAACAAGGGTGATTCAAATTTAATGATAGAATTGAAATGATGTAGCTTTTCATGGATAAAATAGAACGACCATGCCATCACTTTTGTAGTTGTTTATGGCACCTATAGTGGATGGATGAAGTATGTGGTGAAAATGTAGTACGTAAAAGTTGTAAGAAGAACCTCACAACAAGATTGCTATATTTTAATACGTAAATAATCACAAATGAGCTTAAAGTTATTTTTAATCATAATATTAAGCGAAAATTTGAATATTAGTGGTTGTTGTATAATAGGAATTTTGGAAACTCCAAACCCAGAGTGTAAAATTATTTTGGGTGTAAAAAGATTCTCTATTTATTCCAAATTATCATAACTAATAATGGTGGAACAAAATTAAAAATTAATTTATTAATTATGACATATTAAGAGAGAGACTACGGTATTATATAAAAACAAATCACTGAATAAGGTACAATTGAAAATATTTAAGCAAAAAAATGATATTGCAATATTAAATTACTAAAGAGAACCTCAGGTAAACCTTGCATCACCAGTATGTAAACCTTGTTACATAGGATATAATATAGTCTATACTTTTTTTTGGAGGACAGCATTAAAAGAATATAAATTCAAAATAAGATCCACCAAATAGTCCACCTTAAATCTGACTTCCTAAGATAAAAATTCCAGTGAAGACTAAAAAACATTAAAAAAGACAAAAGGTGTCCAAATGAACAAATCAAACAATGACAGATGAAGATGAGAATACAAAGATTGAGAAGTCAGTAATTTCTTATGTGTCTCTAGTTGTGAATGGATAATATGTAGTCAATGTATGTTGTTTGATAGGAGAGAGAAAAATAATAAGTAAAAAAAGCTGTGAAACTTTGTGTGTTATTTTTATTTATTTATACTCATCTATATTTGTTTTTCATCTCTTCTGAATTTCTCTTCTATGACTTCAATTTTCACTTTTTTTTCTCATACTTTCACTGATAAATGGATTTTGATTCAACACATTATCATCGAATGTAACATTAAGATATAGTCATAGTAAATATATTCTAAATTAATTTTCTAAATAAAGTTTGTTAATCATATAATAAATATAATCGTAACAATTTGGCTTGGTTATGAAAAAAATATAACAAATGTAAATAATGATTTTAATATAATAAGTTATAGTTAATATATTTAACATAATTTTATTGATAAAGTCAATTGTTAATCATACATATTATAATGGTAACAACTTAGTTTAGTTATGAGAAAAATTATAACAAATCTAAATGTTGATTTTAATATAATAAGGAAAGAGGTTACAAAATATCTATACGCGTAGTGACATATTTATATGTATTCTTTTATATATTTTAATGTTACATGTGACGAGATTGAGATGAGATTGTGCATTTGGCAGATCATCCTCTGCAGTCACCGTCGTCGGTGGTCGCTTCCATTGACTTGCCAGATAAGTTGAGAGCAGTTTCGATGATGAAGTGTTTGGTGGTTAACGGGGAGAAACAACAACCAAGTATTATGTCTCTACTTGACGAGTGCACTCGTTCTCCATTCAGCTCAAGATATCCTTTGGGGTGACATTCATTTGGCAAGCCTCCTACTAACCATAGTATCCATTCCCATTGTGTTTTATCATCATTTTAAATTTTAATAAAATAATATTTTTTAATTTTAATTATAGGCTAATGTGGCCAACAAATTATAATTGAGGGTATAATTAATAACAATGACACTAATAAAAATATAATTTTTTTCAAAAACAATATTACGAATTTAAACATTTTAATTTTATTTGTTAATTTGTTAACTTACGTTTTATGTTAACTTACATTTTATGTTCATTAAGATCCTTTATTGTTTAACAATTCCAATTTAACTCCTTAAGTTTCTAAAATGGTTTTTTTTATTCTTTTTTTGCTGTGACTGAGCTATCAAAAAATATTCACTTTGGATTTGACATCTTTTTTTTAAATTAGTAGTTGGAGTATGTTATTATTATAGTTAAGTAAGTTAAAATGGAGGATTATTTGTAAATTTTAAACACGATGAACACATACAATAATGTTCACATACAGATCTTATCAGTCTATGAGTCTCACAAGTTTTTCATACAATTAAGAAAGAGATATGCACTTCCCTTGATCCATGAGAGATCCTATGTGAGCAGTTTCTATACCTCCTTTATTCTTAATTTATCTCTTGGCAATTCCGTTATTATCACACTCCTTCTTCATGGTTAACAGTGAGACGAATTTCATTTGCAGAAACAAAACCCTATTGCTTTTAATTTTCAATCTCCATCAGATGTTGGTTTTCATTAGGTATCATCACATATATATTTCTGATGTTAACCAATTGACCCTTTATTATATTATTATTATTAAATCATATTCGGGCCCAAAGCCCAAACTCTATGTCATGTGAATCACTTTATAGAAATTAATTTACATAATTTCTTACATTCTTCCACTTGAATCATATGAGTTATAATACTTTCATGATTTAATAATTACATAAATGCGCATTTAAAAGGCCTTACGTAAATTGGTTCTATCATCCATCAAAATCAAGGATATAAAATAATAAGAGTCATGACAGTTACATGTCATTTCAATCAACACATTTCCTACCATGTACTACTATATCATTCTTTCTCCTTAATATGGATTTATAATGAGAAATCCATAATAGGTTCAAACATAATGTCATTTTTATCAATAACAACATAATTTGTTTTTCACGACATAATTTACATGTATATACATAACGTAGAAAACATAAATTTCAGAAACTTTATTTATCAATGAGTTCAAAGTGTCAAATAAACATTAATAACAACATTCATAATTCACTAGTAGACATAATGTCCATATTTACAACATGATCAGTAAATGTTTTGGGCGATAACCCTTTTGTTAAAGGGTCAACAATCAGATAAGTGCTAATATGTTCTATTGACACTATGTTTATGAACTTCTTCTTTAATGACAAAGTATTTCAATTTCATATGTTTAGCACCTTTGTAATACTTGTCGTTTTTAGAAAAGAAGACAACTGCGGAGTTATCACAATAAATTCTCAGCAGCTTGACAATACTGTCAACAATTCCAAGTCCATAAACAAAATTTCGCAACCAATTAGCCTGAACTGTGGCCTCAAAGCATGCCACAAATTCAGCCTCCATGGTGGATGCAACAATGACTAACTGCTTCACACTTTTTCATGAAATCGCTCCTCCGGCTAAAAGATACACATAACCAAATGTAGACTTTCGTGTATCCACACAACCAACAAAATCTGAATATGTATATCCAATTACGTCAAGATGATCAGATCTTTTATAAGTAAGCATGTGATCCTCCGTTCCTTGTAAGTATTTTAAAACTTTCTTTGCAGCTTTCCAATGATCCAATCCTGGACTACTCTAGTATCTACCAAGCATACCAACTGCAAAACTAATATCTAGTCGTGTACAAGTTTGAGCATACATTAGACTCCCAACAATAGATGCATAAGGTATATTCTCCATCTGTTTCCGTTCCAAATCATTCTTTGGACATTGCATGAGACTAAATTTGTATCCTTTCTGTATTGGAACAGGAGATGTTGAACATTTATGCATTCTGAATCTCTCTAAAAATTTATTAATATATGCTTTCTGAGACAAACCTAACAATCCTTGTGATCTATCACGGAATATTTCAATTCCTATCACATAGTATGCATCATCCATATCTTTCATCTCAAAGTTATTAGAGAGAAACTTCTTAGTCTCACTTAATAGACCAAGATCATTAGTTGCAAGCAAGATATCACCAACATGCAAAATCAAGAATATAAACTTGCTCCCACTAACCTTCAGATATATACACCGATCAACGATGTTTTCCTTAAATCCAAAGGACACAATAGTATCATTGAACTTAAGATACCATTGTCTAAAAACCTGTTTAAGCCCGTATATTGATTTTTTAAGTTTACACACCATGTGTTCCTTTCCTTCTTCAATGAACCCCACTGGTTGGTCCATATAAACATCCTCTTCTAAATCCCCATTCAAAAAGGCAGTTTTGAAATCCATCTAATGCAACTCAAGATCATAATGAGCTACTAACGCCATGATAATTCTAAAGGAATCTTTCTTAGAAACAGGTGAAAATGTTTCCTTATAATCAATGCCATCCTTTTGGGTAAAACCTTTGGCAACAAGTCGGGCCTTGTAACGTTCAATATTGCCATGAGAGTCACGTTTAGTCTTAAAGACCCATTTACACCCGACTCTCTTGCATCCTTCTGGCAATTCTATAAGGTCCCATACATCATTTTGTGCCATTGATTCAAGCTCCTCTTTCATGGCATCTAACCACTTATCAGAATTATCATCATTGATGGCTTTTGAAAATGAAACCGGATCATTATCAATACTTAAGTCATTTTCTGACTCTTGTAGATAAACCACATAATCATTCGAAATAGCAGACCTTCTTTCTCTTTGAGATCTTCTTAATTCTATTTCTTGTGGTTGTTCTACTACATGTTCATTGTTAACTTCGTGATCATTAATTTGTTGTTCTTCATCATCGTTGAGTGGTTCAACTACATTAGGAACAACAATATTGAAGTTGAAGTACTAGTTAAAGAAACTTGTACTCTGACTTCCTTAATCTCCTCATTTCGTGAAGCTTCACTCCCACTGTTTCAACAATTCCCTTGCTATGGGTAGGACAATAAAACATATACCCTTTTGACTTTGTTGGATAACCAATGAAATATCCACTGGTTGTTTTTGCATCCAATTTCTTTTCTTGCAAATTGTATATTCTAACTTTTGTTTGACATCCCCAAACATGCAGGTGTCTCAAACTGGGTTTCCTTCCTGACCACAATTCAAAAGGTGTCTTTTGAACTACCTTACTAGGAACCTTGTTCAACAGATGCATGGTAGATTTTAAAGCATACATCCACAATGAAACAGGTACAATTGACTTACTTAACATGCTCCTAACCATATCCATTAAGGTTCGATTACGCCTTTCCGAAACACCATTTTGCTGTGGTGTACCTGACATTGTGTATTGAGTAAAATAACCACGTCTCTTAAGGAACTTAGCAAACGGACCAGGGTGTTTTCCACTTTCATCATACTTTCCATAATATTCATCACCTCTATCTGACTTGACAATTTTAACCTTTTTTGTCTAATTGTCTTTCCACTTCATTTACATAAACTTCCAAGGCATTCGCTGCTTGGGATTTTTCATGCAGTAAATAGACATAACCATAACGTGAAAAATCATCAATAAAGGTGATAAAATACCTTTCTTTATTGAAAGAATTTACATCAAAAGGTCAACATATATCAATGTGTATAATTTCAAGAACCTGAGTACTTCTTGTGGCTCCTTTCTTTGTGTGTTTTGTTTGTTTGCCTTTAATACAATCCACACATACATTTAGATCAGTAAAATCTAAATTTGGGATTATTTCATTCTTTACCAATCTCTCCATCCTTTCTTTGGAAATATGTCCCAAACGTTTGTGCCACATAACATTCATTCACTAAACTACGTTTAGTGCCAACATTATGATGCGAGGTCATAAGAGTTTCAACATATGAATTATCAAGATTCAATTTATATAATCCATCATAAAGAGTACCAGATCCAATAAAAAAGGTACGCTAATATAAACTGAAACAACCATTCCCAAATTTAAAAGAGTATCCGACAACATCAAATTTAGACAATGAAACTAAATTCCTAGATATACTAGGTACATAAAAAGTATCCATCAAGTCTAAATAAAATCCAGTGTCGAGGATTAAACGATAAGTCCCTACAACTTGCACTTGAACCTTCTCTCTATTCCCCATGAAGACAAACTTTTCATTTGGCTTTATGGTTCAGGTTGAAAGGAATCCCTGCATCATATTAGAAACATGAGTTGTGCATCCAGAATCAATCCACCAGGAATTTTGTGTAACTTCAATTAAGTTTGATTCAAAACATACATAATAAGCATTATGCTTACCCTTCTTTTCAAACCAAGCCTTACATTTCAGAAAATCCTTTTGGAAATGTCCAGATTTCTTGCATAAATGACATTTGTCATTCTTCTTCTAGAGCTTAGTAGAGAACTCATTTATCTTCAGTGGTCCTTTACCCTTTCCATGTTTCTTAAAGACTTTCTTTCCAGCTCCCTGATTGTTCACATAGTGTATGGAGTGGTTTCCATGATTCTTCAGTCTAGTCTCTTCCTGAACTAACATGCTATGCAATTCATGCATATTCCACTTATCTTTCATAGTGTTATAGTTCATCTGGAAAAGACTATACTGGGACGGTAAAGAGTTCAAGATAAACTGCACGAGAAAATTTTCATCCACTACCATTCCAAGAGACTTAAGTCTTGTCGCAATATTAGTCATTTTCATGACATGTTCGTGCATAGTACGAGAACCATCAAATTTCATGGAGGTTAAGGTACCCAGTAATGTCCCAGCAAGAAACTTATCAGTAGTTTGGGAGCTCTCTTCCACAAATTTCATGAATTCTTTTGCACTATCAATTTGGGAAGAACGAACTTAATATTATTTGCTATGTTCATTCACATTAAGATACAGGAACAGATACTTTATCACACATACTTAACATTAATACTTCGAGACGTAAACTAAACATATAATACAAATTCAGAAAACATTCTATGCATGCTAATGTTCTCCTTTGGGAGATACATTAATACACAAAACATAATGATGCTAATAATATTAACATTATTTGCCAAGATATATGCATTAACTAGAAATACTTGTTATCTTTGGATATACAATCAAAACTAATAACACATACTCGCTACAAACAATCATATCCATTAATTATAAGGACAACTAATCAACCTTTGGGTGATCCAAAATGCCTTATAATAATGAATTTCAATTTACCCATAAATAAATAATTTAGCATCCATTCTATAGGTAATTGAAATAAAATTTATCAGTAATTTGGAATTAAATTAAACTTAAAGATTTGATCACTTTGGTGATTAACAAATCTATCATACAAATAATTCCAAAAATTATATCATGAATAAAATTCAACCATAATTTGGAATTAAATAAAACATAAAGATTTGGTCACTTTGGTGATTACAAATCTATCATACAAATAATTCCAAAATTTCAATTTAAAATTTAATACATAAAGCGGAAAAATTAATTTTCCATTCCTCACTTTCAATTAATTAATTAAACTTTAATATAATTCAAATTGAATTAATTATAATAATAACATAAGGTGGAATTAATTAATTCATACATGCATATTTTTATTTTTATAATTCCATCATCACGTGCAACTTCATCCTTTTTCAATTGAATTAAAAAATCAATTAATGAAACTTTAATATAATTCAAAAAGACATAAAGAGGAACACACCACTAAAGCCACACCAACACTGTTATGAATAGTTAGGAAAAACCTTCATCCCTTACACAAAAGCCCAGCAAACCCAGGTACCAAACGGTGGTTTCCGAGACACCCACTTTAGTACCCAGGCATACTCTACACAGTCACCGACAGCATTCCCTAAGCCACGAACTTCCCACGCGCCAGCTACAAATCACCGCGCAAACCACTGCACGAACCACTACGTGAACAAGGGGTGTTGGATCCCGTTCAGAGAGACGACCACCGGACCATCAAAGGTCACCGTGCGACGCCATTGCTCTCCCTCTCCAACCCCGACACCACTGCACTGCCAAAGGGCACAATAACCACCGCTCCAACCACAAACTGTCGCGCTTGGGTTTCGATCTTGATCCTTAACGCCGAACCAGGTCGCGACCAACCGCGTCATCGCTACAGGCATTACCAGCGACAAAGATGGACGAGCGGCGGCGGATGACTTGCGGTTCCGCTAATGGGTTCATAGGGTGTTAACACCGTTAATGGTGTTGGGTGCAAGAAGATTATGGTTTTGTTATTGAGGAATGGAAACTTAACTTTTCCGCTTTATGTATTAAAATTTAAATTGAAATTTTGGAACTATTTGTATGATAAATTTGTAATCACCAAAGTGATCAAATCTTTAAGTTTTATTTAATTCCAAATTACTAGTAAATTTTATTTCAATTACCTATAGAATGGATGCTAAATTATTTATATATGGGTAAATGGAAATTCATTATTATAAGACATTTTTGGATCACCCAAAGGTTGATTAGTTGTCCTTATAATTAATGGATAAGATTGTTGGTAGTGAGTATGTGTTATTAGTTTTGCTTGTATATCCAAAGATAACAAGTGTTTCTAGTTAATGCATATATCTGGCCAAATAATGTTAATACTATTAGTATCATTATGTTTTGTGTATTAATGTATCTCCCAAAGGAGAACATTAGTATGCATAAAATTTTTTCTGAATCTGTATTATATGTTTAGTTTATGACTTGAAGTATTAATGTTAAGCATTTGTGATTGCAGTATCTATTCCTGTAGCCTTACATTCGCAAGCTACGTCTGTTCCAGTCTTTAATGGTATAAATTTTTCTGACTGGAGTGAACAAGTCCAATTTCACTTAGGTGTATTAGATCTTGATTTGGCCATTCGAATCGAGAAACCTGCTACTGTTACTGATGATAGTAGCAATAAGGAGAAAGCTCATTATAGGGCTTGGGAAAAGTCAAACAGACTTAGCATGATGTTTATGCGAATGAGCATAGCAAACAATATTAAGTCCGCTCTTCCCAAAACCCAGAATGCAAAAGAATTTATGAAATTTGTGGAAGAGCGCTCCCAAACTACTGATAAGTCTCTTGTGGGACATTAATGAGTACATTAACCACTATGAAATTTGATGGTTCTCATACTATGCACGAACATGTCATAGAAATGACTAATATTACGACAAGACTTAAGTCTCTAGGAATGGCAGTGGATGAAAATTTTCTCGTATAGTTCATCTTGAACTCTTTACCATCCGAGTATGGTCCTTTCCAGATGAGCTATGACACTATAAAAGATAAGTGGAATATGCATGAATTGCATAACATGTTAGTTCAGGAAGAGACTAGACTGAAGAATCATGGAAACCACTCCATACACTATGTGAACAATCAGGGAGCTGGAAAGAAAGTCTTTAAGAAACATGGAAAGGGTAAAAGACCACTGAAGATAAATGGGTCCTCTACTAAGCTCCAGAAGAAGAATGACAAATGTCATTTCCTGTAAGAAATATGGACATTTCCAAAAGGATTGTCTAAAACTAAGGCTTGGTTCAAAAAGAAGGGTAAGCATAATGCTTATTATGTATGTTTTGAATAAACTTAATTGAAGTTCCACATAATTCTTGGTGGATTGATTCTGGATGCACAACTCATGTTTCTAATATGATGTAGGTATTCCTTTCAACCTGAACCATAAAGCCAAATGAAAAGTTTGTCTTCATGGGGAATAGAGAGAAGGTTCCAATGGAAGCTGTCGGGACTTATTGTTTAATCCTCGACACTGGATTTTATTTAGACTTGATGAATACTTTTTATGTACCTAGTATATCTAGGAATTTAGTTTTATTGTCTAAACTTGATGTTGCCAGATACTCTTTTAAATTTGGGAATGGTTGTTTCAGTTTATATCAGCGTACCTTTTTTATTGGATCTGGTACTCTTTATGATGGATTATATAGATTGAATCTTGATAATTTATATGATGAAACTCTTATGACCTTGCATCATAATGTTGGCACTAAATGTAGTTTAGTGAATGAATGTTCTGCTTTCTTGTCGCACAAACGTTTGGGACATATTTCCAAAGAAAGGATGGAAAGATTGGTAAAAAATGAAATACTTCTAAGTTTAGATTTTACTAATCTGAATGTATGTGTGGATTGTATTAAAGGTAAACAAACCAAACACACAAAGAAGGGAGCCACAAGAAGTACTTAGGTTCTTGAAATTATACACACTGATATTTGTGGACCTTTTGATGTAAATTCTTTCAATAAAGAAAGGTATTTTATCACATTTATTGATGATTTTTCACGTTATGGTTATCTCTATTTACTGCATGAAAAATTGCAAGTAGTGAATGCCTTGGAAGTTTATGTAAATGAAGTGGAAATGCAATTAGACAGAAATGTGAAAATTTTCAGGTCATATAGAAGTGGTGAATAGTATGGAAAGTATGATGAAAGTGGACAACACCCTGGTTCGTTTGCTAAGTTCCTTGAGAGACGTGGTATTTTTGCTCAATACACAATGTCAGGTACCCCAGAACAAAATGATGTTTTAAGAAGGCGTAAATGAACCTTAATGGATATGGTTAGAAACATGTTAAGTAAGTCAACTGTACATGTTTCATTGTGGATGTATTTTTTAAAAAGTGCCATGTATTTGTTGAACAATGTTTCTAGCAAGGCAGTTCAAAAGACACCTTTTGAATTATGAACAGGAAGGAAACCCAGTTTGAGACACCTGCATGTTTGGGGATGTCAGGCAAAAGATAGAATATACAATCTGCAAGAAAAGAAATTTGATGGAAGAACAATCAGTGGATATTTCATTGGTTATCCAGCAAAGTCAAAAAGGTATATGTTTTACTGTCCTACCCATAACACAAGAATTATTGAATCTGGAAATGCATGGTTCATTGAAAATGGTGAAACCAGTGGAAGTGATGCTTCACAAAATGTGGAGATTAAGGAAGTCAGAGTACAAGTTCCTTTAACTAGTACTTCAACTTCTATTGTTGTTCCTAATGTAGTTGAACCACTCAACGATGATGAAGAACAACAAATTAATGATCACGAGGTTAACAATGAACCTGTAGTAGAACAACCACAAGAAATAGAATTAAGAAGATCTCAAAGAGAAAAGAGGTCTGCTATTTCGAATGATTATGTGGTTTATCTACAAGAGTCAGAAAATGACTTAAGTATTGATAATGATCCAGTTTCATTTACAGAAGCCATCAATGATGATAATTTTGATAAGTGGTTAGATGCCATGAAAGATGAGCTTGAATCACGAGGATTGTTAGGTTTGTCTCAGAAAGCATATATTAATATAGTTTTAGAGAGATTCATAATGCATAAATGTTCAACATCTCATGTTCCAATACAGAAAGGAGACAAATTTAGTCTCATGCAATGTCCAAAGAATGATTTGGAACGGAAATAGATGGAGAATATACCTTATGCATCTATTGTTAGGAGTCTAATGTATGCTCAAACTTATCAGATATTAGTTTTGTAGTTGGCATGCTTGGTAGATACCAGAGTAATCCAGGATTGGATCATTGGAAAGTTGCAAAGAAAGTTTTAAGATACTTACAAGGAACGAAGGATGACATGCTTACTTATAAAAGATCTGATCATCTTGAGGTGATTGGATATACAAATTTAGATTTTGCTGGCTGTGTGGATACACGAAAGTCTACATTTGGTTATGTGTATCTTTTAGTCGGAGGAGCGATTTCATGGAAAAGTACGAAGCAGTCAGTCATTGTTGCATCCACCATGTAGGCTGAATTTGTGGCATGCTTTGAGGCCATAGTTTAGGCTAATTGGTTGCGGAATTTTTTTTATGGACTTGGAATTGTTGACAGTATTGCCAAGCCGCTTAGAATTTATTGTGATAACTCCGCAGCTGTCTTCTTTTCTAAAAACGACAAGTATTCCAAAGGTGCTAAACATATGAAATTGAAATATTTTGTCATTAAAGAAGAAGTTCAGAAACATAGAGTGTCAATAGAACATATTAGCACTAATCTTATGATTGCTGACCTTTTAACAAAAGGGTTACCGCCCAAAACATTTACTGGTCATGTATTAAATATGGGCATTATGTCTACTAGTGAATGATGAATGTTGTTATTAATGCTTATTTGACACTCTAAGCTCATTGATAAATAAAGTTTCTGAAATTTATGTTTTCTACGTTATGTATATACATGTAAATTATGTTGTGGAAAACAAATGATGTTGTTATTGATGAAAAATGACATTATGTGTGAACCTATTATGGATTTCTCATTATAAAGTCATATTAAAGAGAAAGAATGATATAATAGTACATGGAAGGAAATGTGTTGATTGAAATGACATGTAACCGTCATGACTCTTATTATTTCTATATCCTTGATTTTGATGGATGATAGAACCAATTTACATAAGGTCTTTTAAATGCGCATTTATATAATTATTAAGTCATAAAAGTATTATAACTCATATGAGTCAAGTGGGAGAATGTAAGAAATTAAGTAAATTAATTTCTATGAAGTGACTCACATGACATAGAGTTTGGGGGCCCGAGTATGATTTAATAATAATAATAAAATATAGGGTCCATTGGTTAACGTGAGAAATATATATCTGATCATACCTAATGAAAACCAACATCTGATGGAGATTGGAAATTAAGAGCAATAGGGTTTTGTCTCTGCAAATAAAAGTTGTCTCATTGTTAACCATCAAGAAGGTGTGTGACAATAACGGAATTGCCATGAGATAGATTGACAATAAAGGAGGTATAGAAACTGCTCACGTAGGATCTCTCATGGATTAAGGTAAGTGCCTATCTCTTTCTTATGAAAAACATGTGAGAATCATAGAATGATAAGATCTATATGTGAACATTATTGTATGCGTTCATCATGTTTTAATTGACAAATAATCCTCACCTTACTTAACTATAATAATAACATACTCCAACTACTAATTTAAAAAAGATGTCAAATCCAAAGTGAAAAACTCATGAATGTGTATACTTAGTAGTAACATTGTATAATTTTAATAATTTTTTTATAGCTCAGTAAAAAAAAAAGAATAAAAAAAACCATTTTAGAAACTTAAGAGGTTAAATTGAAATTGTTAAACAATAAAGGATCTTAATGAACATAAAACGTAATTTAACATAAAACGTAAGTTAACAAATTAACAAATAAAATTAAAATGTTTTAATTCATAATATTGTGTTTAAATAAAATTATATTTTTATTATTGTCATTGTTATTAATTATACCCTCAAGTATAATTTGTTGGCCACATTAACCTATAATTAAAATAAAAAAAAGATTATTTTATTAAAATTTAAAATGATGATAAAACACAATGGGAATTGATACTAAGGTTAGTAGGAGGCTTACCAAATGAATGCCACCCTAAGTGACATCTGGGGATGAATGGAGAACAGGTGCACTCGTCAAGTAGAGACACAATACTTGGTTGTTGTTTCTCCCCGTTAACCACTGAACACTTCATCATCGAAACTGCTCTTAACTTATCTGCCAAGTCGATGGAAGCAACCACCAGCGACGGTGAATGCATAGGATGATCTGTCTAATGCACAATCTCAATTGTCTCCTTTAGCGCTTTGAGATTCTCGTCACATGTAACATTAAAATATATAAAAGAATACATATAAATAAGGCACTACGCGTATAGATGTTTTATAACCTCTTTCCTTATTATATTAAAATTAACATTTAAATTTGTTATATTTTTTTGTCATAACTAAGCTAAGTTGTTACCATTATAATATAATTATTGTTTGATTAACAATTGACTTTATCAATAAAATTATGTAAAATATATTAACTATAACTTATTAAATTAAAATCATTATTTACATTTGTTATATTTTTTTCATAACCAAGCCAAAGCCAAATTGTTACGACTATATTTATTATATGATTAACAAACTTTATTTATAAAATTAATTTAGAATATATTTACTATGACTATATCTTAATGTTCCATTTGATAATGTGTTGAATCAAAATCCATTTATTAGTGAAAGTATGAGAAAAAATAAAGTGAAAATTGAAGTCATAGAAGAGAAATTCAGAAGAGATGAAAAATAAGTATAGATGAGTATAAATAAATAAAAATAATACACAAAGTTTCACAGCTTTTTTTAGTTATTATTTTTCTCTCTCCTATCAAACAACATACATTGATTACATATTATCCATTCACAACTAGAGACACACAAGGAATTACTGACTTCTCAATCTTTGTATTAGTAGAGCTTAGCATTCTCTTGTTCATCTGTTTGATTTGTTCATTTGCATACCTTTTATCATGTTTAATGTTTTTTAAGTCTTCACTGGAATTATTATTGTGGGAACATATTTCCAAAATTTCAATTTAAAATTTAATACACAAAACAGAAGAATTAATTTTTCATTCCACATTTTCAATTAATTAATTAAACTTTAATGTAAATCAAATTGAAATAATTATAATAATAACATAAGGTAGAATTAATTAATTCATACATGCATATTTTTATTTTTATTTTCTGAAATTTCTCGCAACACAAAATGCAACCAATTTGCTACCACACATATTATTCAGAATCATAGGTGTATCCAATAAAGACGTAAGGTGCAAGGAAGAATTCATCCATGCATTCCATTAATTTATATTATAATATAATTTTATCATCAGGAATTGAATATTGATGATGATATATTTATTCACACTCACTAGCCTTATTCATAGATTATTGGACTATAATAATAAATAAATCCATTGTTTTAATTAATATTCTTATAATTGAGTTTATTTGGGCCTTAACTATTATTATTGTTAATTTTGTGTTTTTAGAGTAAATTATCCGAAGGAAGCATCTACCTTTGTGAATGGGCCAAATATGCAAAAGTCCAAGTTGCTTCTTGAACCAAAACAGAAAAAATATTCTGAGGAGAAGAAAGAGAAAATAAAAGCTACAAGATTCCAGAAACAGAATTGGAAGCAAATCTTCTGCAAAATAAAAAGAATTATGGAAAGTGGAAACTGTTTAAAAAATCTAAACTGCAATATTTTCCCAAGATCCTTGGAGCAGAAAAGCCTATAAAAGGACACAAGCATCAAGGAGAAAAGGGAGAGCTTCATAGGATTTTCTTAGTTTCTTTTATTCTTTGTAATTCTTTTGTTTTGCCTCCGCATGGAAGGCTAAACCTTTTTGGTTGATTCTTTTTGTAATTCTCCTTTGAGTTATGAGGTTTAGTTCAATAAAAGTTTCATTTTTCAATTCTTTATAACAGTTGTTTTTATTGTCTAATCTTCTGGAAAACTAGTTTTTGTGAGAGGTTGTACTTGAACGCATGATTGAGAGTCTTCCTTATCTTAAACTTTGGTTTCTTAGTTAGTTCACATTGTTCAAATTAATTTATTGGGCGCATGATTCAAGAGAGAGGAGATAAGCATTCCCATGGTCGCATGGAACAAAGTGGGTATTGATTAAACTAGTAGACGCATGTTTTACTGGTGAGTTTCAGTTGAATCAGATTGGCGCATGTTCAATCTGGTTTAGCTCTGTTGGAGGATTGAGAAAGGATTAACCTTTAGAGAACCTGTGAAGAATTCAATGGTGGAAGAACTTCAGATCAACCACTTTTTATTTGCTATTTTAATCTCTTTTATATTTTCTGCACAACTATCTCAAACCCCCTTTTTATCTTTATTGTTATTGCTAACTTTTATTGCTTATAGATAGATTTTAAACCCTGATCAACCGATTTTACTATTGGATTCGTTGGGAGACGACTTGGGGACATTTGTCCACAATTATACTATCATCTCTCTAGTGTTAGACAAGTCTACGCTAGAATCATATTAATTTGATAGCTGTCGTTTAGGAGAATGATAGTTTAGGATTTATCTTTTGTTGATTTGTTTTTGTTTTTTTTGTTTTTCTTTTATTTATTTGAATTTCTTTTTGCTTTTGTTAAAATAAATAAGCTCTTTAGGATAGTCTAATGGTTGACATGTTTTATAATTCTTGAAAATCTTGGTTTCTTTATCTTTGTTGTTTGGATTTTCTTAAAAATTGATAAATAAGTTGGTTATGAGAAATTTTGGGTTGAATCTTTTGATAGAATGTCCCTAGTGAGTTTTGAGCCTTAATTGATATATCATTTAATACTCTTTTTAGTGTGTTTTCACTCATGTTTGCTTATACTCTAGAACTTAGCTTGATTCTTTGTTTTACAAATGTGATTTACGTGCATGAACTGATATGATAGAGGCATTCTTTGTATAAATTAACCCACTAGCCATATTAGCATACCTTTATGATAATCCATTTGTTAGCCCTTTGAGCCTATAGCCTGTTTCTTATTTTTAACCCTCATTACAAGCCTCAAAAGAGAAAAAACCATGTTTGTCCCTACCTTAGAAGTTAAAGGAGCTTTGAAATCATTTGGGAATAGGTTTTTGAATAAGTGTGGGGGTGTATGTCATTTTCATAGTTTACCTCTTCAGTTTTAAAGAAAAAAAAAGAAAAAAAGGGATAGAAAAAAAAAGGAATACAACAAGAAAAAGAAAAGCAAAGCAAAATAAATAAAATAAGAGTGGATCCTCTAATACATTGGATTGACTGTGTACTATATGAAAAAAATTATATCTTGAAATAAAAGGAGGAGTTGAATTGTCATAATACTTACACCTTTTTTTAGACCTATCCTCCATTGCTCCTTTGTTTTTCTATGGTTTTAAGCCTAATTTCCCCCTTTTACCTACCTTTACCTTAGCCTCATTACACCCCTTATGAAGTCCTCTTAATCTTTGATTGCATGTTTTTTTCGGTTGTTGTGAATATTAGAGTCTTGCTAAGCATATGGTAGTGTTTGTCTGCATGGGTGTTGAGTGTAAATACAAACCCTAAACCCTTGAGAGTAGGAGAGTGTCTAGTGAAATTTTGTCAATTTTGATTCAAACTTCAATTTCAATTACCTGCTTGTATATTAAAATAAAGGAATTTCCATTCACATTTTTCTTGATTCATTGATTTCTTGAAATTATATCATGTCTTTCATTATGAATTCTTAGAATTTTCTATTTGTTATTTACAACTGTTTTTCTTTTTCTTTTTAAACCTTAGAATGTTTTGCCCATGAGTGCAAAAGGATAAGTGTGGGGGTATTTGATGAGCATATATTTATTCACACTTAATAGCTTTAATCATAGATTATTGGACTATAATAATAAATAAATCCATTGTTTTAATTAATATTCATATAATTGGGTTTATTTGGGCCTTAACTATTATCTTTGGTAATTTTGTGTTTTTAGGGTAAATTTCTAAAGCATCTACCTTTGTGAATGGGCCAAACATGCAAAAGTCCAAGTTGCTTCTTTGAATCAAAACAGAAAACAAATTCTGAGGAGAAGAAAGAGAAAATAAAAGCTACAAGATTCCAGAAACAGAATTGGAAGCAAATCTTCTGCAAAATAAAAAGAATTATGGAAAGTGGAAACTGTTTACGAAATCTAAAGTGCAATATTTTCCCAAGATCCTTGGAGCAGAAAAGCCCTATAAAAGGACACAAGCATTAAGTAGAAAGGGAGAGAGCTTCATAGGGTTTTCTTAGTTTCTTTTTTTATTTGTAATTCTTTTGCCTCCGCATGGAAAGCTAAACCTTTTGGTTGATTCCTTTGTGATTCTCCATTGAGTTATGAAGTTTTGATCAATAAAAGTTTCTATTTTTAATTCTCTATAGCAGTTGTGTTTGTTGTCTAATCTCCTGGAAAACTAGTTTTTGTGAGAGGTTGTACTTGAACGCATGATTGAGAGTCTTCCTTATCTTAAACTTTGGTTTCTTAGTTAGTTCGTATTGTTCTAATTAATTTCTTGGGCGCATGATTCAAGAGAGAGGAGATAAGCATTCCCATGGAGTATACGCATGGAACAAAGTGGGTATTGATTAAACCGGTAGACGCATGCTTTACTGGTGAGCTTCAGTTGAATTAGGTTTGGCGCATGTTCAATCTAGTTTAGCTCTGTTGAGGATTGAGAAAGGAATAATCTTTAGAGAGCCTGTGAAGAATTCGTTGGTGGAAGAACTTGGGAGTCAATCTGCATTCTTTACTGATTCAAATCATCATTTATATTTTCTTGCTTAACGATCGCAACCCCTGTTACTTTACCATTATTGCTAATTTTCATTGTTTGCATATAGGTTTTGAATTCTATTCATTGAAATTACTATTGGATTCGTTGGGAGACGACTTGAGGTCATCTGAACACAACTATACTATCATCTACGTAGTGTTAGACAAGTCTACGCTAAAACCAAATTGGATTCCCCGGCAACGGTGCCAAATTTGATAGCTGTCGTTTTGCTGTCAAATTAATATGATTCTAGCGTAGACTTGTCTAACACTAGAGAGATGATAGTATAATTGTGGACAAATGTCCCCAAGTCATCTCCCAACGAATCCAATAGTAAAATCAGTTGATCAGGGTTTAAAATCTATTTGCAAGCAATAAAAGTTAGCAATAACAATAAAGATAAAAAGGGGGTTTGAGATAGTTGTGCAGAAAATATAAAAGAAATTAAAATAGCAAATAAAAAGCGGTTGATCCAAGTTCTTCCTCCATTGAGGTTTTCTAAAGATTTATCCTTTCTCAATCCTCCAACAGAGCTAAACCAGATTGAACATGCGCCGATCTAATTCAACTGAAACTCACCAGTAAAACATGCGTCTACTAGTTTAATCAATACCCACTTTGTTCCATGCGTATACTCCATGGGAATGCTTATCTCCTCTCTCTTGAATCATGCGCCCAAGAAATTAATTAGAACAATGTGAACTAACTAAGAAACTAAAATTTATGATAAGGAAGACTCTCAATCATGCGTTCAAGTACAACCTCTCACAAAAACTAGTTTTCCAGAAGATTAGACAATAAAAACAATTGCTATAGAGAATTAAAAATAGAAACTTTTATTGATCAAAACCTCAGAACTCAATGGGGAATCACAAAGGAATCAACCAAAAGTTTAGCTTTCCATGCGGAGGAAAAAGAATTACAAATAAGAAAAGAAACTAAGAAAAGCCTATGAAGCTCTCTCCCTTTCTACTTGATGCTTGTGTCCTTTTATAGGGCTTTTATGCTCCAAGGATCTTGGGAAAATATTGCAGGTTATATTTTGTAAACAGTTTCCACTTTCCATAATTCTTTTTATTTTGCAGAAGATTTGCTTCCAATTCTGTTTCTGGAATCCTTTTATATGAATATTAATTAAAACAATGGATTTTTTATTATTATAGTCCAATAATCTATGATTAAAGCTATTAAGTGTGAATAAATATATGCTCATCAAATATCCACATCATCATCTTCCTCACGCCTTATCATCATCTTCCTCGCGCCTTTCTTTCCAAATGTCTCCCCACCGCCGTCTTCCTGGTGTGGTGCGAGTAACCTGTCCCGTCACGTCACTACCAGCCACTAATCACCGTGCCGCTAGCTACGAACCACCGCACGAATAAGGGGTGTTGGATCCCGTTCAGGGAGATGACCCTGCACCACCAAAAGGTCGCCGCACGATGCCATTGTTCTCCCTTTCCAACCCCGACGCCACCATGCCGCCAAAGGGCGCAATAACCACCCTCCAACCACGAACCGCCGCGCCTGGGTTTCGATCTTGATCCTTAACACCGAACCAGGTCGCGGCCAACCCCGTCATCGTTGCAGACATTACCAGCAATGGAGATGGACAAGCGACGACGGAGGATACGCGAGCGACGATGGCTTGCGGTTGCGCGTCGACTACGACTCCAAGAATGGATTCACGCACTGGATATTAACTCCGTTAATGGCGTTGGGTGCAGGAAGATTAGGGTTCTGTTATTGAGGAATGGAGACTTTGATCCATAAACCCTAATTTTAAAATTAGGGTTCTTAAATTGGGATTAATTAAATTGAGAATAGAATTAGGATTCTTAAATTATGGAAAACATTAATGGAGAATCACAAAATGAGAAAATAGGATATGATACCATATGTAAATTCTAAACATGAATGAACGCATACAATAATATTCACATACAGATTTTATCAGTCTATGATTCTCACATGCTTTTCATACAATTAAGAAAGAGATAGGCACTTAATACATGAGAGATCTTACGTGAGCAGTTTCTATACCTCCTTTATTTTCAATCTATCTCTTGGCAATTGGCAATTCCGTTATTGTCACACACATTCTTGGTTAATCGTGAGACAACTTTTATTGGCAAACAGAAAACCCTATTGCTCTTAATTCTCAATCTCCATTGGTTTTAGGTATCATCAAATATATATTTCTCACGTTAACCAATAGACCATTTATTCTATTATTATTAAATCATATTCGAGCCCAAAATCCAAACTCTATGTCATGTGAGTTACTTTATAGAAATTAATTTACATAATTTCTTACATTATTCCCCTAATTTGTAAATTATAGATCATTAGTTTTATCCTAAATTGAATAAATTAGGATTTATAGTATTTTCATTTCATCGCTTTCTAATGGTGATGGTTTCACATACATCTACCAGGTTAATTATTCCAAAGCCATAAATTTGCAAATTACATTACTGAGAGCCTAATAATTTGATGCCTTTATACCATTATCAAAACAATGTAGTTTTGCAAACAATTGGTAAAACACCTCATGACTAGGCTCGACAATTGAAATTTATTCTTGAAAAGAAGTTAAGTTCTTTTTTCTATTGTTGAACTATTTTTAAGTGTAGAAAATAAATGAAAATTGTAGTTGTATTTTTTTATCGGTATTGCACAAAGATTGCTAATATATCCTTTACGAGATAAAAAAAAATTATGACATGTGATACAATTATAAATTTTTAGAAATGGGATCAAAATTAGTGATGACGTTACTGGTTTAGTCCTAATAGTGAAAGCTTGGATCTTGGGTTTATTTTAATTGTTTGTATTTTGATTTACAATATTCATATCAATAAGAAAACTATAAATGTGGATATTATGAAATGAAATAAATGTATATAATTATATACAAATATTCTTTACTCATTGAGAGAGGTAATAAAATTTTTCCTTAAATATCTTAATTATTTAACTTTAAATTTAATCTTTTATTGACTAAGTCAATTTTTTTTAGTAATTCAACGATTCAAGCGATTCATCTGTATTGAAGGATAAAGATACAGACCATATTGGGATGCAATGAACTTCATTTTTTAAGTGTTTCTAAGATATTTTATTTTTTTTAGTTTATTTAAATATACAACTAAATGCTATATTTTATCCATTTGTACAATGCTTATTGGGTTATACCATTTAAGTAACAATGAATTAGTTTATCAAGAAATTGTATATTGTTATATGTAAGTGGATAATAATATTAATGAATGAAGAAAATCTGAAAATAAATTATATGTTTAAAAAAAAATACTTACCTACTATGACGATTATTGCAATAACTAACATAAAAAATATGATTTACTATAACGGTTATTGCAATAACTAACATAAAAAAATTTGACTTATTATGACGGTTATGGTGCATAGTAAGTCATACTTTTTATGTGGGTTCTAGAAATACTTGTTATAAAAAGCGACTTACTGTGAAAGTGTAAAGTTTCTATATCACTGTATTTATGTCGCCTATAGAATCATCATAAAAAGTCTTATAGAACCGTCATAAAAAACCATTTTGTAGTATTGGTGAGTTCAAATCTTGAGAAATTGTCTAAATGAAATAGGAAACAAATCTTCTATTCACCTAAGGAATTCAATGGATCCTACTCCAACAAAATTTATAAATTTATAAACAAGCAAGAAAAGTATAAAGAAAAGAAAGTTAAACCAAAGTGGAAATAAGATGGAGACAAAACTTAAGGAAGACAAACAACAAAACACTTTCAAAACTCAAAGAAAACCAACTTAGATTTAACTATGAAGCAATAGAAATAACCAAAGATAGAAGGATAAAACTCCACAAATTATTAGCACAATTTGCCACACATCAAGAATCTTTTTCTATGATCAAAATTTAGTTTGAATTTGTGAATACATATATATTTTTAATTCGTTCGTTGTTCTCATTGATTCAAATCTCAAAATCATCTCATGCACATTTTAGATTCACCTTTCAAACTTTAGAGTTAATTTAATTTGGATTCAAGTCATGCGAACACTTACATTCTATGTTTGGACTTAAATAAACTCCTAACTAGGACACCTTCTATTTGTTTTAAATTATTCACAATTAAAATCAAGTTAGTCGATTAGGAAAAAGTCCTAGAACATTTAAAGAACATATGACTCAAGCCACATATGCTATGGACATTTAAAAGACATCATATGGAAATAACCAAGCAATTTTCCGAATTGAATTGTGTACAAGTGAAACATAAACAGATTGGATAAACACATCAACTCAAATTAAATTTCAAATAAACCATGCTCCCTAAATACCACATTATATGAGTTGAATTTAGGATTACACACATTGTTTATAAGTTTCACTTGAATTAGAGATGAGATTTACAATTATGATGACAACTTAGTGAGGATCACCAGTGGGCACGAGCTTAACCAAGTGGTTAAATAAGTGTAAAAGTTCTCTTCAAAGAGGAAAGGAGAAAATACACACGCAACTAGAAGAAGATATGATGCAAAATTTGAAAGAAGAAAACAAGTAAAGACAAGTAACAATTACTAACAACAAAACTAAAATTAGAAGAGTAATGAGGACTAAGATTAAGAAGATTTAAGGGTGGTCATGGATTGGATTTTGAAAAATTCAATCAAAATCTAAATATTTAAAATGGATTTTAAATCCAAATCCATATTTTTTATAAAACTAATTTGGATTTTTACATAATCCAAATCCAAATATTTGGATTGGATTTTAAATCCAAATCCATATTTTTTATAAAACCAATTTGGAATTTTATAAAACAATTCAGATTTCTATAAATCCAAATTCAATCCAAATCCATATTTTTATAAAAAAAAATTAACTTAATTTTAAATCTACGTTTATAATTTTTTTAAAAGCTAACATAATATTAATATAAAAATATGAAACAAAAAATTTAATATTATATAAATATCAAGAAAATATAATAAAATTACAATTTAATAATACCTCTTTACTTCTCCTCAAAGCATGAATAAATTTTTGAATATAAAATTGACAAACTTTAAAAGCTTACAAATACAAAAATGCACATTATTCTGATGGTAACTAAAAAATTATGAGGTAAAAAAGAGAGACTCAAAAGAAATTGTTTGCTTCTCCATTTTTCATGAACACCCTCACAGGAACTCTATCCACAAAAAACCTGATCTACAGTCATTGTTCTCACTGAAGCAAGCACAGTGTGCTGCTGAAATAGATGGAAACACAAATCATTAACCAATAGAATCAACCAATCCCAATCATCAATGTTTAGCAGTAGCACGTTACAGAGAAAAATTTGAGCATGGACAAAAGATTAGGAATTTGAGTCAGTAACTTATGCAAGCAGTGACAGGTCTACAATTTGCATTTAATACAAACAGAAGCAACAAATTCTTCACCGTTTTATTTCACGTCTATATGTTTGAATTATCCTATAGGAGAATTGTTTATAAGTCACCTAACACAAGTTTCAAATATAACCAACAAAATGTTGACATTAGCAAGTTCCATGTTTCCAAAAGAGAGAAAAAATAATTAAAGAAAATACATGAATAGAAAAAATAATTAAGAAGTGTATAGAAGAGGCCTGTGCAGAATAAATAAGCTTGCAAATTTTAATAGAGCAAGGTATTCTTCATCTTGAAGATGGTAACCCATAAAAAAATTAGGATTCTGCGAGAGAAGAAAATAACTCCAGTTAGAAGCATAGAGTATCAAGGCACAGAGAAAGACCACGCTCATACTAGGTATTAGAGAGTCGAAGGTCGTGGAGGGAATCGGAGGCGGTGGAATCGATTTGTCGAGGCGATGGAGAGAGAGTCGAAGGCTGTGGACAAAATTAGAGGCAGTGGAGAGAGAGACAGAAGTGGTAGAGAGAGAGTGCTTCATTGCATTTTGCGGAGGTGCAGAGAAAGAGAGCTTCAGAGTTTTCAGATGCAGAGCGGAATGCATATCTGATTTTTTGGACTGGAAATTTTAATTTTTCTATTTTTTAAAATTTGTATAAATATAATGGATATCTGATTTGGAAAAATTATAAAATTTGGATTAAAATAAAAACTATATTTAAATAAACAGATTAAAAATGGATCAAAGTAGTGGAAAAACTGGATCAGATTAGTCTAAGTGGATTTTTTGCCCACCCTTAACTGAGATGGATGAAGATGAGAGGGGAGGTGGTTCACATTGTTAACTAAAGTGGATGGATTTGATGTGCTCAAAGCTCAACCTTAAAGTCTGCAAAGTTATGGACGTGTGTGTTTGGGTAGATTTTGTTGTATTGTCTTTCACTAAGTATTTTGATTCAAGACATCTCCAAGAAAACGTTTTAAAAACCTGTTATGTTTTTAAATTAGTTGATTCAGGTTTTAGTTAAAATCACTTAAATTGAAGCCTTGTGTCTTTATTTAGTAAAGTATTTTAACAGGTTGATTTATCGTGTCAACTAATTGAAAATACTAAAATCTTTTTAATGATTCAAAAGTCAAATGTTTTTATTCTTGACCTTAAGACTTCAATATTAAATGTTTTTGCCTTTTTTTTAATGAAATCAACCAGTTATTTTGATAAATAAATCGAGTGTTTTAAGTTGATTTATTTTATTGAATGGAAACAGTTAGTTATTTCAAATAATCAATTAAATATTTTTAACAGATTTTTGTTATGTTTTCCAAACTGATTTTTATTGACTTAACTATTTTCATTAATTGGAAAAACTGTTTCGAAAATCATTAAAGCCTATATAAAGGTGTTTTCTGAACATTTTAAAAGTAACAAATTTCTTAAAAGAAAACAGATTGCAAAAGAGTTTTTGAGTTCTTGGAGATTATTTTCATCTTGGATCATTATGGTGTGTGAAGAATTTTTTTCCTGAGTTTGTAATTTGTTGTTTTCATTTTTTGTAAAAGACTTAGGTGCTTTCATTTCATTCTTACTTGTATTTTGTTCTTAGGCAGATCTAGATAGGATTTTTGGTTTTTCTGTTGTGTTTGTGAGACTTTGTTTTTCTTAAAGGGTTCAAGAAACAAAGCTCTTATGTGTAGTTCTTGTGTAATCTTTGATTATGTGTTTAGTGAAATCTCAAAGTGTTCACTAAGGACTGGATGTAGCTCTTGGATAAGAGTGAACCAGTATAAATATTTTGTGTGATTCTCTTTATCTCTATCATTTTACTGTTCTGTTGTTTTCTGGTTTTTGGATAGTAATTCAATCGGATAAATAAACATATCAACCGGTTTATATTATGTTTTTATGTTTGTTTCTCCTTTTACAATCGATTGAATAGTGATTTCAATTAGTTGATTTTTGTGAAATTTTCAATATGACTTAAACAATTGTGAAAATTGCGAAAATCTCTTGAAAACAATTCATCATCATCTTGTTTTTAAGCCATATATTCTAACACACGCCACTAGAGAGGTGATTCCAATATAAGTGAAGCAAGGAGTCTCCACTTGGAAAGCTTCACAAGATAAGACTCACAGAAGAAAATGAACCATCAAGTTCTCACATAAGCAGAGTTTCTTTACTCAAACTAAGGTATGAAATACAAGAGGGGGTGACCACCTATTTATAGTGAGAGGGAGGGAAATTTGAAATTAAAACTAAGCCTAATTAACTCCTTAAAAAGGCGTCACTAATCATGGATATAAAAGGAATCACACTTTACACATTTAAGCATGTGCTTAATGTAGGAAGTGTGACTTGGTGCACCCTCTAATTAGCGCTTCGAGAAGCCTATGCTATATTATTCTTCTTGGGCCAATGAGAGCCCAATTTATTACAATTAAACCCTATCTAACAAAAAGACTAAAAGAAAGAACAATTGGTATTCTGGGTCTTACTCTGGTGCTCTGCTTCTGATGATCCACTAAGAAATGGTTGGGCTTAAGTTACTGGCTATCTAAGATGTCTGAACTAGCCTTGAATCTTGTTTCTTGCTCTCGGTCATCCTCATGTAATGTTGGGTTAGCTCAGATGGTAGTGAGTCATTCATGGTTTCATCACTATGTCTCCAAGGACAACCTTTTCATGAAACTGAGTCATTTTTTCCAAATTCTCAGCTTCAAGAGGGAAAATATTCAAGAAACTGAGGTCCTTGAGTTGTCACATTTTCCTTTGTTGCAGGATTTCAATCTTATTGAGGATGACAAAGACCCTACACCAACATTATTTCCAAAGGGGAATAATGAGGACAAATATTTTGGAAAACAATATAAGCAAAGGCAACAAGAACTCATCATGGTCAAACAACAACTTCAATTTTCTGAACTAGAGGTAAGAACTCATACTTGTGAGACTCTTAAAGACACCTTAAATACCGCTTTTGAACCTAACCTAGATAATTTACCTATTTCCTTAAGAGAGAAAAAATACATTGTGCCAAATATCCTATATATCAATTTATGTCAAAAAAACTTTATATGCAACACCAGAGTTTTCTTTCAACCATTGATTCTATCTAAATCCCTATATATGTACAAGAAGTCTTAAAATATGAGAACTGAGTTGGAGCCATGAATAAAGAAATGGGTGCATTAGAAAGGAATGAGACTTGGGAGATTGTAGAGAGAACAAAACACATAGAGATAAATCGACATTTCATTAAGGAGAAATTGGATAATGATCTTATAGCCATCGAGTACATTCCTTCAAGACTACAATTGACAAATACGTTCACAAAGGGACTTCCCACCTAACAGTTCAAATATCTTACTTGCAAGCTAGGAATGATAGATACACATTTACCATTTACCAACTTTAATGTGAGTGTTGTGTAACATAATTAGGAGATAATTATTCCATAATTAATGCAAATTATGTTTTCTATTTATTAGAACAAATTTGGTATCTTTTAGAGATTTAATTTGAATAACTTTAATTACCTATTATTTCTTTCCTTACTTAGGTTGTAAATAGTCTATGAATATGAATTTAGATTGTAATCACATATGAATATACATTCAAAAATAATAACATTCAAACTCTTAGCTTACAACTTATATTATGAAATGTCCTTATCTCTAGTCAATATGGAATATCCTACAAAATTTTTGTACACTTACTCACTTCACCAATTGTAGTTCATGTTACTTTGTTTGGCTAGTGCTTCTCTCAATTAATGACTAACTGTTTTTTCTTAATGGTTGATAGCTTGATCTTATTAACACCAAAATAAAGATATTAATTCATAAAAATATTGATATCATTTGTTATTATCAAAACTATAAGGCGTTTTATCAAGACTATGCTAGTTAGTGAAGACTAGACTCTTATTAAGTTGACTATTGAGATTAAACTGATCATCTAATAGTCTAATAATAGTAAGGAGTTTTTGTGGGTTGAATAGTTTAGATAGAAGGTTTGTGAAAGATTTTAGCACCATTACTTCTACATTAAATGAAACTATGGAGTGAGGAACAAGAGAGAACTTTTGAGAAAATAAACAAATTGTTACAAAAAGAAGAAACAAATTGCTCCAATAATTAACGTCTCATGGATTGTTGGACTAACAATCAAACTAGACTCCACGAATTACACTATTTTAATCTGCAACCGTAGAATCACCAAGTTGGATCTAAAATGCGAGCAAAGCAGATGAAGCCAAGTGAAAGAATGGCCATAAACTTCATTTATCCATTCGTTTCTGTGTGTGGGTGTTTCTTGTTGCCCACAAAACTCAACCTTGATATTTTCCTTTGAAGGTTTTGTACTCTGAAAAATAAATGTTTTTGTTTCAAAAGTGTAGAATTTGAGTGAATTTTATTGTCCACTGATGTAAGTTGAAAGCCCATAAGCTGGTCCACTTTGGACTCAAAGGTTCAGATCCAACCATCAATATATAGTAGAAAAATTAGAGAGACAGAAAAATAAAGCACCAATCACAACCATTCATTGTATGAGAGGCTATCCATAATCTGATCCTCACTTAGGCTCATGAGTCACAGCCACACATCCACGTTGCCTCCTCTTGCTTCCCTATTAAACTTTAAGACACATAACAACATGGAACCTCAATCTACTTTCTCACACAAGGCTCTACTCTACTGCTTCACTTCTGCTCCACAATATTCAGAGCTCAAACATGGCTTCGGCTACTCTCTCTGTAGCCAAACCAGCTCTTCAGGTTCAACAATTTTTCATGCATCCTTAGAAACAAAGTTCTGTTACTTATTCTGCCATATTCTGCAAAGCTAAGGTTGTTTTTTTATAATAGTTTTTAATTCCTTGCTCTATTCAGGCAAATGGGAAAGGTTTCTCTGACTTCTCTGGCCTTCGCAGCTCATCAAGCTACCTTCCCTTTTCCAGAAAAACCTCAGAGGATTTCAATTCTGTCATTGCCTTCCAGACCTCTGCAGTAAGTTCCTTACACCATTAATGAATGTCTAATGTTCTTGTAAAGTAAAAATACTAGGTAAGTGAATATAGATATACAACCGTATACAAGAAATTATCATATAGATATTCTTCCAGAACTATGTAATAGACCAAATTTTTCAGATGGTACATGCAGAAGTCCTTCAGTTAATAATTTATCTTTTCTAGCAGTTTTTATACCACATTAATAATGTGTCTGAACCAAAAGCACACACCCAATTCGTGATCATCATTCTGTACGAGTTCTTGGCTTGAATTAGAAGAGTTTGAACTATGCCTTTCAGCATTTGAATATAGAAATAAACAAGGAAAGGAAACCCCAGTGTGAACCAGTGAATTGTTAATTATGCATGATGATATCAAAGAGTTAATTAGAAAAGAAAAGATGTGTGATGTGTTTAACAATGTTGCACGTATGTGTACTTTTTGAAGGTTGGAAACAGTGGAGGATACAAGAAGGTTGTAGTAGAAGCAAAACTGAAGGTTGCCATAAACGGATTTGGAAGGATTGGAAGGAACTTCTTGAGATGCTGGCACGGTCGTAAAGAGTCCCCTCTTGATGTGATTGCCATCAATGACACTGGTGGTGTGAAACAAGCCTCTCACCTCCTCAAATATGATTCCATCCTTGGAACCTTCGATGCTGTTGTCAAGCCTGTAGGGAGTGATATCATCTCAGTTGATGGAAAAGAAATCAAAGTTGTCTCTGATCGAAACCCTGCCAACCTTCCTTGGAAGTAAGATTCTTCTTCAGTTTCATACAATTAGAGTCTGTTTGCATACAAAGTTAGAAGTACTTTCCAAAGTTTCTCTTAGGTAAAAAAAACTATATTTCAAGTAGAGAAGTTGTTTCTGGTTTGTATCCAAACATGCTCCTAGTTTAGTAAAATCTTGATGAAATTTTTGTATGGAGAAGAGAGTGACAGTTCATGAAGGTGACTGTGTGCTTTAATTGCAGGGAGTTGGGGATAGACTTGGTGATTGAAGGAACTGGGGTGTTTGTAGACAGAGAAGGAGCTGGGAAACACATTGTAGCAGGAGCTAAGAAGGTGCTCATCACAGCACCTGGTAAAGGAGACATCCCCACCTATGTGGTTGGTGTCAATGAATATGATTACAGTGGAGATGAACCAATCATCAGCAATGCCTCTTGCACCACTAACTGCCTTGCACCCTTTGTCAAGGTCCTTGACCAGAAATTCGGTAATGTGCCTTGTCATCACTTTTTCTGTCAAATTCATTCCTCATCCATCACATTGAAACGTCTTTCAAAACAAAACAACTAAACTCTCACTTCAATAACTCATCCATCACTCAGGTTTTAGTCATTATTGTAACAGGTGGAAAACGAAACAAAATAGAACTAACATGAATTACATTTTTTAAAACCATAGATTAAAACAAATATTTAATGCAATTAAGAACTAAAATGAATCAACATGATGTGATATTGATAAGGACACAATCAAAGTTTATTTTCAAGAATAAGATCTCTTGACATAAAGTCAACATTAGTCTTTATTCTCAATAGAAAAATATCCTGGTTTTAGCAGAAAATAATTATATCTTCACACTCCAATAAATTTGCAATAATTTGATAACCACTATTTTGTACATCTTTCTCTCTTTTTATTTACAATTACAACGTTTACTTTCTCTAATAATAATACTTTATAACCAAGTCGATTATATAGTTGTCTTAAACATCATTTCTTTATATTAGAATGACTTCGCATGCTATATTAGAGAATAAAGTGAAGGTCTACATGTTTTATATGTTATATATGTATGTGGTTAGAATTGTAGCTCCAAGTTCATATATATATATATATATATGGAATAAAAATGGTTATGCATAGAATATTAGAGACTAAAGTGAAGTTTTAGATGTTTTAAAAGATGGCAATGGAGACTGACAATCCATGGCAGGTATCATCAAGGGCACAATGACTACCACTCACTCGTACACTGGTGACCAGAGGCTTCTTGATGCTAGCCACCGTGACCTAAGGCGTGCTAGGGCAGCAGCTCTGAACATTGTCCCCACTTCAACAGGAGCAGCAAAGGCAGTGGCCCTTGTGCTGCCAACCCTGAAAGGCAAACTGAATGGCATTGCACTGCGTGTGCCAACCCCAAATGTCTCAGTAGTAGACCTTGTTGTTCAGGTCTCAAAGAAGACCTTTGCAGAAGAAGTGAATGCAGCATTCAGAGAGAGTGCAGAGAAGGAGCTGAAGGGAATCCTCTCAGTCTGTGATGAGCCTCTTGTGTCTGTTGACTTCAGGTGCACTGATGTGTCCTCAACCGTTGACTCCTCGTTGACCATGGTGATGGGAGATGACATGGTGAAGGTGATTGCATGGTATGACAACGAGTGGGGTTACTCCCAAAGGGTTGTGGATTTGGCTGACATTGTTGCCAACAAATGGAAGTGATCAAAAGCTCATTGGTAATTAATCATGTACCATGCCATTGTAATTTTGTATGCTTACTACTACTACTACAACACTTTTGTTGCTTCATTCCTTCTAAACAACTACTGAGAAACACAACCATCAATTTTCTCTCCCTTCTCATTGTGCAATAAAATTCTTACCTTCGAATCTTAATGTTTGTGATAAACATTTTATATTTTTACATTCTTTTTCTATGCAAAAATAAAAATAAAAATTATAAATGGTGCATAGAGAGATGCTATAAAAATAGGTAGTTAAAATGTTCAACTTTATGACTTCATTCTACTTTTTAATTCCTTGTGTGTGGGCAAGTTTTTAGTCTTCTTAAGTTTAAATACTTTGATTTTATTCATATATTCTAGAAAAATCGACAATTTTGGTTTTAAAATTTTCATTACTTAATTTTCATCCATACATTTATAAAAATAGGTAATTTTAGTTCTACCATTTTTTCCAAAGATGCCATGAAGTGATAAAATATATAACATCTATGACTTATATTAACTATTTTATTTTTTTTAAGTTAAATTATTGAATATGAACTATTAAATAAACTAATGTAAGTAAATTATGAAGTACATTGAAAAATAAAGTAAAATCATATATAGTGGCATCCACCTTGAAAGAAATTAGCTAATTGGATTATCACAACACCAAAATCTTTAAAAAAAAGACGAAAAGTTAAAAATAAAACTGAAATTACTCAATTTTTAAATATGTAGACTAAAATCGAACAATGTATATGTAGCACGGATACGGATACGGACACTGACACGACACGGATATAGATACAGAGATACGTATAATCTCTAAAATGTAGGATACGGGGAGACGGATTTATATATTATATAATTTTGAATTATATAAATTGAAAATAAATATTTATGTGCAAAAGTATGTTCCAAATTCTTTTGGGAGCAGGAAGATATTTTTCATGACTGGTTCAAAAGAATTTGTTCTTATTTTTATAATCATAATAAAAATTTATACAATAAATTTGAGTTTTCAGAAAGTTATTGTATTTATACCTTTTAAAATTGTGTTAGAACCGTGCTAAAAATGTTCAAAAATCCAACAAATATTTTTTTGAATTAAACACTTCACCGATAAGTATCCTACGAGTGTCATACGAATGTCGTACGAGTGTCAACACGGATACGTGTGTCCAACACAGATACGTCATTTAAGAAGAAGTGTCTGAGCCTCATATTATACCTATCCAAACTAAAATTGTATATTTTTTAAATTTACAAACTAAAATTCAACAACTAATTAAAATTATCTATACATTAAATTACAAAGACCAAAATGCAATTCATAAAAGAAAATTAATTGGGAGAGCTTTATATTAAACAGTAATGTGATTTTACTCATTCCAGACTAATCATATGCCAAATGTAATTTTCTAATTTTTTTAAAGCAAATGTAATATCCTACTCTTATTAATATATACATTTATATTTAATACCTTATTTTAGCATAGAGTAAATCTTGCATAAATACTTAACATATATATATATATATAAATTATTTTTATTATTTAACTGAAAACTTAATTTAAAATAAAAGTTTGATTGTTTTTTCTCTCAGATTTATTTAACATGATATTACAAAGTGAACTTTAAGTCTAACTCAACCCCATAAAACCGACTCATAGGGTTGAGGTTTGCACCCACTTATATACAATGAAAAGACTCTAATCTTTAGTCGATGTGGGATCTCCAACCCATGATCTTTTTATCATCTCTCAACCATTTACAGTTATATTTCAAAATTATTTTTCTAATTTAACTGAAAAATTAATTCAATATAAAACAATTTAGTTATAAATAATTATTTTAATTATAATTGAAAATAGTTATTTAAAGAGTCGGTTATAAATAATTATTTATATTTTTTTTATAATATCAATACATAAATTATTTAGTTTTATTAAAAAATTCAGTTTTTTAAGATATAACTGAAGAGTTCGTTTAAATAATAGATATAATATATTTTTTTTAATTAATTTTGTGTAAAAAATACTTCTACAATTCCAAAATATTTTATATTTTTTCATTTAAAAGAAAAGTTTTTTATTTTTATTATTTAACTGAAAAATTTAATTCAAAATAAAAATTTGTTATAAAAAGATTATTTAAAAGTTATACCTAAAATTAATAATGTAAAGGTTTTAGTTATAAATAATTATTTAAACATCATTATGATCAATCCTTATGGATGACAATGCAGATTGGTCCACCGCATATAGACCCGTTCCGCATTTGGTCCGTAAAATACGGGCCGGATTGGCCCATCCCGTGCAAGGAATGTGGACTCATTTCAATGGCCCGCCGCACATAAGAGGTAGCTTGCATAAGGAAAATATTTTTTTTTAAAAAAAGAAAATTATTAATTATAAAAATACATATTTCCTCTATTGAAAAATTAAAATTTTATCCATGTTTCAATTCATTCAATTAAGATAAAAATATGAATTCAAGAATGAGGGTTGATAGAAAGCTATTAAAAATAATTAAAATTTTGTTTTGCATATATTTTTCTTCTATATGTATATAAATATATCAGAATACCTTATCAAAGTTTTGCTATAAAATATTTTAATGAAGATGACTAATTTATTAAAGAGTATCTTATTGAAATCTCTTCTTTATATTATTTTTTTATTAACCAATTTTAAATATAAGTTTTTACTTAAAATTAGATTCACTCTCACTCTTAACATTAACTCCTTTAGATGATTAAAATAAAATATTCCATTTTTTAGTATATTAAATTAATTTTTTTAAAATAAAATAAAGGTCACACTGCAAAAAAGTAAAATAATTATTTTTTTAATTTATGTTGGCCAACCCGCCCTGCCCCGCTATTGGTCCACACAGACTATGGATTATGCGGGACGGGCCTAAGCGGGTCAGCGGGCTAAATTAGTGAACCCGCCTCACACTTTTTGGTAGCAAGTTGTGGGCCACCCCGCATGGCTCGCTCTGCATTGTCATCCTGATAATCCTCTTCCAATTATTATCCTTTTACAATCATTCTCCACACAATTTAATAACTATTCTGACCTCAAGTATGAGAAATAGCATCGCTAGACTCAATCACCGCATCTTAGGTACTATTTGCTTTGGAGGTTAATGCTCCGTTACAGTTTTGTCCTTAAAAGGCACCTCAATGGATTGGAGGAGGAAGGAGTATATAAACTATCCTTAGCCTCGACTCTTGAGTGATGTAAGACTATATTAGTGGTACCGGAACAAGACCCCAGTCGAGGACTAAGGGGAGTGGATTCTCCCTAGCTGAAAAGCTTGGGACACATTTTCATGCCCACAGACGGTGTCAATATTCTGACTCAGGTCCGAGAGATAACATCACTAGGGTCAATCACCGCATCCGAGGTATTGTCCGCTTTGGAGGTTGGTGCTCCGTCACGGTTTTGTCCTTAAAAGACACCTCAGTGGGTTGGAGGAGGAAGGAGTATATAAATTTCCCTTAACCTCGACTCCTGAGTGATGTGAGACTATATTGGTGTCATTTGTGGGAATTAAATTCTTTCCCGGGGATTGTAAACTCTTTCCCTTAGCCCTCGACAGGGGGCTATTGAAGATGAGCTTCAATTCAGAGATGAAGATCGAAAAAGTTAAGGATCAGCCATGAGAAAAAGTGTGTGCCTCCGAAATTGATTTTTTATTCTTCTTTCTCATGCTTGTTGTGTTTACTCCTCTTCCCTTTCTTCAACAAGCTCTTTCTCATCCTTATTTATGTCATCTAGGTTGTGTGTAGATTGTCAATAGTTAAACAAGATTTTTGCGAAATGATATAGTTTGATAAATCAAGTTGCATGAAACATCAATGTTTTCCAAAATAGACATTAGATCCGGGTATCCACAAATTTAAGTGAAGAATGAATGTATAGAAGGAAACTTATAGATCCAGATATGACCACTAGGAGTATGCAATAACATTTTTTGGAGTGACGAGTGCCCCATGCACTATATAAATATGACCTTTCGTTCTTTTTGAACAAGTTTGTACACATAAGGCATATGCGGAACATCGAAGGGAAATGATAGAATTCTTGAAAAAAATATAGTATAAGTGGGAGCTTTAATTGGTGAAGATGTGAATTTTAGGTTATGTTGTATCAACTCAAAGAATCTAGTGGATCCAACTAAAGTAGAGGCAATGTTTCAGTAGAGTGTCCCTAGATTTTCATGAAGATCAAAATTTATGTGAATCTAGTTAACTGTTATATGATATCGATGTAAGGGTATTTTAGGATAGTAATATTGTTAACACAACTAAACTGCAATGATTGAGATTTTTCTTAGATGGATAGATAAGAGTAAAACTTTCTAAAGTTGTTGGACAGGTTGATTGGTTTACTAGTATTAATACTTATTGACACACAAAAATTTTAAGTATAATATATCATATCATAGGTTGAGTTGTGTGTGGATGCAAGCAGAAAGGGAGATATAGATTATGTTTGAAGGAACCTAAAATTCTATGGGGAAAAGTACACTACTCGTGACATAAAGATTATGGTAGTGGCGTTATCTTGAAGATCTAGAGGCACTATTTCTATGGTATTGAGTTTCACATGTTCATTGTTGCAAGAACCTTATGTATTTGTTTGATTGGAAGAAGCTTGAGATACGACAAAAGAGATCAATGAAGTTTTGAAAGATTATAATTTCAAGTTTATGTATCATTCAAGAGGGTGAATTTGGTTGAAGATGTCTTAAGTAGGAAGATAGTTCAAGTGTCAGATATAATGGTCAAGAACTTAAGTTAATTGAGTGTTATCGCTTGGAACTTTGTTTATAGCAATAGGCCTTGGTCTTTGCTCTTGAAAGTCAGGGTTCTTAAATCAAAATACGAGCTCAGAGTAGTTTATAGATCCTCATCTCTTTGACCTGGAATTAAACAGTTTTATTCTACTATACTTGATTATACTTCTTGGATTGTTGGTACATGTTCTTTTATTAATTTCGGGAATGATAAATGGTGTTCTACTACTTCTTTAGCAAATAATGCAGGGATATCTGATGGTTCTAGCATTCTAGATACAGTCTTGCAGTTTTGGACAGATTGTGATTGGAATATTCCATTGTCTTTACAGCAGATGCCTCATCTTTTTAGTCATATCATGGTCAGAACGGAACATGATATTCCTAATTGGATTCTAGATGAGTCTGGTCATTTCACTCTTAAATCGGCTAGGACTTTCTTCTTGAAACTAGGAGTTCCCCGTGGTTGGGGTAAATTTATTTGGTCTTCATTTATTCCGCCTACCAAATCTCTTGTACTTTGGAAAGTTTTTCATGGGCGCCTTCCTATAGATCAACATATTCAGAATAAAGGTTTGTATATTTGTTCTATGTGTACGCTATGTGAAAAGCATGAGGAATCTATTCCGCATTTATTTTTTGAATGTTCTAATGTTTTGGGTATTTGGAGTTAGGTTTGGGAGATTTTTTCTGCTTCTCATTTCTCTAATAAGGATTATCTTCTTTCTTTTATTAAGAGTGATGGTAGTCCTTTGGTTAAATTGATTAAGCTTGTTGTGATAACTTTTTCTATTTGGATAATATGGTGTATGAGGAATTTTGCTCGTTTTTAGGATAAGATTGAGGTTTCTTGGGCTATTTCGGTTATTAAAGATTTAATTTGTCTGGTGGGTAACTCGTCTAAAGCTTTTATGAAGAATGATATGTTGGACTTCAACGTGATCAAGTTTTTTGGTATTAATACTCGTACTAGTAAAGTTCTTCGTCCTCTTCCTGTGAAATGGGAGTTTCCTTCATCAGGCTAGGTTAAAATTAACATTGATGAGGCTGCTAGGGGATATCCTGGTCTTGCTACTTGTGGATGTATTTTTTGTGGGAGTATGGGGGAATTTATTGGAGCTTTCTCTGTGTTTCTTGAAGCTCAGACTACTTTGGTTGCTGAGTTTTATGGGGTTATACATGTTATGGAGGAAGCTCAAAAGATGGGGCTTACTAATATCTGGTTGGAATGTGATTCTGCTTTGGTTTGTGCTGCGTTTACTACTAGGACAAATGTTTCTTGGATGCTTGGAAATCGATGGAATACTTGTCTTAATTAATGTGTGAAAATCAAGTTTAGGGTTACTCATATTTTTCGTGAAGGGAATGTGTGTGCTGATAAGTTGGCTAATTTAGGATTTATTCATAGAGAATCTTTTCTTTGGTATAATAGGCTTCCATCTAGTCTATTCTTATAATTATTTATGAATAGGTATAGTCTACTTATGTATCGATTTTGTTAGCATATGGGTTTTGGTCTAATCCCCCATATTTTTGTATTTTCTTTCTTTTTTTCTCTTTTTTAATAATACTTTTTTCATGTGATGACAAATGATTGTTGTTGCTTGAAGTGTCAACCTAACTAAGATGTCAAGTTGCATAATGATGTCTACCATGAAAATTTTTATAAAAAACAAACTAAACAGGTTAAGGATTTCATGATATATACTAAATTGGTTGAAATTCAATTCCCACTAATTTTTTCCATTTTCTTTATAAATGAAAAAAATAAAAATAATTATTTTACATTGAAATTTTTACTTTCTGAAAAATCAATTTCTCAACATCAATAATAAATAAGTATAGTTTGTTAATCTGTATTTTCAACACAATGTTCAGTTATAGTTATTAGTTGACAAAATAATTAATATCTCTTGTACTCTGAAAATATATGAATAAAACACCTCATAATCTACCCTAGTTTATGTTAGTTGAGGTAGAAAATAAATAAATAAAACATTCAATTTAAGGAAATGTTACTACATCAAATAGTCAATATAAAAAATACTACTTAAAAGTCGACATAAAAAAAATTGGACCCATACTAGTTCTATAGCTAATAAAAAAAAAGTCTAAAGTAAGCCACACAGAAAGGTGTATACTAGAGATAGAGTTTTGAAATTATGATGAAAATTTCCATAATACAGAAGATTGATAAAGAAATGTGATGAAGGCCTTAAGAATTGTAAATTGAAGGCATGGTAGGTGCAGAAGTTTTGGTTATTTTTGTTTACTGTGTGAACCTTTTTGTTGAAAGGTCAAAAAGTTATGGGCGCGTAGACTGTGGAGGGAGACATGGTCCACCACGTTTCAATTTTCACCATCAAATATTATAGGTGGCAGACAACTCCATCACCCCACATCCATGTCCGCGAATCTAACTTCCAAACATAACTCCGCAATTACCTCCTTTCTTTTATTTCATTTTTTTCTCTAACTACAATCTTAATATCAATATTTCCTTTTTTATCGTTTCGATTCAAATATTTCAAAAATAAATCATTTTTATTTTCATATTTTACTATTTAACTTTTGACACACGTAATTATCAGATATATCTATATAAAATAAGGTGCCAGATATAACGCCCCCTTTGTCATCATTACGACAAAGGTTAAAACAGTCACTGGACACAAGTTCTAATTTCTTTAGACAAAACATGTTGTAATTTCTTTAGACAAAACATGATTTTTTTTAAATATTATTTCATCTTATATTTCACATGTAATAGTTTCGTTACTATAATAGTCAAAAATCTAAAATTTAGACAAGAAAAAAAATCAATTTCTACCTGAAAAAACATATTTAACTGTTTTTAGAATTGCATGACTATGTAACTTGTAACATTTTTTTTTTAATTATAAAACTATGTCCTGTAGCAGTTACAACTACACCGACCATCTTTGTCGATAATGTTTCCTGTGTTAAAATATTTAAAGTTAAGCTACAATCACAATTTAAAATCTTAATTTTATCTGTCCTAGCTCATGCTTTACTATACCATTAAAAATGCACATGTCACGTTAAATATCGATCCACAGCCTTAGAAAGTATTAGACATTTTATAAATAATATAATAATTTTTATATAATTTTAAATTTGTTTTTATTAAATATTATGAGTGTTTATATTTTGTCTTAATGAATAATGAAAAGAAATTTTAAAAGTGGACGGTTAATTTAACATATTAGTAATACTTTTAATTAAATTAATTTTTTCTATTAATTTGTTTGATTATATTGGAAGTGTTTGAATTAAAATGAAACACCTTTTGAATTGATTTTCCTCTCGTTTTAAGAAACGAGAGAGAGTGGTAATTTTTTCATAGACAAACTTTAAAGAGTTAACATTAACGTAAACCGATTCATAACAATTGTAAAAATAATAATTTTAAGATGAACTCATTAAAATATATTTATCAAAAAGCATGAAGAATCTTCATTTAAAACATTAATAATGTATTCTAAACGAAAATCACTGATTAAGAATTATTTTTATTGAATATTGTAATGAGAGATTAAAAAGATATAAATAATTTACTGCAACAGTTCTCATATGGGGTTCACATGGGGAGAGCCGAGTGGTGCCACGTTAACGGGTACAGTATCTTTTCCGCAACAAAATATTGAATAGCACCACTTTTACTTTAACGTTTACGGAAGCAGAGGATCATAACGCAGATCTATGATTTACCTAGAAAACATAAAGAACACAGATCTCTACAAAATACAACTGGCTCTGCAACGGATGTCATTATTATCACCAAGAACCAATAGAATAAAGCAAGAACAATGATAAAACCAGTAACGTGTGGCTCAACTCGAATGGATAAACATGTACATTAAAAAGTTCTTTTTTTTCATTTTTTAACTGAATCAAAGTTTCAATTCATAAATAAAAAAAGTGGCAACTGCCAAGAGAATAGATTTGACGTGATATAAAATTGTAGATGGAAGGGAGAACAATATGGGTGGTAAAATTAAATGGTAACAGTAGGAAGAAGTGTGTGAATAATAAATATTTAAATGTCACGGTCTCTTCTGCACTCAGGGGAAAGTTGAGGGTAGCGTTTTCTGTCAGTGCAGTAGTTGTAGATGGTGAATTTCTGACGCACCCATTTGAGTCTTCGCCATTGTGCGGCGTCAAGGTCACGGAACTCTGGTTGGTCCCACCATCTCTTGCCCTGTGTGTCGCAGAACTTGGCGTTCACTGAGGCCTCACACCCATCAATGTGGAACCCCTTGTAGGCTGCTATGAATGGAGCTTTGGACCAATCTGTTTTCTCCAAACCACCCCTTGTTGCCCAGTCATCAGCATTCCACAAACTGTTGTATATCTTCATAGGTTGGTCGAATGGAAATTTCACTCCCAAGTCCTTGCTGTTCTTGAACACCCTGATTGGCACATCGTCCACAAAGAACCTGCACACCCCCACATTTCAATCTTTCTCATCAACCATCTTACAATACAACTCTTTTAACATGCTTTATTTCGTATTTAACACCTTTGGAACTAGATTTAAACTATCTCATCTCATCAAAAATTACTTTCTGTTGTAAGAGATTTCCAAGAAATGGGGAGAAGTGAAAAGGGTTTCAAAGAGTGAAGTGCTTACACAATCTGATACAAGTTCCAGAGAATAGAGTATCTGTGGAAGTCTTTGGTGGGGTCAAACCAGAGATAGATTCTTTGCTCTCTGTCACCCTTCCCTCCAGTGAACACATTTGTTTGCAAAATGTAAGGTTGTCCTGTTCTGTTACCCAAGAACTCAAAGTCTATCTCATCGTGCTCCGCGTTTTGAGAAGATAACTGTAGGTTCCAACCATAACAAAGGTCACATTCACATGCATACTCCACACAAACTACAGAATCTCCAAGCAAAGTAAGTAAATTAAGAAGTAAATCAAACGCTTTTTTTCATTTTGCTCCTACATAGAAAGCAGTGACTGTGCCAGCTGAATCTCCAGGAACCATCTTTATGTTCATGCTGAAATGACCAAACAAATATGATCCCTTTGACTGAAATCCAGTACCTGTACAACGTTGTTGGAAAGTTGTTATATGATTCAAATCTCACATTTAAAATAACTGAAATATAGTGTTTAAAAATACAAAGTTGTTATCTTGAAATTTAGTTATGAAAGTCAAAGTTGAGTATTTTGGCCAAACTATGCTTACCAGTGTACTTGTCAAGATGAAGCTGAATATCAGAACCACCATTGAAGTATTTGATGTGATCAAAAGCCCATGTAGGAACATAGTTTCGCCCAAAGTCCACATCCACTGGCTTCCGAGGGTTGGCACAAACTGCTGCAGAGGTCAGTGATGCAAATATCAGACACACAGTCCACAAAGAAGAACCCATTTTGTGTGTATCAGTTTGTGAAACCTAATGGCTAACAAAAGGCTATATATAAGCATTGCACCCACCCCCATTACCCACCCTTCTTCCTCTCTCTTTCCCTCTACTTTCTATCTTTTTAAATGTTTAATATAATTTTATATTTAATTCAATAATACATGGTTCATCATTTAAAAAACAATCAAGTTTATGCTTGTAATAATATGAATGATATATTTAAGATTTGTTTTCATGCTATGATAAGAGAGATGAAGACAAAGAATCATGCATTTGCTTTAGTTAGGATTTAGTGTTGGAAACAACTAATAGAGAGACTATTACGCGTTTATTTAAATTCACTGCTAGCTAATCTTTGTAATCATCAATCGTTTTCAGATTAGAGTATTGTTGTTTACGATAATGATCAATTTTCGAATGCATTTTAGGCTATTTTTTGTAGATAACTTCGTGATTATTTAACTATTTCGTGGCACTTGGTGATTACTTACTCCGTTTAAATTAACAGTCTCTCCTTGGGCTGGCTCATTACAAATCAAAGAGGTATATTTTAAATATTTTTTATTATATTTACATAATTTTTTTAATGGAGAAAATTGACGAGATAAGATTTCGGTAAAAAAAGAAAATGTCAGTTTTTTGGTACAAAATAAATTGCAAGTTCGTTGTTTATATGATAGAGTGAATTATTGTTTTTATTTATTTATTTAAAGAATCAATAATTCGTTGTGAGATAATTATGAATGTCTGAATACTCATATCATAAAGTCAATTATTAATGTCTAAATACTCATTGTAAGTTTGTTTTATTTTTAGATTTAAATTTACTTTTATGATTCCGCTATTTTTGAAGGTGAAGTTAAAAGATTAATAATTGGGAAGTATAATTTGAACGCCACCTTTAATTTTCAAATATATGGGAATGATTTTTTTTTATTGTACAAAAAAGGGTCATGCAGGGAATAAATGTTATTTGTTATTTCAGAAAAATTGGTGTACGTGTAGTAAAAGAAGTTTGAAATCAAGAAACTCCTGAAAATTATCCAAGTGAAAATGTTCTTTAATTTATAAAATTGTTGTTTGATTTAATGGATGTATTCTTAGATGTTTAAAGATTGTAGAAAAATTAATAAACTATCTAGATGTGTCAAATGCATTGTTTGAAAATGTTTCAAGTGTATTTTAATATGTTATTTTGATATTTAACTGATTTTTTTGTGTAGATTTTTGCATATTGTTGTAGTTTAATCGATTAGTATTTGCCTTAATAGATTATTTTGAGTGTATTTTTTGTTGTGTTATTTTTAATCGATTATAACATAGTTTAATAAATTATTTAAGTGATTGATTTGCACTATAAGAAAATCATTAAATAGAAGCTAAGTTTAGAGATAAAAAATAATCAGTCAATATATTGATTAAATTAAATATTATTTTAGAGATTAAAATTTTTTTAAGTATCTTAAATAATTTCTGTTAGTAATCTATATATATATATAGATGATTTTGCTGTATACACATTTACTTTCTCATTTTATCCTTATACTAATATTTTATTTTGTTATTTTAGAAATATATAATAAAAGTTTTTTGTCATTTTATTATTATCTTGGACATTTCCGTCATTTACCTTTTTTGGTATTCACTTTTATTTTGTTAATTCTATTATCTAAAAAATCAAACCTAACTTTCTTAAAAACTTCTCACTTCCCTGTCTATAAAAAATTTTCCACTTCTTTCTCTCAATTGTCGTTCCTTAAACTTATTAGTTAGACTATTAACTTATCTCAAGTTTCACTCCCTTCACTCATATCATTTTCTCTATATTGGAGACACACGCTTCCATCTTTACTTTTTTTCTTTTCTCTTTTCTTTTCTCTTTTTTTATCTCTTTTTTGTAGATACGTATTCTCATTTTTATTTTTATTTTCTATTTTTGTTGGTTTTGTTCCAATTGTTCCATCTTCTTTACATGCATTGTGTTTTTATATATAGAGTTCAAAATCAACTCATGACTATGGCAACAATAGGAGAACTCAAAACTCACCATATTGCAAACTCACAAAAAAATTACTTTGCAGTGGTACATGAATTCGTATCGTTTGGCCTTTCTCGTAAGACTTTTGTCTTTTGTATTTGTGGGTGACTTCACCACCGCAACACCCAACCAGTGAGTGTATATTCGAAAACCTAAAATTCAAGAGTAAGCAAAAAGTGTCCGCAATGATGGCAAAACAGTTCTTTCTTTTTCTTTTTTTTACCAATCTTCAATTAATTTGTTTTTTATTATTAATAGTTTGACATAAAATGCATAGTTGTATTGGATTAATCTAGAGGAAAATTGTTGTCGTCATCAAAGATATGAAGTTTGGTCCCTTGGTTGAATTGGGACGAGTGACTCTTCCTCCAACACACTTTCTTCTCTAATTCTCTTCACTTTGTTTCCTCTAGTCTCAAAGGAGTAAGTTTCTCAATTTCTTTTTCATAAGACACTATAAAACTAATCACATTTTTTGTTTTATGCGTTTCAAATGTCCACATGACATCTTTGCTTCTTTCTTCAGTATTTTCCCCCTAAATTCATTTTCTTTTTTTTCTTTTTATAGGACTCAAATGTTCTTCTTTGTTTTCTTATCAAGATTACTAAAATGATTGTTTTATAAACATTAACTATTCACCATTTTTTTTCCGTCTTCGAAGATAATTTTTTTAAACCTTTAAAACTAAAAAGAGATAAATGTTTTGACATGTAGGATATAACATTCTTACAACACTAGAATATTCCTTACAATTTTCTCTCTAGGATTTGCAAAGATTTGGATAGGAATTTAAGCTTATTTACATGTTTATGTTTTGTTCACATGTTTTTTGGAGTCATTAATCCAGAGGGGTAAAAAAGATGTAGAGGAGGAAGCACAAAGAGGAAGATGGAAACAAGAGGTGTTTATTTATTTATTTAGTTTTTCCCTTTGGCTCTTTTATGTAAAGGAAATAGATGATTACTAGAAGATGACGCAGAGGAGGAAGCACAAAGAGGAAGATGGAAACAAGAGGTGTTTATTTATTTATTTAGTTTTTCCCTTTGTATCTTTAATGAAAGAGATGATTACTGAAAGATGATGCAATGATATATTGACTCATATGTAACATTAATGGTGACACATATAACCGTTCAAATAAAATTTGCTATTATGTTTAAATTAAAATTTCAAATTAATATTTATTAACATTTTTAACCAAGTATGCATGTAGAATAAATTTGATCACATTATTAAAAAAAATTCTCATTAAATATACTATTTAATGGATGGATTTAGTATTAATAGAATACATTTTGTTTACTTATAAATCTTATTAAATGTATTAAACAAATAAAATGTGAAACAATTAAAGTTATAATATATACATATCTATTTAATTAATTTTATTAAATTCTTTATTTAGTGTTATTTATTCTTGGAAAAATAAAAATTTAAGATAAAAGTGACATGTCTAAGTATATAATAATTTTTTTCCATTTTAAATTTTATTTTGAAAAATTATTTTATATTATTTAAAATAATGTTAGATATACATTAATATACTATAGGTTAACTGAATTTATGTTTAAAATTGATTTTAAATAAATGATAATTATTTAATTCAGAATTAATTTGTTAGAAAAATATTCTTTTGTAATTATTATATTTCACAAAACATATTTTAGAAGAATAAAATTTAAATTAATATAGTTTTAAAATTATGTAAACTTTTCTCGGTGCATGAAGGTTTTTTTGCTACATAAATTATTTCAAATTTGGTCACGTTGTTAAAAAATTCTTTCTCATTTAAATGGTATATGTTAAAGATGGTAACATATAATAAACAAACATAATACTAATATCGTGCCTAATGACATTTGCTTCTCATCCTAAAAGAGTTAAGAGGTTTGCAATTAGAGGACAAACTCTAAGATCCTAAACAAGTGTTTTCATGAAGTACAGTGTTAGTTTTAGTCTGGGCAAAACATTATTTATCAAATGGAAATAAGATTGCAAAGTGTTATATACTTTATTAAACGAAACACATTTACCTTACATAATCTACTATAAATGAAATATTTTCATCTTACAAGTATAATAATGTTTTATATTCTATTGTTTAATAATACCTAATCAAAATATGAGTTGTTGAATTTTTTAGTAGGAGAAAAGTAAAACACTTTCAAAGGAACAAAATGAGAATTGGATCTTTGGGTTGTGAGAAGAGTCTAATTTGACCTTTTAGATGACTATCACCCAATTCACTATCACATATGACCCAAAGACTATGAAGTTGGATTGATAATCAATGAGTGTGGTATATTGCTAAAGATCTAGATTTTAGATGAAAATAGATAAAAAGTTGATTGACATTTTGCTTAAAATACAGTGACTAAAGAGATTATTTGTACGTGACATGTTTTTGCTAATCTTTAATTGACAAAAATCTTTATAAAAGTATTGGAGAAAGCAAAATTTAACTTTCTACTCAATAAGTTTGGGTTTTGTTCCTGCTAAGGAGATGGGACCTAGAGAACTGTTGAAGTCTTCTTCTCCTTCCTTCGGTCGGTCAGGTGACTGGGTAGTGAACTGAGGTTCTCTTCGTCCTCCTGCTTCTCCTTCGGCCCTCGGCCTCGGCTGAACACCGGATGGTGGGGGTACCTGCGAAGGCACTCCGACGCTCAAGTCAGTAAAGCGGGTGGTCAGCTCTCAGAGTGATAAATGACATACCTTACTCCTTGGGATGCGTACTATTTATATTATTCTAGTGGGCCTACCTTGTTGGGCCCATTTATCGAGGTGGACACCTCTTAGGTTTGCATTACCTAATTCTTAATGATAGATTAACTTCACTGATCTTGGTTTGAGCGTTAACTGTAATAGGGGTCGGCCATCGGCCAAATCATCATGGCATGGGTCGGCCATCGGCCATGTTTCAGTGGTCTCGGTCGTATCGGCCAAGTCTAGACCTGAGAAGACTTGGCCGAGAGGCTGAGACCTTAGAAGACTTGGCCGAGAGGCCGAGACCTGAGAAGACTTGGCCGAGAGGCCGAGACCTTAGAAGACTTGGCCGAGAGGCCGAGGGGCCGAGACCTTAGAAGGCTTGGCCGAGAGGCCGAGACCTTGGATGGCTTGGCCGAGATGGCCGAGGGGCCGAGACCTTAGAAGACTTGCCCAAGGGGCCGAGACCTTAGAAGACTTGGCCGAGAGGCCGAGACGACCGAGAGGCCGAGACCTTAGAAGACTTGGCCGATACGACCGAGACCACTGAAACATGGCCGATGGCCGACCCATGCCATGATGATTTGGCCGATGGCCGACCCTATTACAGTTAACGCTCAAACCAAGATCAGTGAAGTTAATCTATCATTAAGAATTAGGTAATGCAAACCTAAGAGGTGTCCACCTCGATAAATGGGCCCAACAAGGTAGGCCCACTAGAATAATATAAATAGTACGCATCCCAAGGAGTAAGGTATGTCATTTATCACTCTGAGAGCTGACCACCCGCTTTACTGACTTGAGCGTCGGAGTGCCTTCGCAGGTACCCCCACCATCCGATGTTCAGCCGAGGCCGAGGGCCGAAGGAGAAGCAGGAGGACGAAGAGAACCTCAGTTCACTACCCAGTCACCTGACCGACCGAAGGAAGGAGAAAAAGACTTCAACAGTTCTCTAGGTCCCATCTCCCTAGCAGGAACAATTGGCGCCCACCGTGGGGCCGAGGGAAACTAGCTGAAGGAAAAAAGTAGATGGTTTCAACAAGAAGCATGGAAAGAATGACTGAAGCCGACCAAACAATGCTGCTGCTGTCTCTCCAGAGGGAGATGGCCGAGATGCGAAGAAAGGCTGAGGAGGCCGCTCAGAAAAATGAACAAGAGCTGCAAGTTCTTCGCAGGGAGAACGAAGATATGAGAAAGAAGCTGGGGGAGGGCGGACCCTCTGTCATACCGACGAACGTGGTCGGCAAGTCCTACACCTCTCCCCCCAACCCGGATGTGGCCGAGGGGACGAGAGGCCGACCCCCTCCCCGCGAGACTGAGATGGGCGACGAGTCGTGCCTAATCAGGTCCACCCTGACGACCCCGACGACCGACCCGAACCGCCGACATCCCTTTACAAACAACATCATCGAAGTCCCACTTCCTGAGAAGTGGAAGTGTTTCAACCGAGACCGATACGACGGGTCGACCGACCCGGACGAGCATATGGACGCCTACACAACCCATATGAGTCTCTACACCTCGGACGACGCCGTCTTGTGCCGAGTGTTCCCACATCCTTGAAGGGTGCAACCCTTAGTTGGTTCACCAAGCTCTCACCCAACTCCATCGACAGCTTTGCCATGCTCGTCACAAAGTTTGAAACGCAGTTCGCGACCAGCCGGCCGCACCATCTAACCTCCATCGCTCTGGTAGGCATTCGCCAGGAGAAGGGAGAGTCGCTGAGAACCTTCGTGGATAGGTTCAGTAAAGTGGCGATGAGCATCCGAAATCTGAGTCCGGACGTCGCCATGCACCACATGCTGACGACCCTGCGTCCGGGGCCCTTTGCCGACAACCTGTGCATGCAGCCGGCCGACAGCCTGGACGAGCTAAGAAAGAGAGCTGCTAAGTACATGCAGCTGGAAGAGCTGAGGGAATTCCGTAACCAGGCCCGTGCCGAGGCCGGTGGAGAGAAAAACAAGGAAGAGAAGAATCGTCAGGGGCGGCCGGGTCAAAGGAACAACTGATCCGGTTCTCAAGGTATACACCCCTGGCGACCAAGCGGGGGAGGATCTTAGACGAGGCCCTCAACGCCGAGTTGATCCCTCCCCCAAGGAAGGTGGCCAGCCGAAATAATACCGACCGGAGGAAGCAATGTCGGTACCACCAAAACACCGGACACTCAACCGACGAGTGTCAGGCCCTTAAGGATAAGATCGAGGAACTTATCCAGGCTGGGCATCTCCACCGTTTCGTCAGGAATGGCCGAGACCCTCCGGGTCGGGCGGATCCACCCAGGCGGACAAAATGGTCGAGATAACAGAGGCGACCGACAACCTGCGAGGGCCGACCCCCTCAAAGGGACGATCCCCCCAGGGAGGCCGAGATAGGAGAGGTAACCGAGAAGTTATCAACACTATAGCCGGCGGCTTCGCCGGGGGAGGAAGCACAAACAACGCTCGGAAGAAACACCTATGGGCGGTACACCAGGTCAACGCAGTGGCATTCCGGCCGAGGATGCCACCCATCACCTTCACGGACGAAGACTTCAAGGGCGTAGACTACCGCCAGGAGGACGAGGCCGATGGTCCAGTTGCTCCGAAAGGGCAAAAAATTCGTCTGGGACGACCAATGTGGGGAAATCTTCAAACAATTCAAGGAGTTCCTCACATCCCCGGCCGTCATCCAGAAGCCGAGGCCCGACAACCCAATCGTGGTATATCTAGCAACCTCGGAAGAAGCAGTGAGCGCTGCCCTAGTGCCGGAAGCCGAGGGCGAGGAGCGACCCGTATACTATGTTAGCCGAACCCTCCACTCGGCCGAGACCCGATATCAGATGATTGAGAAGGAGGCTCTCGCACTCGTCCTCACGGCAAGGCGGATGCGCCCCTATTTCCAAAATCACTCCATAACTGTAAGAACAGACTACCCTATTTTTAAAATTTTATCTAAACCGGACCTTGCAGGGAGGATGATAGGATGGTCGGTCGAACTCTCCGAGTTCGACATACGCTATGAGCCGAGGAGCGCCATCAAGTCTCAATGCTTGGCCGACTTCTCGGCAGCCCGACTGCCCGCTTGCTCGATTAACATCGCAAGTGCCGGCCGATCTCCAACCAAACTTGCTCGATGACATCGCAAGTATTGGCCGAACGCCCGCTTGCTCGATTTAACATCGCAAGTGCCGGCCGCCCGCTGCCCGCTTGCTCGATTAAACATCACAAGTGCCGGCCGATCGCCAACCAAACTTGCTCGATGACATCGCAAGTATTGGCCGAACGCCCGCTTGCTCGATTTAACATCGCAAGTGCCGGCCGCCCGCTGCCCGCTTGCTCGATTAAACATCGCAAGTGCCGGCCGATCGCCAACCAAACTTGCTCGATGACATCGCAAGTATTGGCCGAACGCCCGCTTGCTCGATTTAACATCGCAAGTGCCGGCCGCCCGCTGCCCGCTTGCTCGATTAAACATCGCAAGTGCCGGCCGATCGCCAACCAAACTTGCTCGATGACATCGCAAGTATTGGCCGAACGCCCGCTTGCTCGATTAAACATCGCAAGTGCCGGCCGCCCAACTGCCCGCTTGCTCGATTAAACATCGCAAGTGCCGGCCGATCGCCAACCAAACTTGCTCGATGACATCGCAAGTATTGCCTGACTGCCCGCTTGCTTGATTAAGATCGCAAGTGCCGGCCTGCCGAAGGCCCGCTTGCTCGATCAAACATCGCAAGTGTCGGCCTGCCGAACGCCCGCTTGCTCGATTAACATCGCAAGTGCCGGCCTGACGAACGCCCGCTTGCCCGATTAGCATCGCAAGTGCCGGCCTGCCGAACGCTTTCTTGCTCGATTAACATCGCAGGTGCCGGCCGCCCAACTGCCCGCTTGCTCGATTAACATCGCAAGTGCCGGCCGATCTCCAACCAAACTTGCTCGATGACATCGCAAGTATTGCCCGACTGCCCGCTTGCTCCATTAACATCGCAAGTGCCGGCCAATCGCCAACCAAACTTGCTCGATGACATCGCAAGTGTTGGCCGAACGCCCGCTTGCTCGATTAAACATTGCGAGTGCCGGCCGCCCAACTGCCCGCTTGCTCGATTAAACATCGCAAGTGTCGGCCGATCGCCAACCAAACTTGCTCGATGACATTGCAAGTATTGCCCGACTGCCCGCTTGCTCGATTAACATCGCAAGTGCCGGCCTGCCGAATGCCCGCTTGCTCGATTAACATCGCAAGTGCCGGCCTGCCGAATGCCCGCTTGCTCGATTAACATCGCAAGTGCCGGCCTAGCAAACGCCCGCTTGTTCGATTCCAACATTCGCAAATATTGACCGATCGCCCATATTTTATTTGCTCGAATTACACGTTCACAATTAAAATGGCCGATCGCCCACACTTTACTCGCTCGAGTTTAGCGCTCGCAAATATTGGCCGATCGCCCACATTTTATTTGCTCGAGTTACACGTTCGCAAATATTGGCCGATCGGCCACATTTTACTCGCTCGAGTTTAACGCTCGCAAATATTGGCCGATCGCCCACATTTTATTTGCTCAACTTACACGTTCACAATTAAAATGGCCGATCGCCCACATTTTACTCGCTCGAGTTTAACGCTCGCAAATATCGGCCGATCGCCCATATTTTATTTGTTCGAGTTACACGTCCACAATCAAAATGGCCGACCGCCCGCTACACTTGCTCGATTAACATCGCATGTAATAGCTGGCCACCTATCCTTAGTTGTTCGATTAAAGATCACAATTAAATGGCCGATCGCCCGTTCTTGTTCGATTAAAATCACAATTAAAAAGCCGACCGCCCAAATCCAACTTATTTGATCACACCTAGGGTCACGTCACACCTCGAGAAATGGAATAGCCGCATGATCAAGGGAAACCGACCGACACCCATCATTAAAGACTCATCGGACATATGTAACACATCTGCCCTTGAGCCTGGGGGGCAAGTGTACCGGTATGGCCGAGAGGCCGAGACCTGAGAAGACTTGGCCGAGAGGCTGAGACCTTAGAAGACTTGGCCGAGAGGCCGAGACCTGAGAAGACTTGGCCGAGAGGCCGAGACCTTAGAAGACTTGGCCGAGAGGCCGAGGGGCCGAGACCTTAGAAGACTTGGCCGAGAAGCCGAGATGGCCGAGGGGCCGAGACCTTAGAAGACTTGCCCAAGGGGCCGAGACCTTAGAAGACTTGGCCGAGAGGCCGAGACGACCGAGAGGCCGAGACCTTAGAAGACTTGGCCGATACGGCCGAGACCACTGAAACATGGCCGATGGTCGACCCATGCCATGATGATTTGGCCGATGGCCGACCCCTATTACAGTTAACGCTCAAACCAAGATCAGTGAAGTTAATCTATCATTAAGAATTAGGTAATGCAAACCTAAGAGGTGTCCACCTCGATAAATGGGCCCAACAAGGTAGGCGCACTAGAATAATATAAATAGTACGCATCCCAAGGAGTAAGGTATGTCATTTATCACTCTGAGAGCTGACCACCCGCTTTACTGACTTGAGCGTCGGAGTGCCTTCGCAGGTACCCCCACCATCCGGTGTTCAGCCGAGGCCGAGGGCCGAAGGAGAAGCAGGAGGACGAAGAGAACCTCAGTTCACTACCCAGTCACCTGACCGACCGAAGGAAGGAGAAGAAGACTTCAACAGTTCTCTAGGTCCCATCTCCCTAGCAGGAACAGGTTTCAAACTTTGATATTTTAAATTGAAAGGATATTAGATATTCTTGAAGACAATATTTTGAGAATATGATACATACTGTGCATATATTTTGAAAAAATATTTTTTTTAATTAATATTTGTATTTCAAATAACAATATATATGATTAGGAGAATTTTTAGGAGAATGAAGATTATCCATCGTATACGCATATAATATATAATGAAAGTAATATAAAAAAAATTCATTAATCAAATGATATTTACTTTATACTAAAAGGAGGAAATTAAAATAAACAGGAATGGACCTCGAGATCGGAAATGAATGCAGCAACAAGCTGTTGTTGTTAGCATTAAGGAACAGAACATGCGGTAAGTAGAATTATAAGAATTCAATATCAGATTATTGGTGGTGCCAAGGATAAGAATATAATTACATAAAATATATAGTTTTATTATAGAGTTTGGTTTGTATTCAAACCCAACGCCTTAATTACATTCCAAACAATACAATGGTAATAAATAATAGTAGGAACGAAGTATGTGGTAATTGGCAAATGATGAATGCAATGAAAAACTTGTGGTAGAACTTGGAAGTAATAAAAATAGCAGATGAAAAATTTAAATGTCACGGTTTCTTGTGCATTCTGGTGGAAGTTGAGGGTAGCGGGTTCTGTCAGTGCAGTAGTTGTAGATGGTGAATTTCTGACGAACCCATTTGAGTCTTCGCCACTGAAAGGAATCAAGGTCACGAAACTCCGTTTGATCCCACCATCTCTTGCCCTGTGTGGCACAGAACCTTGCATTCACTGAGGCTTCACACCCATCGATGTGAAAACTCTTGTACTCTGCTACGAAAGGAGCTTTGGACCAATCTGTTTTCTCCAAACCACCCCTTGTGGCCCAATCATCAGCATTCCACAAACTGTTGTACACCTTCATGGGTTGGTCAAAGGGGAACTTCACTCCCAACTCCTTCAGATTCTTGAACACCCTGATTGGGATGTTATCCACTAGGAATCTGTGCATGTAATTAGAAACATCGTACACTTCAATTACTTATGTTTGTGTTTGTTACTGTTATATCCCACAATAGAATTGAACTTTTCTTTGAGTACTTACACGACTTGATACATGTTCCATAGTACAGAGTATCTGTGGTATGCTTTTGTGGGATCGAACCAGAGATAGATTCTTTGCTCTCTGTCACCCTTCCCTCCAGTGAACACATTTGTTTGCAAAATGTAAGGTTGTCCTGTTCTGTTCCCCAAGAACTCAAAGTCTATCTCATCGTGCTCCGCGTTTTGAGATGATAACTGCAGGTTCCAATCATAGAAAATCAACTAGGTTAAAACAAAAACTTTAACACCTATACCTTACTCATATAATCTAAGTAGAATTCATTATTAGTATAAAATTGTTTATTTTTACAATAAGGCAATTTCTATTTAATTGATACTACAATGAGACTGTATTAAAATAAAAAATAAAAAAAGTTGTGCATACATAAAAAGCAGTGACTGTGCCAGCTGAATCACCAGGGACCATCTTTATGTCCATGCTGAAGTGACCAAACAAATATGACCCTTTGGATTGGAAGCCAGTGCCTGTTCAAATTTGCATGAATTAACATGAAATTATACCAACTTTGTTACAGCTAAGTAGATAATCAGGGTGAAGTTTGTTTATATATTACGTACCAGTGTACTTGTCAAGATGAAGTTGAATCGCAGAACCCCCATTGAAGTATTTGATGTGATCAAAAGCCCATGTGGGAACGTAGTTTCGCCCAAATGGAACATCCACTGGCCTCCGTGGGGTGGCACTGAGTGCAGAAGAGGTTAGTGAAACCAAAATAAGACACAAAGTCAACAAAGAAGTACCCATGTTATGTGTTTTAACGAGGGAAAGATGAAAGTGTTGTGAAAGTGTCAGAGGCCAAGGGAGATATATATAGACACATGACCCTGCCTTGGAAGTTTGCCTCTTCATCCCTCTCTGCCTCAGGAATTTTCTTTCTGCTCATTAGGTAGAGTTCTGTTCATGATTATGATCTTGGAAAGTTAGAAGTAACAGGTGTCATCACAATATTACGCGTTTATTAGCTTGCTAATTAGCAATCATTTTCTACCTAATGGGACAATATTTTTTTTAAATGTTAAATTTAATAAAAAATATATAATTTAATCAAGATTTTTAATTTATTAAGTTAGTCTTTATGTGTAAACGTTAGGGGTTTAGTTTTTATGTTATGTTTTATATTTTTTTAATTTGTTCTCTATGATATATATAAGTGGCGTAATCTGATGTTTATTACTAATATAGTATTCTTGATTTGAGTTTTACACTAAAGGACTAAACTAAAAATGCAAAAGGAAATCACATTAACAAGATCATCTTCTCTTTTTTTTTCTTTTCTTTGGAATTCTGAATAACGAGGTTTTAACAATATAGAGATTTAAACTCAGGTGTTTCAATAATCCAATGGACATTATTGTATCCTGGATTCGTTGGCTATTAGGCATGCTACTTTTAGTTAAAGATAGTTAATTAAGTAATATTTATTCAATTGAATATTATTTTAGATGTGTAAATTGTATGGGAGTTGAAATAGTGTGTATGTTAAAATATGATGTTAATACCTATAATAGTGAAGCTTATATAAGGGGTGGGATAGCCCAAACCCCAACCTTATAGTTAGATTCATCGTTTTTTAAATTTTTTCTTTAAGGGGAGAGTTAGGGGTTAATGTTGTTGGTTATTAAGAAGGGGTAGTTGGTCCATATCATTTGTTCACATGCAATGTAAGAGTGGAGCAATATGTTTTATATTCTCAAAACCATGTTTTAATATGTTACATATGAAATATTTCTAGTTTGCATACTTTTCATATGATAATTTTTTTTTATGCAGTTATATTCCTTCTAGTAATTGAGTTTTTCAATATATTGATTTTACTTAACTATACTCTTTTAATAAATTTTTTATTTATTAAAATTCTATAAAAAAAAGGATTTGCATTGTATCAAAAAAATAACTCATATTCTTGCAACTTTTACGTTTGAGAGATAGCTTTTTGCAAATAAAGTTTTTGTGAGAAATTTTTTTTGAAAGATCTTTGAGGTTTCTTGGAACAAAATTTTCATCATCTTGTTGAAGCCATAAATATTTCTTCGCTGTTGTGAAATTAAGAAATCCAGTTGTGTTTCTTGTTTCACAACTCAGGTTAATTCATTTCATTCATTACTGTTTTATTTTTGTATTTATTTGTTATCCAAGATAGGGTTTCTTGGTGGTTAGTTCTGTTGTAATAGGGTGTTGCAGTGTTGGTTCTGATTCTTGTAGTGTTCAAAAACAATTTGGTATATTTTCTTGTAAAGAATTATGTTTTTAGTGAAAACCACTTTGGTGTGAGGTGGGACTGAATGTAGCTCTGTGTAGGAGGGAATCCATATAAAATTCTTGGTGTTCTTTTGTGTTTTTTATTTTGTTTTACTAATTGTTTGCATGATAATTTATTATGATATAATCAATCTATTGTTTTCCAAAAATAATTTGTTGTTTTAAAGCATAGATTGTTTTTTTGAAATTTGTATCTGTCATATTGAGGATGTAAAAAGAGTAAGGAAACACGCACTCATTCAGGAATATGAACTATTTAGGATACAACAAGGAGAAAATATTGCTAAGGTACAGAAGAGGTTCACACACATAATGAGTCACTTAACAGGTCTGAGAAAAGTCTTTGATAAATAAGAATTGAATATAAAGGTTTTGAAATGTTTGAATAGAAGCTGGCAACCAAAACTTACAACAATCTCTGAATCCAAAGACTTGTCAAGACTGTGTACGACAACTTTGTTTGGAAAGTTGAGAGAATATGAGTTAGAACTTAATCGACTGAATGATTAAGAGAATTCTGAAAAGAAAATACAAAATATAGCTCTCAAGGCTAGTACATAAAAGAAGGTCTCCAGTGAAGATGATGAGGACTGATATCAAGATGAGACTTTAAGTTTGCTCTCAAAGAAATTCAACGGATTTATGAAGAAGAAAAAATGTGACAAATTTCAATCTAGAATGAGGTATGCTTCTAAACCAAGTCATTCTAGTGTTGCTAACTATACATGTTTTGGTTGTGGTAATCCAGGGCATATTAAAATGGATTGTCCAAGCAACCATAACAAAGAAAAAGCTCAAGGCAGAAAAGCAGACAAAGGCTAAAGCAAGAAAGCACATATCTTCGGAAGATAATGATATGTCTTCATCAGTGATTCCTCTACAGAGAGTGAATAAGCAAATCTATGTTTCATGGTCAACAATGAGATCCAACAATGTTGGTGAAGATGCTCAAGGAATTGATATGAATGTATTGGTAGCCTATGTACTACCAGTAGATAGAGGTAAACCATTGTCCAAATTTGAGAGATTCATGGTAAACAGGTTGGATTCAGTTTTTGCAACCCAGAGACAACACTTCGAAATGATTGAGGCAAGGTTTGAACACCTTGATCAACATATTGAAGCAGTACATGAGCAACTTGCCGTGCTCTATCATCATGATAATTAAACTTGTGTTGATCTTGTTATAATCGGTTTAATTTTCATATTTATTAAACTCTTTTAATTTTTTGGTTTCTTTTGGCTTGCATGGTGCTTTTTTATGCACCTTGAACATCTTATATTTTCCTTAAGCACTGATATTATTGTTTTAAATGGTTTTTATTTTGTTTTGCTTATTGTTATTTGATGGACTAACACACATTTAAATTTTGTTTCATATTCTATTTGATGAATACTAAAGGGGAGACACATATCAAACTTCTATAATTAAAATAAATAAAAGTAATCCATGAATAATTAAACTTTTAATTAATTATGTCAACTATGTATTAGTATGTACACATAAACCTAAATCTTAAACCCTACATTGACATCACAATTCATCTTAGTCTTAGCATAATATGTACTTCTTGTGGAAATATAAAAGTGAAATGGAAGAAAGAATGAGATATGAGTGGGAATATTTAGTATGTTTCATGTGATATATATTTGATTGGACTTATTTGAATAAATATTTTCATAAATAATTCTACAATAATAAAATCAAGAATTAACTTTTATAAAAATAATTTATATATAAATTAAGAAAAAAATCAGATATGGATTAAACAAGATGAGAGACTTATAGAATTATACGAATTAGTTTATATATAAATTAATTTTAACATATAAAAAATTCTCAAGAAATTTTGAACATTCTTAAATATAAGAGAAACAATTTTATAATTAAAAAATTAACTTTTTTTTTTAAAAGCTCTCATGTTAAGCCTCACTATAAAACTTGACATTTCAGTTAGATTAAGACCTCAAGTAACAACAATCATCTACCACCACATGAAAAAATGTTATTAAAAGAAAAAAAGAAAGGAAATACAAATAAATATGGGGAGACTAGACAAAAACCCATATATTAGCAAAAATGATACGTAGGTATTTTATATCTATTAATAAATAACTCTAAGAAAATACTAGATGGAAGCCTATTATACCAATGAAATTGTTCTCTATGAATAAATCCTAAGGTAGCAAGCTTATCAGCACATGCACTCCCTTCATGAAAAATGTGAGAAACCCTAAACCTAATTTTCCCACAGTAATTAAGACAAGTGTTCCACCTATTACAAAGCATCCAAGGAACATTATTTCTAGTAGTAAATGCAACACAAACCAGGCAGAATCACATTCAAACCATAAATTAGTAAGACCCATCTTTTGAGCTTCTTCAATAGCATTTATATAACTTCATAAAACTCAGCAACCAAAGCAGTTTGAACATCAAGGAAGCAGAGAAACCACCAATAAACTCTCTCATACTCCCATGGAAAATACCTCCACAAGTAGCAAGACTAGAAGAACCCCTAGCAACAACATCAACTTGGTGAAGGAAACTTCCATCTAATAAGAGGAGGATGTAGAACTTTACCACTATGAGTATTAATATAAAAAAAATTAAGCACACTGAAATCAAACATATCATTTCGCATAGAACTTTTAGACGAATTTTTCACTAGACAAATGAGATCTTTAATAACCAAAATAGCTATAGAAATAGCAATTTTAACATGAAATCTAGCATAATTCCTCATACGCCATATCATCCAAATATAAAAAGTTATCACAACAAGCTTATCAAATTAACCAAAGGACTACCATCACTCTTAATAAAAAAAAGAAGATCACCCACATTAGAGAAATGAGAATTAAGAAAAAATTTCTAAACTCAACTCTAAATATGCAAAGCATTATGACATTCAAAAAATAAATGTTGAATAGATTCTTCCTACTTTTCACAAAGCCTACATATAAAACATATATGTAAACCTTTATGCTTAATGTGTTGATCTGTATGAAGTCGCCCATGAAATTTTTTCCAAAGTATTAGAGTCTTGGAAGGAGGAATATAAGAAGACCAAATGAGTTTGCCCCAACCACATGGAGCTCTTGGATCCAAGAAAAAAATCCTAGCCGATTTGATAGTGAAACGACTAGACTCGTCCAGAATCCAGTTAGGAATATCCTTGTACCGACCAGTCCCCGGGCATTGACTAACCACTGGTAATGTTGGTGCCACGTAAGCGGGTCCCACGAGCAGTGCGGGCCAGTACCTCGCAAAGCACGTGTGTCAAGGAGCCGAGAGTGGTCAGACATCGGTCATCAGGATGTACCGACTTGCCACTAAACAATGTGGAGAGGTCGGGCATCGAAGATCCAAACAGTAGAGATGGATCACGAGAAGTGGATCCCAGATCACACACCAGTTATTAGTAAGGGAGAAGCCTAGATCACGAGTGCCCATGCATGTAGAGTGGACGACGCATCCAGGTGTGACACAAAGTATAAAAGCCATTGGAAGGATATGGCCAACAAGGGCCACAATCAGGGGCGAGCTGCATGCATGGCATGTGAACAACTAGGGCACTCTCAGAGGCGGGTGACCCCAGAGATCAGGTGCACGAGGAGGCATCCAGGTGGTCATCCCGTCAGAGGTTGCACTCTAGTTAGGGACCCCACGGACTAGGTTATCCTAAGAGTAATGTAACAACAGTGTTGGGCCCGCCCATTAGAAAGGCCCATTTCAGGTAAATAGGAAACCCTAGTTTTCAGTCTATAAATAGTAAGTTAACAAACTTGGTCAGGGGAGAGTCCTCTTGCTCTCGTTACACACAAACAAGAGCAAGAGTATACAGTTTTTGGTGTTTCCTAACCCTAGTACTGACTTGAGCGTCGGAGTGCAAACGGCCGCTAGGGCGTCCATTGTCTTTGTGTTTCAAGTGTTCATCACAAGGAAAGCGTATGCGAACGCAAGGACTCTGGACGTGAGCGTGACGTAGACGTACGAAGGCGTTTCGAGTCAACCGGCAGAAACAATCATGTTCCTGCCTAATCATGATATATTAAAAAAATGAGGCATTTGTTATAAAGATAATGGAATATTCCAATCACTATGACTACCAATCCAAAATTGGAAAACTGTAGTCGGGATGCTAGTACCATCAGATACCCCTGCAATGTTTGATAAAGAAGTAGTAGAACATTATTTATCATTATAGAAATTAATAAAAGCACATGTACTAACAATCCAAGTATGTTCAAGAATAGTGTCATAAAATTGTTTAATCCCAGGTCAAATAGAGAAATTAAAAAGTTAATGGGATCACCAATGAAAAATCTTAAATTTGTATTAATTCTGTGATTTGATTATTGGAACTTGACGTACTACCAAAAATTTGTTATTAATTGTGAACATGCATTTGAGAACTAATAGAAAATTGGCACCAAATGTATGTACGTTATAGATTTAAAGGAATAGCATCTGGGATTGGGACCAAGTGTCTGTTGGTTTGGTGCAATGGCCCCTGCATGCCTTTTTTCTTCTTTTGTTTCTTTTACTTTTAGGGTTCCCAAACCATTCTTCCATATCAAATCATTTCCTAATTCTTATATATATGCCTTCAATTTTCTCAATGGGAGGGGATTCTGTGCTTCATTTCTTCTTTAATTTTAATTTTTAAGTCATTTTTTTACAGTCAATTACAAGATTTTTTTTTGACTGCCTTAGAGATTTCAAATTATTAGAGATATGATTATAAATTTTATTTTTTACAAGTTAATTTTACTATATTATATCATTTTTATTTGACATCGTCATTATACCATCTATTATATTTTTTTTTTCTATTTTCACATTTTAAATATCTCTTTGTGCATAAGAGCCTTTTGAGAGTAAATAATTTCAGATAAAACAAAATCATGCTGAATTAAAATATAATTGAGCTATTTTTTTTTTACTTATTTTTGAAATAATTTTACCCCAACTTTTAAATCAACATTACAGTCTCAATCAATAAATAAGCTCATCTCTCTTCCCCCAACCTCTATCATAATCATCTTCTTGTTATATTTCATTGTCATAAAAAATAACAAATATCTTTACTATATGAACTACTTCGATTAAGTATAATTGACCTTAATTATTATATATAGATATAATAGTTATCATGGTTACTCTTTGTTCTAGTTACTACTTTATCTATACGAGATTAATAATAAAAGTATTTACAAAATATTATGACATATTATAAAATCAATCTTTTTAATATGTATAAAATTTGATTTTCTTTTATAAATAAGAACCGGAGAAACTATCAATATCTCTGTGCTAATAATTGTTCTTATATCTATCATTTCAACATTATTCTATCATGATTTTTATACCATTTCTATAAAACTATTTATATTATTATGTCTAAAAAAAAAAAAACTACTTCTACCATGATCTTAGTTGTAATGGCAACATATCCATTCTCACATTAACAATATTAATAGTCTTTCTACATGCTAAAGGTTATAAAATTAAAAACCTTTTAAGAATTTCAAAACTTAAAACTCACTTAATTCTCAGCGAATTCTAAAAATTAGTGTAACAACTACAGCATTGGAAAAGAGACAAAACATTTGTACACAAAAAAAAGTCCATAATTAAATTGTTTCAATATTAATCTCATATTACTTAGAAATTAAGATAAGAGTAATTTTTATATATATAATTATTATTTTTAATATTCTAAAATATTTTTTAAAAATAAAATATTAACAAAATTCTAAATTTTAAATTTCCAAATAAACATTATCTAATCTACGGTGAATACTACTTACAGATTTTAGATTGGAACATAAACTAAAACAATTTAAAGAATGTAAGATAAAAACAAGTGTGTGTCTGAATAACCCGTTACTGTCGATATTCATAGCACTTTGGCAGTTGAAGCCTGACATAAATCTGAAGAAAACTAGAAAAAAAAAAAGCATTGCATGTGGGATCATGAGTTGGGTGCAAAGATGTAGCTTTTAATAATTTCAAAGTGGGGAGTTGAAGGAACCTACAAACAAACTCACATGATATGATTAATTAAGATGTGTATAAGCCATGATTAGGTGTATTATTAACTGCTATTCACCAATAATTACATCATTATTAGTTCATATATATAGAATTGTAGAACCACCTTCATTTTCTGTTTTTCATTTTCATAGGTCACACTCTATTATCATACATACACTCCAAAATCAAATCAAAGACCTGATACTGTTCTCATCATTTATTGTCAACGCTTAAGATAATGTCATTGTTACATTACAACAACAATAAAATAATAACAATAATAATAATAATAATATAATTGTTTTAGAAAACTAAATTAACAAGCATGAAAATGGAAGCTCCTATGTTTGACATGGGAAGAGAAAGTGGAGAGAGAACACTTAATTTTTCTATTTTTAACATAATTTTAAGTAAGGTACTTATTATACCTCTTTCAATTTTTTTTACTTTAATGTATATTTATGTATTATATTTTTTTATTGTTACACTTAATTTTTCTCTTTATATATTAACTAAATTAAGATATAATTTAAAAAATATATTATCTTAAATTTTAAACATAACAAGTAAAAAGGATCATTCTTTTTTGGTTAAAATCGGACAATAAAAAAAAGGAAAGTAATGCATTTTTTATGAAGATGGGCGAAATAAATATTGAATACGACTTCTTTTGTCACTTTTTTTGAAATAAAAACTTGTTTCTTTTTATCAATAGTCAAATGTTTTCTGTAATTTTAGTAAAAGAAAAAACTTAAAAAACTATTATATAGTAAAAGAGAAAACTATTTCATTAGCGTTATATTTCACTCTTTGATTAAAATTTTATCCCAAATCAAATATGTCTTATCTTTGTGATTCATGGTTTTTCTTATGTACACGATTGACAGTCATCAATCCATCTAACTCGAACACAATTTAAATCTTAATTTGAAAAAAAATAAAATAAAATAAACATTGTTTATCAAGTAAATGATGTTAAGAAAAAGTTAAAAATCAATCTCATTAAATAGATATATTTAACTTGAGTTTCATATATTTTCACTCGATTAGTTGATAAATTACAACAGACCTAATTAATCTTGTTAAAATACATATAATTGATAAGCATATTAAAATTTAAGTCTAACATAGTATCATAAAATAAGATTATTAAATTGAGGGTTAGCTGCATATTATTATTTGATCATCTCTTATAAAATCAACGTATAAATAAAATCAACGTTTATATTACTATTTGATAATATGGGATATTTACAAATATATATATGATTAAATTTATACAATTTGATTTGTAATTAATTATATAATAACTTTATTTTAATATAAATAATAAATAAAATATGTAAATTTTGTCAAGTTAGCGAATTGAATTATTATAAATTCAAATTTATTTGAATTAGAGTTAAAATGGTGATAACATATCGAACCCTATAACCCTATTTTGATATGACTGATGAATAGGGAACGTGCCTTGTCTTGAACCCGATGATCACCACACGTGTGCTTTCTTCTCTGACAAAACATGGCACCACAGCCACATTTATTAATTGGTGATTGATTATAAAGACAAATCAGTATATTTTGAAATCCAGATTATAAAAAAATTAAAATTGAACTTTAATGTTAATTTTTGAAATTAACTTCAATGTCATTACTTTAAAAAATAAGTTAGATAATATCTTGAATTTAAATTCGTTAAAATAATATCATTAAAATTTAATTAATATATTTAAAATATTATTCATTTTAGAAGTTTTGTTACGAATTCTTAATAATGATTTCTCTAAGTTAAGAGAGAAAAGTTATATTTAAACTATCCTTAGATCAACTATAAGACGATTGGAAGTAATAGAGTATAATGTATCTTTTATCTTATTATATAATATTATATAATTATTATATTATGCATAATAAATTTATTAACCTTTAAAATAATGATGTTAAAAATTATACCAACTAAATTTTTCTTATTGATTTACATATAACACTATGTTATAATATTATACATCAAACTCATAGTTATGAATTTAATTTTAAATAATAATCTAATGCCAGGTTGGGATATCCATTCTGTTTATGTATCATTGAGATTTGAAACCCAAATTAATGACTTTTTTTATATTTAGATGATCACGAGTATATTTTTATGCATAGTTCCGTATCTCGTCTCCTATATAAAAGAAAAGAAACATTTTTCTTTCATTTATTTATTGACTATGAAATTAATTTGATATAGACATTGTTAATAAACAAGTTTATATATTATCATTTTATTTTCGTGAACATATTAGTTTTATCTTAACAATTCACTATAAATACTATTACTTTATTAATCCTCCAACATATTACTTGACAAAACATATTTTTTTTAAAAATTATATTTAGTATTATAAAGTGTACAACTTATATTTTAATATTATTATGATTAATAAAAACATACTACGACAAAATATAAAATTATAAAAAATATAGACAATTAATTGAGAATGATGTCTTTTTCTAACTGTAGTATTGGACCAACTTAGTTGTATTAAATCGGTGAAAATTTATATTTTTTTAGAAATAGGAGATTTTTTATTATTTTAATTTTTCTCATTATAAGATTCATGAATAAGAGAGAAATCATATATTTCTTTATTGTAATTTTTTTATTTTAAATTAATTTATTTTCTTATTTAATTAAATATTATTTTTATTTCTTTTTTGTTCTTATATTAATTATTATATCTTTAGAATAAAACTAAAGGAAGTATTGAATTGAGATTTTAAAATATTTTTTTTTTCATTTGAAAAATATTGTGGTATTTAATTATTATTTTTAAATATTAATTTTTTTACGGTATTGAATCTTGACTATGTAAAGTCTTATATAGAATAACATGTAAAGGATTTAATATAAATAAATTTTAGATGAAGAAAAAAGTAGAAAGAATATAAATAGGTTATAACTATTATTTTTTATTTTATTTTGAACTTTCTTTAAATTATAAAAGAAAATCAGAATACCATTGTATCGACGGAATATAGTTTTAAAAAGGTATTATGTCAATTAAATTTTTGATTTGGGTAAGTAATATTCAATATTTTTTTTTCTTCCTTTTGGGTGTTTTGTAAAGAAAGACAATGTTGCTGATGTAGAGTATGATGTTTGGGATATACTAGAAGCTATATTGGATTTTTAGAATTACATAAAGTAAATTTTGCTAGTAGGCATACTATTTTGGGTAAAGTGGGTTAATTATCATATCTACTTCATAGGATTGGATAGATGAATGGGTGAATGATATAAATATGGAATGAATGATCTTTATGGAAATATGCGTGTTGAGAAATGATTATGCATGTATGTGAATAATTATGACTTATTCAAAGTGTTTTTTTTTTTATCATAAGAAGGTAATATTTTTTTATATTTGGTGATGAAAATGATAAATTGAAATGATTAAAGATATATTATGTGTTAACAATAGTATGTTATGTGATGGTTGGTGAAATATATGTTTTTGGATTAATATTTCTCAAGTGGTGATATACTACTAAAAAAACACTTAACGTGAACGTTCAAGTGATAGTCAATCACCAACATGAATGTTAAAGAGATAGAATGCATAGCTCAAGCAATGACTTGAAGCTTGATCAAGAGAGAGTGAGAGAGAAATGAGAGAGAGAGAGAAGAGAGAGAGAGATAAATATATGTATTTGATAGTATGATGTGATTAATATATGTATATGTTATCTATATTTTATTGGATGATGTTTGTATTAAAAATTAGCTTACCTTATCTATGTTTGTGTGAACTATTATTATTGTACTATGTGTGAGAGTAGATGATGTTTGAGGTAATAATGAAGGAATTACCTAGATTTGGAGATAAATATATTTTATTTTCTACAAATTTTTTAAATTTTAACAAAGATTTTTTAATAGAGGTTATGGTAGCCTCCACTAAGACACACATTTATTGGGGGTTTCTAAATCCTGATAAGTCTTGACAGTTTTTAAAAAAATTGCACCAAAATTTTAAATTTCCCACCTTATTTTTTCACTTTCCCATGTTTTTCATTTCAGAGGCAAAACTTCTCGCGTTTTTTACACATTACACTTTGCTCGTGTCCTAGAAAACTAGTTTTGTTTACACACTTTTTGATGGAGGACCATCCGAAAGGACATATATTGGGTCTTTAACTAGGGTCATGGCTAGAAGATCAATGGAAGAAGAAGAAGAAGTTCAGAAAACTCTATTTTTCTGGAGAATTAATTTTTAACTTTTATTCCAATTTTTCTAGTCTTATAAAATTGTAAAGAATAATGTAGGATTTTATTTGGGCTTGTATTTGTGTCTTATTTGGGGTTATTTTTGGGCCATGTACTGGACTTACTAGAATCGGAAGTAAAGAGTCTAGCTAGGGTTACAGTCAGGCCTTTTTGAGCCCATTTGCAACCCTAGACTGTCTAGGGTTTTTGGAGAGCTTTATAAGGATGCATGGACAACATCTACACAGGAAGGGAAGTGTGAAAGGCAAGTTGGACAACCAACATTGAAAGAGTGACTGCCATATGGCTGCACCTCAATGGAGAGAAATCCTCTCCACTCACAAGCCACCACTTGTCACTCCACGAATGGAGAGGATTTGCTCCAATTATAGAGTGTCATTTGTCAAGTTATGAGTGGAGAACATTCTCAAATTTTTAGCACCATTTAGGTTATAAATAGAGGTGCTCAACTCATGTATTTTTCATCTTTGATTGACTAATTCAACCTCAATTTGTCTCTTAACTTCCTCTTAGTTATCACTTTTGTGAGTGTTTTAGTAAGGATCCTCTTAGAAGTTTGCTTCACATCTTCTAAGCATATCTTCCCTACTTTATTTCACCTCCATCCACGGTTGAAATTCATCTATAGAAGCCACAAATTTAAACCAAAAGAAATAACGCAAATCAAGCTATATAACACTTTTTCAATCTTCATCTTTAAATTGAAGTTCCTCCTCACTCAGTTTTCTTCCAATTTGGTATTTGTTTTCCTTTTGCACTATTTGGTTTTCAAATTCATTTTCATTTTCCCTAATTAGTCTTTAAATATTAATAATTTTTTTAATCTTTAAATAATATCTAATTTATTCAATATAATGATTAATTATTTTGATCTTTAAAATTTGTTTTTATTTAATAACTTTTTTGGTGCTAGTATAAGTTTTAATTTTTTTGTTAGTTAACCAAATTTAAAGATATTTAATTGATATTTTAAAAGAGTAAAACCATACAGATTACCATAAATTAATTTTTGATTGGATTTTTATAGATTGTGTGAATTTGTATTTGAATAATGTATACAATTTTTGTGAAACATTTTCATCCAATTGTTTATGCTCCCATTCATATTCTTTTCAATCTCATAGTGTTCTCCCTTAAAAAATCAATTATTTTTCAACAACTGTTATGATTGTTTTCTATAATAAATTTATAGGTTATTATATTAGTTTTATTTTATTTTTTCCTACAGGGTATTGTTATTATATTAGTTTTATTTTATTTTTTATGGTTTTAATTTTTATACATGACGTTTTTTTGGCTTAATGAGTTTTTAAATATTTTTCCTTTAACCATAGTATTGTCATATCTGTTTTTCAATAACATGATCTAGACTGTTTATAGTTAACGAGTCGAAAATATAACTATTCAGAATTTTATGGAAAATGATATACAAGAAATAAACAAATTAATAAAAATACCTATCAATCATTTCTATTTTTTATTTTAAAAGTAAAAAATTGTCAAGAAATCTATCAAATAAGTTTTTGTTTTTATTTTTTCAATTATTAAAGAAAGTGATGGGAGGATTGGAGTGTTGTGTAGATAAATCTTCTTAAAATTAATAATTAATAAAATTCATAACTTTGAAACTATTACTTAAACCCAAAAGCATTTATGAGAAAATATTATAAGGTATGAAGGGCCACTGTAGCTTGAATATGTGGAGAAATGCTACATAAGAGGGAAATAAGTTATAAGCAATTAGATACTATCAGCTGCATTGATTTCACATTTTTTTAATTCAAATCTTGTTATTTATTTATTTATTATATCTTTTTCATTGACCATGATAGCTGTTTTGCTATTTTATTTTAAACTTTAGTTTATATTCGGTAGAAATATTAAATTATTGAGCAAATACCGCTTTTCTACACATTCTTTTCACTAAATGTAACATTTTATTTACTTAAAAAATTATGACAAATGATACTTGTTATTTTTAATAATCTCCTAGTAATAAATGTTGTATATAGCTTAAATGTTTTAATGTATAATATCATATTTTATAAATCTTTTAAAATTCAAATTACAAAATCTTAATTATAAAAATCATTATATTCTTATAAAATCTACATGATGTTTTTATTTATTGAAGAAACCTTTTCAAATCTCAATTGAATACATCCCAGATATACACATTCGTAACCAGAGAAAGATTATCCAAGTAAATAAAGTTGTTTTAAAAATGAAATATTTATATATGAAAAAACTTGATCTTTCGTGGAAATAGAATGATATTACAATTTAAAAAACTAATTTAATAAATTTAAAAGTGTATAAAAATTAAAATTTGACAAAAGAATAGGAGTAAAGAAAATTTAGAAAGAATGTTTTTGATTAATTCAACACTTGTTGACAAAGGAAATATTTCTCCTAGTCTCTGAACCTTTAGTCCTCACAATAAAAAGATTATATAAATTGAAAAAGAAAAAAGTTGATTTGCAACCTAGAAATTTGTTCAGCTGGTTACAACTGTGGTCCAAAACAAAAGCAGGTGCGAAATTAAAGAAAGAGATGTGAAGTATGATTGCATATTTCTAAATATGTCTGGCACCGCCAATAATTGAGGTGTTGTGGTTCATTTACTCATTCTGCATGTAATCTTGAGTGGAACATTTAATGAGCTGGGTTGAGCCTTACCCTAACAAGTAACAACTCCTACACCACATGATCTTTGCAACTCCCAACACAGAATCACATCCACACTCCCCCAGATACTTCTACAACTATTCAAAACCATTATTAGATTATATGTTGCCAAACTTCATTGCTTTCGATATTTCCAGGAACTCACATATATTCTATGTACATAAACATATTTTAAAAAATTAAAACTTTAAGAGCATAAAACATTTTTAACATTATATGAGTTATAAATCTTACATCCTCTAAAAATAAAATATTTTATAATATATAACGAGGATAAATCTCGTCTTATAAATCAATTATATAAAATTGAATTAGACTGTGTCATTTTTTAATATAATATCAGAATTATTTATAGTCTATCTGTGTGTTGGACTTATTAGGTACTCATTATTAGACCATCATTGAATTATTTATAAATATATAGTTTCATGCACAAATTGACATGTTTCACGTCAGGGGACTTATCAGGTCACAAGTTGACTCATTTTGTGTAAGATGGTGTATTGGAAATCTCACGTCAATTAAACTTTTTAATACTATGCTCTAATATTATAAACAAAATTAATCTCAATTTATTAAACTGATAAATAATGATAAAAAAATTGAATTACATAAGTAGTTGTTTTAATTTAATATTTTCTTATGTTGAATTTAGAGTTATAAAGTGTAAATTGAAATCCTTGTATAAATAAATTTGGACAAGTTGAGAAGTAATAAAAGTAAGAAGTCTTTTCGGATAATTTCCTCATAAAGACTTTGTAAAAGAAATGAAAACAATGAAATTTAACTTTTTTTATATGTAAAAACTAGTTTCAACATAAACTAAAAACATTTTAAAAAATATAATTTAAAATTTATTTAAGCATAAACTAAAAATAAAATTTTAAAAAAATGTAAAAGAGCTGTTACAAATTAATTTATTCATCGATTAATATTTATTTATAATAAATCATTATTAAAGATATCATCAATGTTTTCTTCCCTCAGATTTTCGAACATATCTCTCCAAGAGAATTTCTGTACTTCCCAAAAGAAAATAAAACCCATTTCTGATTTTAAGCACACAAATGGTATAATGTTAAATTATCTTTTATTAATAAAGTTTTTATGTACCGAAAATTAAGTTAGTTATATTCATATTATAAGTTTCGACTAAAAGTATCATAGTTTTAGTGATTTAAAAATTTGACATATGTAATCAGTACATTAGGTATTAGAGGATATAAAGTAATAATGTCACATACAATCATAAATATTTAACATTTTTTTTCCTTTAATAGATGAATAATGTTATCCTCGTGGCTTTGACCTGCAGAAGAAAAACTTTAATGAGGATGATGTGCTTCTGTGTGAATCTTAGACGGTTATGCATGTGAAAGTAATATTATCCTAACTATTAAGAAATCCAACTTTTCATCCGATCTAATTTACAAATAAAATAAGTTTGATCGTACTATATTTTCATATTTTATTGATATAATCATAATTTCCTTCTTGATTTACTCAACTTTACTGACTATCACTTTAATTAAACTTTTTTGATATTTTCAATTAATTTATTAAATTAATGACTATTTGAAATAATATTGACAAGTAAAAAAAAGAGTCAACCATGTAGCAGTATCTCCATAAATTTTAAAATACTTGTTTTACCTCTTTATATTTTGTTTGAAAGCTTCTTCTCGTGGTGGTGTTTTGAAATAGGCTAGCTTGAGGTACATGGAGAAGGTGTGAAAGGCTAGTGTTGCGTTTTATTTGGTTTCGTTTAAATGGGTGTAGAATGGTCTATTGCGTTTTAGATTATGGAAATAGACTTCCAGAACACAACACGTATTTCAGAATGTTGTTTGTCAAAAAAAATTGTTTTTCAATTTGTTGCATTTGGAAAGTGTTTTTTTAAATTTTGGAAAACACATCATTCTAAAATGTAGTGTGAAAAAAAAATGTGTTATGATTGTTGTATCACATTTTATAATACGTCTGTTTATGTGAAGATGAGGTTGGATGATTTTGGAGATGATAACGAATTGAATTCTTGCAAATTTCGTGGATCGACTATAAGGAAAAGAAAGAAGTTTCACTTGTAGAAGATTTTTCAACGCGTAAGTCAATAAGAACATAAAATATAGTGTATAAAGTGATAATAGTGTAAAATATGAGTTGAATTTACTTCGTGAGCGTGATGATCTATTTATAAGTTTTCATATACATGGATAATTGATATTGATTTTCAATGAAGCATAATTATTTTTAATGATTGTAATAAAATTTGAGTATAATGTAATAAAATCAAAGTATTATAAAATAGGATATTGTGTCCTAAAATTAAATATCACGGAATCATATATAAGTTCAGTTGATAAGATATATTTGTGCAAATTAAGTTTATCGTGGTGGTAAATTTACAGGTTTATAATGAGTATCCCAAATATTTTGGTTAATTTCTAGAGATTATTCTTAGAAAGTAATTATGGGTTTTCGGGAAATTCATCCATCGAACATTCCATTTCGTTATGGGCCTCGAGTACATCATGATTTGGGTCGGGATGGTACACGTCTGATCTGGACCAAGGCGGTATATGTCTGATTTGGACCAGGACAGTACATAACCCCTCAGCCTTGAGCCAAGCGGGCGAGGCGAAGAGGCTTGTCGAAAATACCTCTGAAAAGACTTACATGTGTCCCAAGAAGCTTGTGAAAGGATGCATGTGTAACAATTATAAAATACCCTTCCAGTGATTCGCGATTACTTTTCCCTTTTTGAAACGTCTTTGCTATTTTTCGAACGTCACTTCCTTCCATTACCTAAATGTTCTAAGTGAATAGTTTAATTTTTGCAGAGAACTGATGACTTCTTTGTCAAAGGTGGAGTTGGCTTGACGCCTTAAGGAGATACGAACTCCAAAACCATCTTTGGTTATTGGGGAGGTTGGCCCGAGTGTTGTTCGCGTTCATTCCGATGAGGGCAAATTTACGACCTTGGATTTGAGAATCAAGAAGAGGAGGGTTGAGAACCTTGTTCCATCCACCCACTCTCACTCAGATGGGCGTGCTCCCGAGATTGAAATAATAATGACCGAGAACTGGAATCCTCGATTCCACTTGGGAGTGAACCCGAGTTTTTGGGATCCTTCATATGACATGCCCAACCACAACAAGTCGCATAACCTTTTGGAAGCAGACGTTTCTCGTTTTGCAGGATTCAAATTTAGATCTTCTTTGTGGTGATGTCGAGAATCTTCTCGGTAGGTGATACGGTGATGGAGCGGGGAAGGGGAAGAACATAGAGAAAACTAAAAAAATAAGTGTTGGGATAGAGATATAACAGAATAAAAAAAAAACTTTTTAGAATAAAAGTAACATAACCAACAACATGCTTACTCTCCTAGTCTAGTGAGGTATATAATACTCTTTGAAAAACTATTTGTCCTAATAGACAGCTATGCTAAAAATACGAAAAAGCTATAACAAAAAATCCTAACAGAAAAGGGGATTCAATCCCTACAAAAAGACAAAAGAGATCCTTCTAGATATAATCCTTTAACCAAATGGGCCTAGATACCCTTCTAATAGGCCTTATGCTTGTGAGTCCAATATCAATAGTCGGCCCCTGCAAAGCAACCTTGTCCTCAAGGTTTTGGATGGATGAACTTGGTGGAGGAGTTGTGGTAGATGACACGGTGGTATAGGAACTAGGGGTGTGGAAGGTAAAACGGGGTAGTGTGGTTATTGTTAGGTTATTATTGAGAGCAGGTGTTGGTGTTTTGGAGGAGAAGGATTGGACCCGCTGAATTTTTGGTGGGTGCTTGTTTGGGGAAAAAATGTTGGAATATTTGATGTGGGTGGTGTTTGATGGGCCAAGGTAATTTTTGTGGTGTGGGGGTGGATGTGAGAGGTTGCGAATATATTGGGAAAGTGTGTTGGGTTTGGTACGGGCTTTTGGGTCACGTTGGGATGTGGTGTTGGCAAAAGGGGTTGAGAGTGAGTTGTAGATTGGCATGGGAAACCCAAAGGGCAAGGTTTGGAATGAGAAGGGTTTTGTAATGTTTAAATTTGGTGTGTGCCAACTACTTGTATTGAATGCGACACAAAGTCACGTGAAGGTGCTGCAGGAAGTTGGTGACGTGGCACAGTATGGGTCATTGATGGAGATGGCGTGACGTGTTCTGATGGTGTGGGTAGATGGTTAGGTGCATTTACTTGTGGAAGTAAATGGGTAGGTGAGGGTAGGTGTGGGAGTAAATGGGCACGTGAAACAGAGGTGGGTGGTTGGTGAAGGGGTTTAACGAGGGCTGCTGATGGAGGACATGTGGCGTGTGTGGATGGCATCAGGGCTGTGTTAGGTGAGTTTGAAGTCTCACTTAGGGTTTCACTTAGGTTTATCTTGGAAGGGTGCAAAAGGTGCGTGTTTATTTCCTGGTTGGGAGAGTGGTGGGGTAGATGGGGTTTTGGTCCATGATATGGTTTGCGGAGAGATATGTGAAATACTGGGTGAATCTTGGAATTTGGTGGGAGAGCTAGTTTATAAGCCACTTCACCAATGCGTTTGGAAATAGGGTATGGGCCATAGAATTTTCAGGAAAGCTTGCGGTGAGGGGAACTGGTGAGGGATGTTTGGCGGTAAGCCTGTTGTCGGAGGAGTACCCAAGAGTCGACGGTGAAAACGTAATGACGTCGTCCAGTGTTTGTTGTCTTGGCCATGCGTTGTTGCGACAACGCCCTATTTGTCTTCAGCTGGTGTAATATCTACATTTGTTCTTGGAGGGTGGTTTCCAGATTGGGTTCCGATGCAGTGCCAAACACATAATCCAGAAAAGATGGTGGTGGTCTTCCATAGAGCGCTTGGAACAGGGTTATTTTGATGCCCGAATGGTAAGAAGAATTGTACCATAACTCGACGAGGTGTAAATATTTGTACCAACTTCACGGATGGTCACTGGTGAAACACCGAAGGTATATCTCTAAACTTTTGTTGATAACCTCGGTTTGATCGTCTGTCTGAGGGTGATAAGTCGTGCTAAATTTCAGTTTTGTGCCTTGTAGGTGAAAAAGCTCCTTCTAGAAGTTACTCAGAAAGAGCCTGTCTCGGTCTAAGATTATGGATTTCAGAATGTCATGCAACCTGTAGATCTCCACAGAAAAATGATTGGCTAGTTGGAAGGTAGTGAAGGACGTGGGATGGCTATGAAATGAGCTGATTTTGAAAGTCGGTCACAAACAACCCAAATAACCGTATGGCCGAAAGATAATGGTAAGTGAGTAATAAAATCAACTGTTAGTTCATCCCAAATTCTGGTTGGGGGGGGGGTATGGTTGTAATAATCCTAAGGGCTTTTTGTTGATGGATTTGTTCTGTTGGCAGGGAAGGCACTCTTTGATGATCAGTTTTGTGTCTCTGTACATACCCGGCTAATAGAAAGAGGCAGCTAAACGAGCTAGAGTAGCTTTGAGACCGGAATGCCCTACGGATGGGGTTGCATGAAACTCGTGAAGAATGGATGGGCGGAGATTGGTTGCTGATGGAATGTAAAGTCTTTGGCCGTGGTACAGTAAGTCATTGTAAAAACTGAAATTTGAATTGGGAATACCTGTCAATTTGTTTTTTTCTTGTTGTCCATTTGTTGTCTGATAGTATTTTTTTAATTTGGTGATGAACTCTGGTACTGGGGAGGAGATGGCTAAGAAAACTGAGGGTGGTGGCCTGGAAAGGAAATCGACATCTTGGTTGTGACGTCCAGGCCTATAAAGGATATCAAAATTCTACCCAATAAGCCGTGAAGCCCATTTTTGTTGTTCCGGTGTATGGCAAGCGCTGGTAAGTAGGCCCCTTAAACTTTGTTGGTCTGTGATAATTTGAAAGTGATTGCCAATGAGATAGTGCCTCCATTTCTTAACAGATTCAATAATGGCTAGCATCTCTTTAACATATACTGAACTACTTTGTTTCTTTGGACAAAGCTTCTAATTGAAGAAGGCAATAGGGTGCCCTGCTTGAGATAAAATGACCCCAATGGTGGAATTAGAAGCGTCCGTTTCCACTACAAAAGGAATGGCGAAATCAGGGAGGTGCAAGATAGGTAGGAGGTGTAGTTAGGATATTTTTGAATTGTAGAAAGGTTGTGTTGGCCATGTGATTCCATCTAAAAACTTTCAATTTGAGTAAATCCATGAGTGGAGAGGCAAGAGTGGCATATCCGCGGATGAACTTCCGGTAAAACCATGTAATGCCCAAAAACGCACGTAGCGTAGTGAATGATTTGGGCTCGGGCCACTGTAGAATAGCTTGAATTTTTTCTGGATCTGGGGAAACCGTACCCTGTTGAATGATATGGCCCAAATATGCAACTGTAGGGGATGCAAAATTGCATTTTGATTCTTTAACAAAAAATTGGTGAGTCTGAAGTAATTGGAGAACAATGTTGAGATGTTGAATATGGTCTGTCATGGATGTACTGTAGATTAAGATGTCATCAAAGAAAACTAGTACAAAACGCCTTAGGTAGGGTCGGAGGAGGTCATTCATTGCAGCTTGAAAGGTAGACAGAGCATTAGATAAGCCAAATGGCATAACTAAAAACTCATAATGACCATCAAAGGTCCGAAAAGCTGTCTTGTGGCAGTCTGTGGGATGTACCCGTATTTGGTGATAGCCAGATCTTAAGTCCAGCTTAGTGAACACGCGTGCCTCCGTTAATTCATCCAAGTGTTCCTCAATCGTGTGGATAGAAAATCTATCCTTCAACGTGACAACATTTAGAGCCTTGTAATCCACACAAAATCTCCATGATCCATCTTTTTTTTATGAGTATGACAGGGGAAGAGAAGGGGCTAGTACTTGGTCGTATGATGCCTTCATATAACATTTCTTGAATGAGAGAAGTCATAGTGTGTTTGTGGGTGTGCGGATAACGGTAGGGTTTGATATTTATGGGGGTGGAGTTTGGGATCAAGGGAATGTGATGGTCATGGGGGCGGTGGGGAGGCAACCCGTGAGGAGGTGAGAAAACGGAATGTTATGTATGAAGTAGGGTTTGATTCGCGGGGTGTATATTTGGTGGGGAAGGGTTGGAGCATGGCAAGGGATTTGGTTGAAAGGTGATCAAATGAAGTGATGTTATGGCTTTTGTATGTAGGAGGTGACAAATATTGGTGACGTAAGTGTGTGTGTCTAAGAGTTTATTGGTTCCAACTAGGGTTATAAGGGTGCCTTGGTGATGGAAGGAGAGTTGTGGTGTAGAGAAATATGCTTGTAGGGGTTCGAGGCAGCGCAACCAGTCCCTTCCTAGGACTACATCCACTCCTTCAATTGGGATGAGGTAAAAAGGGATGGAAAACAATGATTTTGTATAGAAACAATAACTGTAGGACTGAGATGTGTGCAATGAATTTTCTTGCCGTTTCCAACCATGATGGAAAAAGGTTTAATAGGAAGGGTGCAAAGGTTGAGGTGATGGGCTAGGCGAGGTTGGAGGATACTGTGTGAACTCCCGGTGTCTATTAAAATGGTAACGAGTGTATGATGAATAAACCCCTGAAGTTTGAAGGAGTGGGCCGAGGGGGTTCCAGACAAGGCCTGGAGAGATAGGTGTACAAGAGTAGGGTCCTCAGTGTCAGAAACAGTATCTAAGACAGTGAAAGTTTCGGGGGGTTTTCTGGTATAGGTTCTTCATTAAGCAATAATAAGAAACGTTTGGTAATACATTTGTGACCAGGGAAAATTTTTTCGTCACAATTGTAACATAAGCCGATTGCTCTATGTTCTTGTAACTGGGTGGATGAAAGTTTTTTTATAGGTAGAAATCTTATTTCTATTCTGAATTCATATAAAGAATTTTGTTAAACTCTAAAAGGATTTCAAAAACCTCTCTTAAACAATTCACCCCCCTCTCGTTTAAGGCCATATATTCTAACAATTGGCATCAAGATCTTGGTACTTGAAAAATATTCAAGTTTGATCCTAATTTTTTTTTCTATGGCTAAAAAAACTACCTTTTGGGGAGGGTGCCTCAATTAACTGGTCACCTTTGTTCTGTGGTTTGAATTATCAATTTTGGAAAGTTAGAATGAAAATCTTTGTTGAATCTCTTCATAAAGGAATTTGGGATGCAATTGAAAATGACCATTTTATTCTTAAATTTGAAAAGGATGGATCTTCTATTGAAAAACCTTGGTCCCAATGGACTGATGCTGAAAATAAAAAGGCCAAGTTTGATTACATTGCCAAGAATATCATAACCTCTGCTTTGAATTCGGATGAATTTTTCAGGATCTCACAATGTGCATCGGCTAAGGAAATGTGGGATACTCTAGAAGTCACCCATGAAGGAACAAATGATGTGAAGAGCTAGGAAACATACTCTAATACAAGAGTATGAGATGTTTAGAATGCCCAAGGGAGAATCAATTGCTGAAGTGCAAAAGAGATTCACTCACATCATCAACCATCTAATGAGCCTTGGAAAACCTTTGATAAATAGGAGCTAAACATCAAGATTCTCAAGTGTCTTGATAGATCTTGGCAACCTAAGGTAACAGAAATCTCTGAATCAAAGGACTTAACATCCTTGACTACAACTTCCTTGTTTGGTAAGCTTAGAGAACATGAGTTGGAGATGAATAGACTCAATGTTCAAGAAAGTGAGGACAAGCATGTAAGGAACATTGCCTTGAAAGCTGCCAAGCACAAGAAGAAGCAAGATTCAAGTGATGAAAGTGAGAAAGAAAATCTAAGCTTGCTGTCCAAAAAGTTCAGCAAATTCTTGAAGAGAAATCGCAACAAAGAATCCAACAAAGAAAGGTATGAAAACAAGAAAACTAGTGATTTCAATTCTAACAATTATACTTGCTTTGGTTGTGGTGAACAAGAGCATATAAAAGCTGATTGCCCAAATAAAAAAGGTAATGAAAAGAAGTCAAGCAATAAGGAAAAGAGAGGGAAATCAAAAAGAGCATATATTGCTTGGGATGAAAACGAAGTCTCCTCATCAACCTCCTCATCAAGTGAAGATGAAAAAGTCAATCTTTGTTTAATGGTAGAAGGAGATGATGATTCAAGCAGCTCAAGCAGTGTAAGTTCTTGTGCTTCCATAAGTGCTGAAAATTATAGCCAACTACTTCAAGCTTTTAAAGAAACTCATGAAGAAGCTAACTGATTGGCTCTCTCAAATAACCGATTGAAAGGGTTGAATAACTGGCTTGAAAATAGTGTCAAGACACTTGAAGAAGAATTGGAAAAGTCAAAAAATGATTTTGAAAATCTTGAAATGCATTGCAAAAACTCTTCTCATTTGTGTAACTCTAAAGTTTGTGAAAATTGTAAAACTCTTGAGAGTAAAGTCCACTATCTTGTAAAAACTGTGGATAAACTTTCAAAGGGTAAATCCAACTTTGAAACTATCTTAGCATCCGAAAAATGTGTTTTTGGAAAATCTGGTTTGGGTTTTTATCCTCAAAATAAGAAAAATGGGATTTCAAAGTCTTTTTCAAAAGTGGCAGAAAAACAACTGATTGAAAGATCGAAACAATCAGTTGTTACATGCTTTTATTGCATGAAAAGAGGTCACTCAGTTAGATTATGTAAAATTAGGAAATATTATGTTCCTAAAGGTATTTTACAATGGATTCCCCAAGGTTTTGAGGTTTCAAATTGTACCGCCCTGGTGGTCGGGTGTGATGACGTGGCATCCTGCTACAGTGTAGGCGTGTTGACAAGGCGCCAGGTTGGCAAGAAGGGAAGGAAGTCGGGGGGCACGCGTAGTCGCCAGTTGTTAAGTTGGCGTGTTCCGACTTCCAGCTTACCAGAATAGGCGATCGCCAGGTTGAAGATGAAGTCGCCAGATGCAGACCCAGGCGACCAAGCAGTCGGAGATCGCCAGAACAAGCACATCGCCGAAGATGAAGGAGAAGCAGATTATGAAGGCGGCCGGCAAGACCACAGGGAAGGTGTATGAAGGCCCTAACTCGCCAGTTCCAGTAGAGATCGCACTCCTAAGTTAGCTATGCACTGGGCAGTACCATGCATAAGTAACTTAGCCAAAATGAGAGCAGAAGCAGCGCCAAGTCAGGGAGCCTCCAGATGATGGCACGTGTACAGTTGGATGCAAGCCACGTGTCCAAGTCTGTAACTGCCAGGAGAGAGAAAGCCACCAGGTATATAAGAGTTCTTAACAGACTTTCTGAGGTACGCACGTTCAGTTCATACACTTTACGCTTGCGAGTGATAGAGCTGATTGTGAGAGAGGATTTGCACGGTTCTTGTTCTTAGTATTTGGTGATACCGTCACTGACTTGAGCGTCGGAGTGCGATCGGCCGCAGCGGCGCCGTATCGTTTCTTTGCAGGTTCTTGAAGTAGATCCCGGGGAGGAACGAAGGTGAGAAGCGGTGCGCACGTCGATCCTTTGACGAGGCATTCTCCAGCGTTCCGGTCAACAGGCAGGATCATTAGGCGCCCACCGTGGGGCCGTGTAAAACTTGCTCCCATCCACAGCGCAAGTTTGGAGGTTTTCGAGGTTTTCGGCGTGGTTGTGTGCTGGTGCAACCGTCGTTCGCAGTTTCTTTGAGTTTCGTTCGGTGAAATTGCGTTTTGAACCGTTCGTTTGGCTTTTCGATCGGTGGAGTAAGGTTCTTTTTGCTAATTACGCGTAGTCTGTTTGGTGGAAGTTCGAGTTTTTCGCTTGTTTGGTTGTTCGCAGGGAAGCGGTGGTTTCTGGCGAAGTTGCGGTTTTCTTCGAAGGTTTGCGGTGTTCTTGAGTTCTTGCGCAGTTTCTTGAGTTTTCTCCGATTGATCGCTGATTCGATCGTGGTTGAAGTGTTGTTTGCTGTATTCCTGTGGTTCGCTGAAGTTAATGAGAAAAATGAGAAGCAATCGTTCCAGTCCCGTGGCGCCCGTCGCTGCTGAGGGCGACGCCGCCATGACCATGGCGCAGATGGCAGAGATGATGCGCTCGTTGCAGGCAACTGTGGAAGCCTCGCGCGTAGAGCAGGCGAGGATACATGAGGACCTGGTTGCCTCTCGCGCCAGGAACGAGGAGCTCAGCAAAGTAACTGAGGAGCTGCGTCGAGCGCTGCAGGAGAAGCAAGGACGTTCTTCTGCTGAAGAGGTGGCGCCGTCGACGCCACCTCGTGTTTTCCCAATGCCTTTCGTTCAGGCGATTACCGACACGCCAATTCCCACGAGCGTGGTTCCGGTTAAGGCTGTCTTTACCGGCGTGGAGGATCCAGAGGCTCATCTGACCACGTTCCACACGTAGATGATGTTGTCGGGAGGGTCAGACGCCGTCTACTGCAAGATGTTCGTGAGTACGCTCCAGGGAACGGCGATGGAGTGGTTTGTGAGCCTGCCTAACGGCCACATAACCAATTTTCAACAGTTCTCGAAAATCTTTGTCGAGCAGTACATTGTGAATAAGGCACCGCCCAGGGTGTCCTATGATCTGTTTGATATAAGGCAGTACCATGGGGAGTCCCTCAGAGACTACCTCAATCGCTTCGGAGCGCAGATGGTGATAAGTGTCTAATTTCAGTAATATTTCATATTAAAATATAGGCACTTATGAGGATTTATTGCTAATTTACATATAAAATAATCCCTAATTTATGAATTTATACCTTTTTACATTTTTTATGATCTTTATTTGAATAAGAGTATTTTATTCCCAAATTTGGTGTTAATTGCAGATTTCTGAGGAAGATTGGAGATTTGGATTAAAGATTAATGATTTTTGCTAAAAAGATAAAGATAGAAGGTCCCAGAATGGAAAAGATGCAAAGAAAGATTGGGCCTTTTTTTATGTTTTATCATTTAGCCCATTAGTGCGACACAATAAACAACCTAACCCTAGAAAACTAGGATAAATAGAGGGCTAGAGGCTCAAACTTAGTGTGCCAGATTGAGAGGAAAACACCATAGAGTGAATTGTAACCCAATTGGGAGAATGGAAGGTGATAGAAGTATGCGTGGCTAATTCTACCCTTTGGGATTGGGAGTAATCTGCTCAAACTCTTATGTATTGAGGTGATATTTTATATATTAATATTCAGTTCTTGATTGATTATTGGTATTGTTGTTTTACTTTTAATTCTCCGTGACAAATTGAGAATCTTAAATCTGACCGGGAGGTATTTTTAGGATTCGGACCTAAACAACAATACTTAACATATTTGAGTGCTAGGAATAGACTTGAAATGTTAATTGCTATTAAACGTCTGAGCTTCGTTCTAAGTTGTTCTTATAAGTATGCGAGGGATCGATAGTTAGGGAACATTCTTAAGGATTTTATATGCGAGGAATCAATATAAATGATTTTTATACGGGCATCAATTTCAATTAAAGAACTTAATATTAACATGCTAATCAAAATACATGAGAGTGAGAGAGATGAAACTTAATCCCAATTTTTCCAATTGAAGCAACTAATTCTTTGTTTGTTTTCTTATTGATCAGTGCCAACATAATCACTTCACACTCTTTTTATTGTTATGTTGTTATATTTAGCGAATATTGTACTCGATGATTCACTGTTCTTTGTGGGATCGATATCCGTCCTTAGGGACAATTATTACTTCTGACAAACGCGGTACACTTGCCGTAAAAAGTCATCAAGTTTTTGGCGCCGTTGCCGGGGAACAGGTTTGATTTGTTGAGTATAATTTCCTAAATATTGTGAATCTAACTTTTTTTTTTATGTGAATAAATTTTTTAGTTTTTATTTTTTTTAATTTGAATATTTTTGTAAAGATTTTGTTTTTCTTTTGAGACGTGAATAATTTTGTTTTTTTTGTTTTCTAGATTTTTTTATTATTTTGTAAAGATTTTTTTTTTCCTAGTTTTGAATATGTAAATTTTTTTTTTTAGATGTGAATATGTTTGTTTTTTTTTTTTTTTAAAACTGTTATTTTTATGTTAATATTTTTTCTTTTAAGTTTTTTTTATTTGTTTACTTTATTTATTTTATTTGTATTTTGTTTTGTTATATTTTATTTTATTCTTTACTTTTTTGTTTTTATATTGTTTACGTAGTTTTTTTTTACTGTAATTATTTTATTTTATTTTTGTTTTTATTTTATTTTGATTTGGATTTTGTTTTATGATATTTTATTTTTACGTTTAGCTGTTGATTATTTAGAGTTTACGTAGTTTTTATTTATTTATTATTTATTACTATTAGTTTCTGTTTTATTTTTGTTTATTTTTTTTAATAGTTATTTATTTTATTTTATTTTATTTTTATTTTTATTTTTAGTTTTATTATTTTCTTTGATTTCATTCTATCTATATATTCTGTTTTAGTTTTCTTAGTTAGTTAGTTATTTTATTTTATTTTATTTTGTATATTTTTAGTTTTTATATATTATTCTTGTTTTTATTTATTTTATTTTTCTCTTTGTTAAAAATTATAGTTTTATTATTTTATTTAGTTTTTAGTTAAGTAAGTTTTTGTTTCTTTTATTTTTTTAATTTTTTTTGTTCTGTTTTTCGTTTACTGTTTATTTCTCTTTCTTTTATTATTTTAATTTTTTTTTCTTTATGTCATTTTTTTAAAAAAATAAAACAAAAACAAAAAAAAAATATTTACTTGTTATACTAATCTTTGCTTGAATTGTCTTATGATATTAAGAAAACAAGTTTTTATAGATTGAGCAATTGAGAAGACAACCCAGAAGAATAGAAGTTAAAAATAAAGAAAAAAGAAGCAAGGAGAGAAGTTAGAAAAGACTGAGAGATGATGATGACGGTACCTATCACCAGTTGAGGGAGAACATATGGTTTTAATAATGAAGTGGCTAGGAAATTCTGTCTAGCCAATCACTTCTATCAAATAAGCCCAACTGGTAAACCATGGAGAATTTTAAGGGAAACCCAACCTATGTTATGTATTTTGACCTGGGGACAGGTTTTATTATTTAGGGGGCAGATCCAGCAAATGAAGCAAAGACTGTAGATAAAGATCTTAACAAAAAGCTGGATGATTTCTTAAGAAGAGAGGATTGAGCAAAAATATGGTTTTATCTTTCTAATTCTCTTTTCTTTTCAGTTATTTGAATTTTGTCTTATTTTATCTATTTTATTTTTCGGTTATTTTGTTTTCTGTTTATTTTCTTATTTGTTTAGTTTGTTTATGTTGCTGATTTTGAATAAATTTCTTATTAGTTTGGTAATTTTAAGTCTTGAATTATCTTTCTTGACTAAATTTCAGTTTTAATTTGTTTGTTTTCTAGTTTATTTTTTTTTTCAAATAAAAAAGAACTAGAATATTAATTTTGAATTGTGGAAAAAAGAATTTGTGTTTAAATATTAAATAGTGAGATGAATTAGACACAGGTTAGAAAAGAAAATATGATTGAATCCTTATTCAAATGTAGTTAAAAGTATGATACATAAATTTAACAGGATGATTGATTAGGACAGATAATGACAAGAAAAAAAAGGAATTAGACCATTTAAACCAAGTGAGTGTGTGAACCTTAAACAGTTTTGAGAGTTTTACTGATGAATTGACAGTTGTGGTTGCTTAATTTTTATTTTTGTTGCATCATAAAAGAGCATGAAGATGATTGAGGCATTTGTTTGTGTTAATTAGGAGCCAGGGCTAAAAAGCCAACCTTTATATTAGAATTCCATTTTTTTTATATCCCCTTTGGGCCAAGAAATTTTTTGTTAATATTGCACCTTAACCTTTATTGATATAATTTTCTACCCTTTAGCATGTATAAGGAAGGAGAACATAGATGCAATACATATAGAAAAGGGAATGGTTGGTTCTGATTTTGAAAGTTCAAAAAGTTGAAAATAGGAAGAATTTTTTCCTATTATTAAAAAAAAAAGAGAAACAGGAGAAGAAAAAAAAAAGAAAGATAGGAAAAAATTTCATGAAAATCATGAAAATAAAGAAAATGAGGAAAAAGGTGACATCGAAAGAAAGTGGTAATTAGATAACATATATGTTCTCTATAATTGAATTGTATGTATGTTCTTCTTCTTTAAGATGTGCATTTTGTTATCTAAGAAAAACCAATATTTTTGGAAGCCCAACCTCATTACAACCCTGTAAAAGACCTCAAGATTCATGTTTCTAATATGTTTGTGATTTGAAGATGAAATGAAAAGCAACTGTGATTTGTTATGATTCAGTAAAAATAAGAGAGAAACACTTACCCATAAGCATATGAGAAGATATTCCTTGATGAATTGTCATTTATTTGTTTTGATTTGATCCTGGAAATTGATTGTGTCTATAATTATCTATATTTGAATTTGGAAGCATCATAAGTTTCTAATTTGATCTGTTGTTTAGTGAATTAAGCTGTTTGATATTTAAATTCAAATATATTCATTTACTTTGCTTGAGGACAAGCAAGATTCTAAGTTGGGGAGAGTGATAAGTGTCTAGTTTCAGTAATATTTCATATTAAAATATAGGCACTTATGAGGATTTATTGCTAATTTACATATAAAATAATCCCTAATTTATGAATTTATACCTTTTTACATTTTTTATGATCTTTATTTGAATAAGAGTATTTTATTCCCAAATTTGGTGTTAATTGCAGATTTCTGAGGAAGATTGGAGATTTGGATTAAAGATTAATGATTTGAGCTAAAAAGATAAAGATAGAAGGTCCCAGAATGGAAAAGATGCAAAGAAAGATTGGGCCTTTTTTTATGTTTTATCATTTAGCCCATTAGCGCGACACAATAAACAACCTAACCCTAGAAAACTAGGATAAATAGAGGGCTAGAGGCTCAAACTTAGTGTGCCAGATTGAGAGGAAAACACCATAGAGTGAATTGTAACCCAATTGGGAGAATGGAAGGTGATAGAAGTATGCGTGGCTAATTCTACCCTTTGGGATTGGGAGTAATCTGCTCAAACTCTTATGTATTGAGGTGATATTTTATATATTAATATTCAGTTCTTGATTGATTATTGGTATTGTTGTTTTACTTTTAATTCTCCGTGACAAATTGAGAATCTTAAATCTGACCGGGAGGTATTTTTAGGATTCGGACCTAAACAACAATACTTAACATATTTGAGTGCTAGGAATAGACTTGAAATGTTAATTGCTATTAAACGTCTGAGCTTCGTTCTAAGTTGTTCTTATAAGTATGCGAGGGATCGATAGTTAGGGAACATTCTTAAGGATTTTATATGCGAGGAATCAATATAAATGATTTTTATACGGGCATCAATTTCAATTAAAGAACTTAATATTAACATGCTAATCAAAATACATGAGAGTGAGAGAGATGAAACTTAATCCCAATTTTTCCAATTGAAGCAACTAATTCTTTGTTTGTTTTCTTATTGATCAGTGCCAACATAATCACTTCACACTCTTTTTTATTGTTATGTTGTTATATTTAGCGAATATTGTACTCGATGATTCACTGTTCTTTGTGGGATCGATATCCGTCCTTAGGGACAATTATTACTTCTGTCTTTACCGGCGTGGAGGATCCAGAGGCTCATCTGACCACGTTCCACACGCAGATGATGTTGTCGGGAGGGTCAGACGCCGTCTACTGCAAGATGTTCGTGAGTACGCTCCAGGGAACGGCGATGGAGTGGTTTGTGAGCCTGCCTAACGGCCACATAACCAATTTTCAACAGTTCTCGAAAATCTTTGTCGAGCAGTACATTGTGAATAAGGCACCGCCCAGGGTGTCCTATGATCTGTTTGATATAAGGCAGTACCATGGGGAGTCCCTCAGAGACTACCTCAATCGCTTCGGAGCGCAGATGGTCAGATCGCCGGCCAAGGATGAAGAAATGCTGGTCTATGCCTTCAAGAAGGGCGTGCAGCCAGGGCCATTCTGCGAGGCCTTGATCAGGGCTCATCCAGCAACGTTTGCTGAAGTCAGGCGACTTGCGGTGGCCCACATCGCCGACGAGAGTGAAGTCGCCGAGAAGAGAGGCAGCGTGGCTCCCGCCAGGCCACGCGCACAGACCAGGATCCAGCCATAGAGGGTGCTGGAAACGGCGGCGGCGGCCAGAAAGGACCAAAGGACTCGCTATCCTTACGACAGGAGAAATAAGGGAAGAAGCCAAGCGCGCCAACAACCAGCGCGCCAACAACCAGCACGCCGGGAATACAATCGCCCGCCTAAGCACAAATTTGTCATGGGACTAGCGGACCTGATCGCTATCCCTAACATATCTGCTAGGTTGAAGGCGCCTGAGAAGGTGGGCGACAAGGTGCTGGGGTCAAAGCCGGACGCCTGGTGCGAGTTCCACCAGTGTTTTGGCCACAACCTGGACTCGTGTTTGTCTTTAGGATACCAGCTCGACGATCTGGTTAAGAGCGGGTTCCTAAATGACTATCACCAACAACCAGCGCGCCAACAACCAGCACGCCGGGAATACAATCGCCCGCCTAAGCACAAATTTGTCATGGGACTAGCGGACCTGATCGCTATCCCTAACATATCTGCTAGGTTGAAGGCGCCTGAGAAGGTGGGCGACAAGGTGCTGGGGTCAAAGCCGGACGCCTGGTGCGAGTTCCACCAGTGTTTTGGCCACAACCTGGACTCATGTTTGTCTTTAGGATACCAGCTCGACGATCTGGTTAAGAGCGGGTTCCTAAATGACTATCTGCTGGATAGAAGGACGGGGGGAGCGTCGAGTTCCCAGCCAGCAGGTGGGGAAGCCCAGCAACACGAGATGCCTATCCATGGGGAGATCCACACCATTGCAGGGGGTTTCTCAGGTGGTGGATACACCGCATCGCAGAGGAAAAAGTACACGCGATCGGTGATGGCAGTGGACATGTTTGAAGATCACTCGCCGGAAGTGGACATCACGTTCACAAAGCAGGATCTTCGGGACGTTGTGCCTCATGACAACGATCCCATAGTTATTTCGTTGATCACGGCGGAAAGGAAGGTCCACAGAGTTCTGGTTGACCAAGGAAGCTTGGCAGACGTGATGTTCTGGCCGACTTTCACGCAGCTGGAATTGCCCCTTGACCAGCTAAGGCCCTATGGAGGGTGCTTATATGGGTTCGCTGGCGACCAGGTGGAGGTCAGGGGGTACATCGAGCTGAGAACCACGTTTACAGATGAGGCTGGGTCGAGGACGGAGAAAATCAAGTACCTCATCGTAAACGCCCCCTCAGCGTATAACATCCTGTTGGGAAGGCCCACTCTTAACAGGATAGGTGCCATTCCGTCGACTCGGCACATGAAGGTGAAGTTGCCGTCCATGGAAGGGGTGGTGATCACGATTAAGTCTGATCAGAAAGAAGCGAAAAGGTGCTATGAGAATAGCCTGAAAAACAAAAGATCAGTGAGTTATGTAACAACCACCCCACCTCCCGGTGTGAAGCCCAGACCGCCGGTAACAGAGGAGGCCGCCGGAAGTGATGGCATTTTCATGTGTTCTTCTTGAATCAAAGTAGAAAATAAGGTGCGGAAGCAATGGGTGAGATGGTCAAGACCCTCCTAAGAGTTGTGTTGGCCTTGTAGGTGCATGATGAGTATGGTGTTTGAGTGGTTCGGCCAGCTTAAGGGAAAAAGGTGAAAGGATTGAAGTTTAGAGCCTAGATTTCTAGGAGAAGTAAAGCTTGTGCACAAAATTGGCAGCATAACCTTACTCAATTAAACTTGAAAATACAAGGTGTAGGCTCCTCCTTTTATAGGCTAAGGAGGACCATAATGCAACCCTAATGCTAGCCAAATGAAATGTAAATGTGAAGCACATGGGTGCACATGGCACATGGGTGCACAAATGAGCACATGGGGAGGGGTGTGTCTAGTTTTTATGCTCACCCCCTCCATGGGCTTTCTAGACCGGCCTTGGTAAATTTAGAGGTTTTTTTAAAAACTCTAAGTTTACCTAGGTTGGTGTTTTAGGTGCAAAAATTAATTCTAAGAAAATTACAAATAAAGTTCCTATGCTAATTTTGACAAGAAATTAAAGTCTACTCTACACTAGAGTTTATGGCATTTGAACATGTAAAAGAACGTCTTCTTGGATCCTCTTGGCCATAACTCTATGGTTGGCCCAAATCTACCCTTTGGTGGGCTTGCATGTGGGCTTGTGCTTGGGCCTCTTCCATCAGGAAGAGACGTGGAAATGGTGGATGCTGAGCTGGGGGAGAGGAATGCTGGCCTGGAGGAGGAAGAGGCACGGAATCGCCCTGAGGAAGCAAGGGAACAGGGAATCGCCAGGGCGGTGATCGCCAGAGAACCCAGGCCCAAACCTGTTGAGCAGTGGCTCGAGAAGGAGATCGGAGGGAAAATCTTCAAGCTCGGAAGATCTCTGGAGGTCGATCTCCAGGACCAGATCGCCAAGGTGATTGAGCGGCATCTGGACGCGTTTGCCTGGTCCGCTTCGGACATGCCCGGGATCGATCCCGACTTCTTGTGCCATCATCTGGCGATGGACAACATGGTGAGACCGGTGCGACAAAGGAGAAGAAAATTCAATGAGGAGAGGAGGCAGGCGATCAGGGACGAAACATAGAAACTCCTCGCTGCAGGCCACGTCAGGGAAGTCCAGTACCCTAAATGGTTGGCAAATGTTGTACTGGTGAAGAAGAGTAACGGGAAATGGCGCATGTGCGTCGATTTCACCGATCTGAATAAAGCTTGCCCAAAGGATTCGTATCCTTTACCAAGCATTGATGCCCTGGTTGATAGTGCTGCAGGGTGCAAGCTGCTGAGTTTCTTGGATGCCTTCTCGGGCTATAATCAGATCAAGATGCATCCCATGGACGAAGAAAAAACAGCCTTCATGACGGAGAGGTCGTGCTACTGCTATAAGGTGATGCCGTTTGGGCTGAAGAACGCGGGGGCCACGTACCAGAGGTTGATGGATCGAGTACTTGCACCGATGCTGGGAAGGAACGTGCAAGCCTACGTCGATGACATGGTCGTGACCTCGCAGGAGAAGAGCAAGCACGTTGTGGACTTGGAAGAGTTGTTCACGACGATCGCCAAGTTCAAGTTAAAGCTCAACCCGGAGAAATGCATTTTCGGCGTGGAGGCTGGAAAATTTTTGGGTTTTCTCTTGACTGAAAGAGGGATAGAAGCTAACCCGGACAAGTGTGCCGCCATCTTGGCGATGAGAAGCCCGGCTACGGTGAAAGAAGTCCTGCAGCTAACAGGTCGGATGGCAGCCCTATCTCGCTTCGTGTCAGCTAGCGGAGAAAAGGGGCATCCCTATTTTCAATGTCTGCGGCGCAATAATAAGTTTGCTTGGACGAAAGAGTGCGAGGAAGCTTTCGTCAAGCTGAAGGAGTATCTGGCGAGCCCGCCGGTTCTGTGCAAACCGCTGGCGGGAACCCCTCTCAGGTTGTATTTTGCTGTAACTGAGAGGGCGGTGAGTGCGGTGCTCGCCCAGGATCAAGATCAGGCTCAGAAGCCTATTTATTTTGTGAGCAAGGTGTTGCAGGGCCCAGAAACGAGATATCAGGCCCTGGAGAAGGCTGCGCTAGCTGTGGTGTTTTCGGCGAGGAGGTTGCGCCACTACTTCCACAGTTTCACAATACTGGTGATGACTGATCTGCCCATCCAGAAGGTCTTGAAGAAACCTGACGTTGCGGGAAGAATGGTGAAGTGGGCAGTGGAGTTGTCAGAGTTTGACATTAAATACGAGCCCCGAGGCCCGATCAAGGGGCAAATCTTTGCAGATTTTGTGGTTGAGCTCTCATCGGAGGCGACGCGGGTCGAAGGAGACAATTTTCGTTGGGTGCTTTCGGTGGATGAATCATCGAACCAGCAGGGCAGCGGTGCTGGAGTCATTTTGGAAGGACCCAACGGCGTGCTGATTGAACAGTCTTTGAGGTTTGCCTTCAAAGCCAGCAACAATCAAGCAGAGTATGAGGCGCTGATCGCCGGGATTCTGCTGGCCAAGGAGATGGGAGCTAGGGTGCTGATGGCTAAGAGTGACTCGCTGCTAGTCAGAGGGCAAGTAACAGGCGAGTTCCAGGCTAAAGATCCACAAATGGCGGCTTACTTGGCGTATGTGCAGGAATTGAAGAGTTCCTTTGCCTCTTTTGAAGTAGTACATGTGCCCCGAGAGCAGAATGCCCGAGCTGACTTGCTTGCTAAGCTCGCCAGTTCAGGCAAGGGGGGTAGGCAGAGGACGGTGATTCAAGAAACTCTGAAGACGCCGAGGGCATTTGTAGCAGATCACCTGGTCCTTCAGATAAGCAAGTCGACGGAGAGAGCAGCGAGAAGCCATAAGTCTTTGACGCAAGAAACTCTGAGATCGCCGAGAATTAGAGCATGTCGAGGAGAGAAGGTGGACGTGATGCAGGTCTGCGCCACCCATGAGCCAGACACTTGGATAACACAGTACAAGCGGTGCTTGGCAGATGGCCTCCTCCCGTTGGATCCGACGGAAGCTAGGAAGGTAAAGAAAAATTCCAGCAAGTACACATTGATTGATGGCGATCTGTACAGGTTTGGGTTCACTCACCCACTCCTGGAATGTATACACGGCGAGAAGTGCACGAGAATTATGGCGGAGCTCCACGAAGGAATATGTGGAAGCCACGTCGGGGGTCGAGCTCTGGCCGCGAGGAGTCTCCGTGCAGGCTACTATTGGCCATCCATGAGAGAAGATTGCAAGAAGTATGCCCAGTGCTGCAAACAATGCCAGCAGCACGCCGATTGGCACAAGGCACCTCCCGAGGAGTTGAAGTCGATCTATAGCCCTTGGCCGTTTCATACTTGGGGAATCGACATCCTGGGACCTTTCCCGCTGGCGATCAGGCAAATGAAGTACTTGGTGGTGGCGATTGAGTATTTCACCAAGTGGATTGAAGCAGAACCAGTGGCCCAGATCACCGCACACAAGATCAAAGGTTTCGTATGGAAGAACATCGTGTGCCGGTTTGGAGTGCCTAAGCGCCTGGTATCAGATAATGGGACGCAGTTTGCAAGCCACCTGTTGAAGAAGCTTTGCGATGGGATGGGAATTCAACAAGTGTTTGCATCCGTCGAGCACCCTCAAACAAATGGCCAGGTGGAATCAGCTAATCGGGTGTTGTTGAGAGGTTTGAAGAGAAGGCTTGAGAAAGCCAAGGGAAGTTGGGCTGAGGAGGTGCCCCGTATAGTCTGGGCGTACCACACCACCGAGCAGTCAGGAACCCATGAGACCCCGTTTAGCTTGGTCTATGGGTGTGACGCCATGATTCCAGTGGAGATCCAGGAGAGCTCGCCGAGATTCCAGAACTTCGTAGAGGAAGATTCGAATGAAGAGAGAAGGCTGAACCTGGATCTGCTGGATGAGGTCAGGGAAGAGGCGAGGTTGAAAGCTGAAGCTGTGAAGAGAAGGGTCGAACGAAGATACAACTCTAAGGTGATGCCAAGGCAGTTTAGGGAAGGCGATCTGGTGATGAGGAAGGCCCACCAGTACGAGATGGAGAATAAATTGTCACCCAAGTGGACTGGACCGTTCAGAATAACCGAGGCGCTCGGGAACGGGGCCTACCGCTTAGAGACGCTGGAAGGAGGGGCGATCCCTCGCACCTGGAACGCCACACACCTGAAGTTGTACTATAGTTAAGAGCTTTGTAAGTAAAGACAAACACAAATGTTATATTACAATGTCTCTGTTAAAACAGTTTCAAGGGGGCACTCTTTTTTCCCTAAGGAGGGTTTTTAATGAGGCCACCCAATAAAAGAAGAGTTTTCGAAGTATAAGGTGTTTTCAGATTGCATGTGTGCTATTTTCAAAGGTTTTGAAGAAAGACCTTGTCATTTGTACATGATTTAAGGCAAGAAAAGATATATCGCGTGCTTTCTAAAAAGTTTTAAGTCCTCATCGTTTTTCGGCGATTAGAGGCACCAGTTAAGTTTTAAGTCCTCATCGTTTTTCGGCGATTGGAGGCACCAGTTAAGTTTTAAGTCCTCATCGTTTTTCGGCGATTGGAGGCACCAGTTAAGTTTTAAAGTCCTCATCGTCTTTCGGCGATCGGAGGCACCAGATGAAAGACCTCAACGCCCTCGCGCGTCCTGAGGCAAGTAAAAGACCTCCTCGCCGTCGAGCGAGTGCAGGCGAGAAAGAGAAAAAGTCCTCCGTGTTTCTGGGAGCGAGAAGATGTAACTCCTGGGGCAATGTAGAGGCAAGTTGAAGACCTCCTCGCCGTCGAGCGAGTGCAGGCGAGAAAAAAGAAAAAAAGGTCCTCAGTGCATCCAGGGGGAGGAGATGTACACCCTGGGCAAGTTGAGGTACCAGATAAAGTCCTTATCGCCGTTGTGCGAGCTAAGGCCAGTTAAAGATCTCCTCGCCGCCGAGCGAGTGCAGGCGAGAGAAAGAGAAGGTCCTCAGTGCATCCAGGGGGGAGGAGATGTACACCCTGGGCAAGTTGAGGCACCAGATAAAGTCCTTCTCGCCGTTGAGCGAGTTCAGGCGAGTTAAAAGACCTTCTCGCTTACGTGCGAGCATAGGCATGATAAAATCCTTCTCGTCTCGAACGAGTTCAGGTATGGCGCAGAGGGTGGAAGAAGCTTGAAAGGTGGCTAAGGTAGGTTTGAAGAGAACGCCTAGTCAGCCGGTCTTTTGCTCTGAAGTTCAGGGGGGCAAGAGAAGATCCCAAAGGGCGTTTCTACCCCAGATAAAGAAACGATTGCCAAAGCATGAAGCTAGGAAAGGCTGATGGTACCAAGAGTTCTTGGCGATCGGGAAAAGTTCAAACAGCGGCGAGAAGGTTGAAAGACTTGTTTGATAAAGCAGGTCGAGTGGGACGTTGTTTGAGCCAATGATTGAGTTACAGTTCGTTGCTTGAAGGGTATTCTTGCAATAAGGTTAGTTGCCTTAAGAATACAAGTTGTTTGAAGTGATTATTGCTTAAGTTCGAATTGGCTTGAGGCAGTTACGTCAAAAGTCGCGTTTGCAAAATCACTAAGTTAAATCCGACAAAGTTAAACACGCAAAGAAGGTTAAAGCGCTTAAAAGGAGTCGGGGGAGAGAATATCCAAGCTTTGCGATTGAAATAAGTATCTGTTCAAAACACATGTGCACGAGTTTTTATTACAAGGTATATACAAGGGAATTATAAAGTAGCAGATGAGGTGGAGTGGATTAGTCTTCAGCAGGAACGACCTTTCCATCTACTACTTCGTTGTTCAACGACACCATGCTGAGGTCGAGATCGGGGAATAGGCATGCGAATTGTTCCCGAGCGGCTTCGAATCCAGCAGCCAGAATCTGAGCAGAATTTAGCTTAAGTACTTCAATTTGCCCTTGAAGTTCTTCAACCTGTTTCTTGAGCTCTTTGTTCTGCTGCTCCTGCTCTTCAACCTGTTTTTGGAGTTGTTCGTTGGTCTCTTGAGCATGGAGAAGGTCGTCAGTAACCTTCTTGGATTCTGTTTGAGCTTGGGCCAACTCAGCAGCCATCTTTCCTTTCTCCTTGTTTGCCTCGGCGAGATCAGCCATGGCGTCGTCCCTCGCTTTTTCTACTTGCCCAAGTAGCTTCTCGCGGTCGATCGACCTCTGCTCCAGTTTTTGCACCCTGGCGGCGTCAGCTTGAATGTGAGCCTCCAGGTCGCTCGCCTTGGTGCGCAGAGGCACGATTTTGCTTTCTAGCTCAACTTTCTCTTGGGCAAGATCATGAACTTTGCGGCGAAGGTCAGCAGCTTCCTTGTGCGCCAGCCTGAGCTCGGTATTCAGGGCATCCTCCACTCGGGAGTGATCAAGTTCTGCGAGCGTCAGGCTGAATGACATTTTCTCCACCTCGACCTTCATAGTGCTATTTTCAGTCTTGAGGTTGAAGAGATCGTCTTGAAGCCTCCTGGTGGAGCTCTCCACAGCCCTCGTTATGATCGCGGGGATATCCTCTGCTATGGTTTTCAGTTTGGCGGTCAAAGGTTCCCACATCCTTGTAACTTCGAGGGAAAGGTTCGCTGCTTGGAGAGGCGCCAGGGGGGCTTGTTGAGGGTTCTCGCCGCCACCTTCCCTAGCAATATCTTCAGTGGTTGCTTCATGGTGTGGCAACGCAATCGGGGATTCGGTAATCAGGATTGGAGAGGTGTGAGCAACCTCATCCCCGATTGGAACGTTCTCTGCAGCTGAAGTGTTTGAAGGGGGGCCCCCTCCTGCTGACACGTACGACGTAGAGGCGCTTGGGGGGTCCTCCAAGAAATTTGGCTCTTGAGCCTCAGCTGCAGGTGGCGCAGTGGCCAGTGGAGTCGCCTGGGCTGGTGATGAAGGAGCTTGTTGTGTTGGCGATGAGGGAGGAGGAGCAGGCGTTGATGGTGGTGTTGAAGTTGGAAGAGGGGGTGGAGCTGGTGGAGAAGAAGGTACCACCCTCTTCCTTTTTGTAACGAGGCCATCCTCTGTGACCTCGTCGTCCTCTTCCTCCTCCTCTTGGATGACTTGGGGGGCTTTTCGCTTAGGTCTCTTAAGGACCAGTTTCTTGCGCTAGGTGGGTTCCTTGGGCGGTGATCGCCCATGAACGATGGCCTTCTCGACCGCCGAGTTGGGCACCGTTTGGGAACCGGTCGCCAACCCGTGGTTTCTGGCGAGCGCCTTCAATTCGGCGAGCATGTTTCCGCCCAACATGTTGTCTGCATGAAACGAAAATGCATGGGTTAGCTCAAAGAAGAAAAAGATAAGTGTATAAGGTAATAAGCAGCAGAGCAGTTATGTGCAGGAAAGGTAAAACCAAAGTCTTGTGCGCATCGCACAAGACGCCCAGAAGCAGTATCAGAAGTAGTATCAAAGCAACAGTTTGGATGTCCTAACCTATTTGGAATTCTAGCTGATCCTCAAAGAATTCGAAGGAGATCAAGGTGGGGGTCAGGAATGTTATATTGGCGTCCGCCACCCTCTTCCAGAAAAGACAGAGGTCTCTGTCCAAAGCTCCCATGCTATCAGGACTTCTGGGCCTCCTGAAGCAGCTCTTGGACTCCTTTTTCCCCTTGTCCACCCAGTACAAGGGGAAGCCATCAAGAAGAGAGGTGTCTTTATCGTTTGCACGTACTTGGATGAACTTCCCCTTCCAGTCTTTGTACGATTGCTGGAAGATGGTAAAAATGGATCTCCCAGCAATTGCATTCAGGCTGACCCACAGGCGGTCTCCTGGGTGCTTGGCCTCAAAAAGGAACAAAAACACGTCCACCGACGCGGGCAACCCCAGGTGGTCGCACGTTATTTCAAAGGCTCGAACAAACGCCCAGCTGTTGGGGTGAAGCTGGGCGGCAGCAATGTTGAGCTCGGTCAAAAGTTCCCTCTCGAATCGGGTGAGAGGGAACCTGAGCTTGACCTTCTTGAAGAAAGTTGTATAGACAAAGCAGAAGGGCCCGTCGGCGCTTACTTTGTCATCAGCACACACTGGCAGAGCGGCGGGGCAAGGCAGCACCATCATCCTCTTGTCGTGCTCCTTGTGAAACGATTGATAGGCCTCGTCCCCCTTAGTCAACCGCAAAACTGCTCCCGCAGTGTTCACCGACGAGGTCTCCTTCAGAAGGGTTGGGTTAGCCCAGGGGTATAGAGTTTTGAAGTCTGGCAGAGGGACGGGGGCTCCTCCAGCGTTAGATGGAGTCGCCTGAGCCGGGACAGTTTGGGAAGACGCAGGCCTCACAGCCTGCGAAGAGGAAGCGCCACGAACTTGTGTTGAGTCGTGTGCTTGTGAAGGAAGGTTTCGTGCTGATGGAGGGGGGTTCGGGGTAATCTTTGTGCGAGTCATGATAGCAACTGCAAAGGAAGAAGAAAGAAAAAACGATAAGGGGATTACAGAGGCTGACTCGATCATAGAAGGAAGGTGAAAAAACGAACGAATGTATGTTCGTTGCGACGATCGACAAAGCCCTAAGTTACGCAGAAGGAGAAATGGAAAAACAACCCACAGCGTATGCACCAGGCAGTTACAGGATGATGCAAATCGGTGAAAATGCAAGGAAACCCAGCAGATGAAGGAAAGTAGTTACCTTTCGATGATCAGGAAGACGATGGAGGAAGATGGTGATCTGGAGCGTTGAAGAGCGTTGAGAGTTTTCGCAGAGGGAAGTTAGAGCGTTTGCAAGCACGAAGAAAGTGATGGAACAGTGGAACGAAATGGGTTTAAGGGTTTTCGAAATGGGTTTAGGAAGCGCAAACGGCAAATGAAGAGAGCCGTTGATGAAGCCACGTGTCGAGCGATGAGTGAGGGGTTTGGTGGAGCGTCAGAGCAGCAGAAAGTACAATCGCTTGGAATTCTGCGTCAGTGCCACGTAGATCGGTGTTAACGAAGGCTTTTTCAGTCTTTTCGCTAGACGAGTCTTCGCTTAAGACTGGGGGGCTTGTGTACCGCCCTGGTGGTCGGGTGTGATGACGTGGCATCCTGCTACAGTGTAGGCGTGTTGACAAGGCGCCAGGTTGGCAAGAAAGGAAGGAAGTCGGGGGGCACGCGTAGTCGCCAGTTGTTAAGTTGGCGTGTTCCGACTTCCAGCTTACCAGAATAGGCGATCGCCAGGTTGAAGATGAAGTCGCCAGATGCAGACCCAGGCGACCAAGCAGTCGGAGATCGCCAGAACAAGCACATCGCCGAAGATGAAGGAGAAGCAGATTATGAAGGCGGCCGGCAAGACTACAGGGAAGGTGTATGAAGGCCCTAACTCGCCAGTTCCAGTAGAGATCGCACTCCTAAGTTAGCTATGCACTGGGCAGTACCATGCATAAGTAACTTAGCCAAAATGAGAGCAGAAGCAGCGCCAAGTCAGGGAGCCTCCAGATGATGGCATGTGTACAGTTGGATGCAAGCCACGTGTCCAAGTCTGTAACTGCCAGGAGAGAGAAAGCCACCAGGTATATAAGAGTTCTTAACAGACTTTCTGAGGTACGCACGTTCAGTTCATACACTTTACGCTTGCGAGTGATAGAGCTGATTGTGAGAGAGGATTTGCACGGTTCTTGTTCTTAGTATTTGGTGATACCGTCACTGACTTGAGCGTCGGAGTGCGATCGGCCGCAGCGGCGCCGTATCGTTTCTTTGCAGGTTCTTGAAGTAGATCCCGGGGAGGAACGAAGGTGAGAAGCGGTGCGCACGTCGATCCTTTGACGAGGCATTCTCCAGCGTTCCGGTCAACAGGCAGGATCACAAATGATAAAGATAAATCAAAAGGACCCACATTTGTAAGGGGACCAAATCTTGTTGCTTGAATTTATTGTGTTACAGGGATTCTAAAAGAAGCATGGAGTCTTGAGTTATCTGATCAAGCTTTTGGAAGAAAAGACTTCTGTCTGGAACTGAATTAAGGTTCTGTACCAGCTCAAGATATCTTGACAGCCAAAAAGAAGACTTCTTGACCATAAGTAATGACTAACTAAAGGGACTTCATGACAAAAGGATAAGAACTTCTTTGTTTTCTTTTTATTTCATGTTTAAATCGTCATCTATGTGTGTATGGTTAATTACATTTCAATTCTTCTCTGCTTTTGTTTTAATTTTTAAAATAGTGTTGTTGTTGCAGAAAAACAACTGATTGTTTTCTCGAAACAACCGATTGTTTCTTCTCTGACAACACTGTGAAGAATTCTTTTACAGATTTCAATCTTGAAGGGATTTTGAGTCAATAAAGTTGCCTTTAAAGTCTAATCTGGTTCTGAAGGAAGTTACATCTTGTCATAAAAAGGAATATATTCCATATCTTGGAAATTCAGGTGCCTTTATGACTAGTGAAAGTCACATGTGATGACCATCTCTTTTCTACTCTGGACTGACGTTTTTTGTGCAAAGCTTGGACCAGTTTCTACCTTGAAGACTGAAACCCATTACCACCAAAAGATCAAAGAGGGATTTTGTTTTGCTATAAAATCTGTTGCAGCTGTTTTCCTTCACAAAAACAACCCATTGACTCATCTCTTGCTACATCTCTTTCTTTCCTTGTGTGTGCCTTTTTCTCATTCTATTTTCAAGGATTCCACCCCTCCTACATAAAAAAGGATTAAAACCAGAGCTGTGAGATCATGAGGACGTCTTGAAGGATGGTTTTAAGGAGACAACGAGTTAACTGAGAAATATCGCTTTAAAACAAGTAGAAAAGTGATAAACAACCCAAAAGTTGTCTCTTTTAGTTGGTTGAAGGGTCAAAAGATGGATGAAGTGAGAAGCCTTCTCGAAGAACAACTGCTAAGAAGGTTCTTGGAGATGAAGGGGAACATATATCCTGATCTAATTCGGGTTTTCTACACAAATTTGAAGTTTGAAGGTAACAATCTTGTTTCTCATGTTAAGGGTGTAGATATGGAGATTACCCATGAGGTATGGGCTACTGTAACTGGTTTGAAATATGCTGGGCTGAGAATCAATAAAGGAAACATTGGTGTGGTGGAAAACTTCAACAAAATTCAGTATTATAGAAGCTATTTGAAGAATCCTCAAACTCAAATAAAGACTTGTTCTGTTGGAGGTTTGAAGTTAAATGAAAGGTTGTTAGCTCTCATTGTTACATGGATTTTAACACCTAGAGGAAGCAACCATTCTGTTTTAACCGAAGAAGATTTTGTCTATATCTATTGCATCATGAAAAAAGTCAAGATCAATTGGATTCATATCATCAAGGAGCACATGCAAAAATCTATGAGGTTAAGTGATTACCATTATCCTTATGTTGTCTTGATATCTAAGTTATTACTCTATTTTGAAGTGAATCTTGAGGATGAAACATCTAAGTTGGTGAAATCAACACTTGAAGTGAACAATGGTTCACTAAGCAAGATGAGTTTTACCAAGATCAATGGAAGATGGGTAAGTAAGAATGGTGAACATGGTGGTTCCTCAAGTGCTGCACAAGCTGAAAATGATGAAGAAGATCAAGATGGTTCTGATATGAATGTTCAAGATGCAAAACCACCTGCAACTGATTTTGGTGCTGGACATCAAGGAGATGGGACTCCTTCAATGACTTCCTTTGAGAGCTACATGGTGAATAGGCTAGATGGCTTTGTGGAAAGTCAAAGGAATCTTCATGATCTTTGTGTTTCAAACATTAATAACTTTGATAATAGATTCCAAAGCATGGATACAAGGTTTGAAACGCTTGATGAACAAATTGAAGTTGTTCATAATCAAATTTTTGAGCTGCAGTATGGAAAGGAATACTGAAGAAAAACAACTGGTTGATCTGTCGAAACAACCGATTGTTAAGCTAGTCTGTTAAGGCTTTATTGTTTTCTATATTTGTATTTCCTTATTCTGAACTTTTGTTTTATCTCTTCCTAAAGTCTATTTGTGAAGACAAATAGAGGGAGAATATTTGGTTATGTGTTGCCAAACTCTGATATTGTTGAATGTTGTTTAAATTCTGTTGCTACTGCTGCTGTTTTAACTTGGTTTTTGGCTGGTTTTTTCTGCTCTAAGGTTTATGCAGAAAACCAGTTAATGTGCTATACTAACCTGTTGTTAAAGATGTTCTGTTTTGCATAAGTTTTGCTTTGCAGGTGCTGCTTCAGATTCAAACAAAGACCAGCACAAGTAACCAGGGATTTGTCTTCATCAAATAGGGGGAGATTGTTGATCAAGAGTGATCAAGTGCTTTGAAGAATCCAAATCCTATGTGTTTGATGCAAGGTTGTGTTGTTGTTGTGTTTTGGGAGGGATCTGGGTAGTTTTATTTGTAATCCACTCCTTTGTTGAATCTAAAGCTAATGTGTTTTAAATCCTTTCTGAAATAAAGTGTTTTTCCAACTAAGTGAAAAACAATCTGTTGTTTTGTCGAATCAACCAGTTGTTTTACTCTTAAAGGAGTTTTTGAAAAGGTTGAAAACTGTTTAAGTTTGGTTGACTTAACTACCAAACCAAACAATCGGTTGTTTCGTGGTTTCAACCGATTGTTTCATTGAAAATCCTAACAGAATCCTATTTTGGTGGTTGAATGCGCTTTAAATGATTTCCAACTGAATACGCTCATTCATTAAATTCTTTGACCAATCTTTGGAAAATATAAATAGTTTGTTTATGTTTTCAAACAAAAGAGTGAAATAGATTTGAGTTTTTCAGTAGTGAAAGAGTTGATTCAAGATTTGAACATTCACGTCAAAACTTTGGGTTTTCTAAGAGAGTGAAATAGGATTGCATTTGTATTGATTTCAGTTTGTTCTTTAAACAAGTGTAATCTCTTCTCAACCTTCTGTATTTCTGGTGTTGTGTTGCCAAAGAGTGTTGTGTGCTCTTGAGGTGGTCAAGATCAATACTCTTGGTGTGTGATTTGCCAAAGTGAGTGTGTTTCTTGAAGGGTTCAAGGTCACTGCTTTGGTGGATTGTGTGTTGTAATCTGGTTTGATTACTTAGTGGATTACCCAATGGTTTTCTGGGGACTGGATGTAGCTCTTGGTTTAAGAGTGAACCGGTATAAACTGTTGGTGTATCTTTCTCTTACCCTTAAACTCATTTAAATTCTGTTTTTAGTTTTACTGGTATAAACAACCGATTGTGTTTTTGTTGCTTTGTTGTTTTATTGCTCTTGTTCTTGGCTAACCTGATTTATGTTCTAAATTCATACAAATAATTTTGTTAAACTCTAAAAAGATTTAAAAAACCTCTCTTAAACAATTCACCCCCCTCTAGTTTAAGGCCATATATTCTAACATATATCTCCAGAAGATCCAATTGGTGTCATATTTGGTAAGGAGCATCCGGGTCGAGTTAGAGGGCTATCATATGGAGCTTGTCCCAACCTTGTTTTCAAAGGATCCACAACAAGGCTAAGTGGTATGAAATATGCTTCTTCTAGTTCAACTTCATCAAATGTGGAGGACAAGGTAATCCAAATGGAAACTGAGCTTGCAACTGTGAAAAATCAAATGAACACTTTGCTTGCATATATTGCTTCGAGAAAAGATGTTTAAGAACATTTTGCTGCAACGACAACTAATTTGGTTCATGCATCCATCAATGAGGTATTAATATATTTAAATATTTATTGGTGTCTTTTATTTTATAATTATAAATATTCAAATTCAGTAACTTAAAATTATTTATTTCAGGCATCAGATACTGGAAGTGGTGCTCCATCACCTAATCAAATAATAGGATCAAGTGCTGGAAGCAAAACTGATTAGGGATGTCTTTAATTTTAAATTATGTATGAACTTCTGAACAATTATGTGTTTTAATTTTAAATTATGTATAAAATTTTGAACAATTATTTGTGTTTTAATTTTCAATTATCTATGAACTTTTGAACAATATTATGTATGCTTTAATTTTCAATACAATGAATGAATGTTTATAACTTTATATATTATTTCATTTTAATAGTATTTTATATTTTTATTATAAAAATATTTTTAGTTTAGTTATGGAAACCAAATTATAAAATAGTGGTGGCTAAATTCCATTTATTTAGAATTAAAATTACGTCAATTGAAACCGACATATTATTTTTATAATTTTATTATAATACTAACAGTTAAAAACGTCACATTATACCCTATATAATAACGCTGAAATCTTTTTCAATGAATTAAATTGTGACAGTTATGATTGACACTATTTACATATAAAAATCGCCACTTTAAAGAAAGTGTTAAAGTGACAGGTGTTGCAGCGGGTAGCGTAAGACCGCCACATTAAAATTTGTGGCGGTCAGTTTTATGGTTGTTTGCCACATGCATATATTGTGGCGTTTATAAACACCATTTTATATGAAAATAACCACCATATTATACATCATTTTTTGTAGTGTATACTGAAGTACATTAAAGGATCTCTTGGAAAAGGTTTGTTATATGGTCACAATAACCATACTAAAGTTGTTTGTTATTCATATACTGTTTGGGCAAGATCTCCATCTGATAGAAGATCAACTTCTAGTTACTGTGTCTCCATTGGTGATAACTTTATCTCTTGGAAGAGCATGCAAAAAGTGTTGTGGTGAGATCTAGTGCAAAAGCAGAATATAGAGTTATGACCTCAACTACTTGTGAGCTTATTTGGCTTAAACAGTTACTTAAAGAATTGTAATTTGGAGAGGTCACTCAAAGGGCACTCATATGTGATAATCAAACTACTCTTCATATTAGCTCAATCCAGTTTTTCATGAAAGGACCAAACATATTGAGATTGATTGTCATTCTATTCGAGAAAAGTTTTTCATTCAAATTCATTGAGTTTGTTTATTCAAATGATCAATTAGCAAATATTTATACTAAACCCTTACGAGGGCCTAGGATTGATTACATTTGTAACAAGCTAGGAACATATGATTTATATGCACTAGCTTGAGGGGGAGTGTTAAATATTATGAGATATTGTTAGATATTTCTATTTATGTAATGGGCTTAGCCCATGTGTTCTTTTTATATATACACAAAGGATACTCTATTCTTCCTTTTCTTTTAATAGAAACAAATCGAATTGAAAATAAAAGAAAAACTACAACATTTCATTCATAAGGGTAAGTGATTGCCATACAACCCACTTCAACCTTTCAGCGTTCGACCCAAGTATAAGGGGAAAGCTGGAAGCCATTCTTGCCTAACGAGTACGTCATTTTCCTTTAAGACTCATCACTTCCCTCGAGTTGGGGACAACTTTACTACCAAGTGTTCGAGAACCGAGACATAATAACTCAACTTGTTAACACCTCGACATTCTAAGATCTTACAAGTTCACAAGTGAAGACCTAATAACTCCAATCACCGAATAAACACACAATTAGACATCATTAAGCATGATTAAGAGAATTGGGTAATTCTAGGCCGAAGAGCCATCACTATAAATAGAAATGCATCCCAAGACACAACAAGGTATGAAAAATCCAACCCTTAATTAGTACATCCACTCGAACCAAAACTAACTTGAATGTCGGTCGAGTTACCAAATAACCGAGCAATCAAGTAATCGAGAGACAAAAAAAGACCCAAATCATCGTAACTAGGAAGACTTGACATATTAGTTACATTTTCTCCCTACAAATCTTACCATAACAATACCCAATACTTATTATATGTTATTTGATTTATCTAGTATTTATCTACGAATAATTAGTAATTCCTACAATACAAGAAAATGTTTTGATAGTAACTAATTTAGAAACAAAAAATAATAGTTTCTATAATAACTAATTTAGATACTATTTTATAAACTAAAAATTATTGGTTACTAAAAAGGTATCTATTATTAATAAAAATCATAATATAATTAGTTACTATAATTTTGCTAACTAATAATAAAATTAAAAAATAAAAAAATTTAGAGACCATTTTTTTAGTCTCTTGTTAATGTAATTAGAAACCAATTTTTTAAGTCACTTTAAAAACTAATTTTTGGTTTATAAAAATAATAAATTAGAAACTAATTTTTTAGTTTCTAATCATCATATAATTAGTTACTTAAGTTTTTAGTCACTATTATTTGAATTTAGATACCAATTTTAAATTTAGATACTAATTTTGAAGTAATTAATTTTATTTATTTCTTTGTGTGTATCATTTTTTCCTTACTTTGTTTTTTCTTTCTTAACCCTAAATTTCCTTTCCCTCCTTCTCTTACACAGAATCCATAATCCCACCGCACCACTGTATTGCACCATTGTACTGCACCACCGCACTGCACCATCATATCACACCTTATCTTCCTCTCTATCTACTGCTACCACTCTGGTGGCGCCATCACAGTTTCCGCAGACTTTGGCTAGGCTCTGGGCGCGGTTGGAGGAGGAATCACCATCGCTGTTGGACTTCATCTCACCGAGGTCGGAGATCGCGTATTTGGTAGAGGTCGAGATGAAGAAGAAACCGCTTCCGAAGTCAAAATAGATGAAAGAGGTCGTTCCTGTAAGAATGTATGGCTTTAAACTAGAGGGGGGTGAATGTTTTAAAGAGAGTTTTCACAAACTTTTAATTCTAGAATGAAATTACTTCGAGAAAACTTGAATCAGAATTCAGTTTGCCAAAAACACAAAGCAAATAAGCACAGCACCAGAAAAACAATTGGTTGTTTTGCAGAAATAATCGGTTGTTTATACCAGTTCACAAATATAAAACTGAAATTAAAGAGTTTAAGGATAAAGAGATTTGTTAGAATGGATGGCTTTAAACTAGAGGGGGGGGTGAATTGTTTAAAGAGAATTTTCGTAAACTTTTAAAACAAGAATGAAATTATCTCAGGAAAGCAATTGATGAGAAATTCAGTTTGCCAAAACAGCAAGCAAAAGCTGCAGTACTAGAAAAACAATCGGTTGTTTCACAGAAACAATCGGTTGTTTATACCAACAAACAAAAAATAAAATTGAATTTAAAGAGATAGAACTAGAGAGATTGTACACAGATGTTTAAGCTGGTTCACTCCAAACCCAGAGCTACATGCAGTCTTCTCAGAAACCCTGAGGAAATCCACTAAGCAATCACACCTTGATTACTTACACAACAACCAAGAGAATGACCTTGAACACCTCAAGAAAAACACTCTCCTTGGTCAAAACACAAACACCAAGATTGTTGATCTTGATCCCCTTAGGAACACAGCCAATCTTAGCAAACACAGAAACGAAACTTGTTTCACAAAGTACAAGGATTACACTTGTTACAGAAGATAATCTGAAATCAATACAAGCAGAATTCTATTCCACAAACTTTGATCAATCACAAACTCTTAGCAATATCAGCTTCTTTGAAAAACTCAAAATCTCTTAGCAAAAACTTGTCAAAGATTGTTTTTCAATTCTGTTATTCTGAATATATTCAAAGATGTAGTTTGTTATCAAATCTTAACAAACTCTTAAATTGCATTAAAAGATTGGTCAAAACATTTAATGACTGGAGCGTAAATAGTTAAATCATTTAAAGCTCAGTCAAAGATAAAACAGTTTTTCTGTTATGGTCCCAAAACAAACAATCGGTTGTTTCCTCGAATCAATCGGTTGTTTTGGTTCTTAACAGTTCAACCATTTGAAAAACAGTTTTCAATCTTTTTCTCAAAACATCTAAGTATAAACAATCGGTTGTTTCGACAAAACAATCAGTTGTTTTAACTTAGTTTGAAAACATTTTACTTTCACAAAGATTGAGAATGCCTATGCTTTAGATTTAATCAAAGGGTGGGTTACAACACTCAAACTACCCCAAAACTATACTAAACCAGCACAGCAACTCCAAGCACTGCAAAGGCTTCATCATCCTTCAAAGGATTTGGATTCTTCAAAGCTTGAACACCACTTGGTTCAACAATCTCCCCCTATTTGATGAAGACAAATCCCTGATGCTTATGTTGTACCTGATTGAATCTGAAGCAGTTCCTGTAAGATACAGTTTTGAACAAAACATAGAACTTCTGATATTTGGTTAGCACAGATAAACAGTAATAAACTTCAGATCTAAAATATCAGAAATTATTACTCATCCCAAACTGTTTTAACAATAAAAAACCCGAAACTTAAACACAGCAAAAACACAACATATATCTCTCCCTATTTGTCTTTACAAATAGACAAAGAGAAGAGATAAAACAAGATATTATTTTGATTACATCAGAATTAAAGCAGTAACAGCAGAAATAAAGAAATTTAAAAATAAGATATAACAGCCAAAAACAATCGATTGTGCCGATAACCAATTGGTTGTTTTTTCCTTCATTCTTCTTCATCAGCAAACTGAATATCAAAGATTTGGTTATGGACAACTTCAATTTGTTCATCTAGAGTCATGAATCTTACATCCATGTTGTCAAACCTGGTGTCAATCCTCTGGAAATTGCTAACACAGAGATCATGGAGGCTCCTTTGATTTTCAGCAAAGCTATCAAGCCTATTCACCATGAGTCTTTCAATAGAAGACATGGTTTGCATCCTTTCTCCTTGATTTCCAGCACCAGCACTTGGTCCAGCATCTTGATAATCTTCAGGAGGATCTTCATGTTGAACATCCATATCAGCAGGTTCATCTTGTTCAAGATTAGCAGCACCACTAGATGAGGCACCAAGATCACCGTCCTTGCTTATCCATTTTCCACCTACTTTGGTAAAACCCATTTTGCTGAGTGATCCATTGTTCAACTCTTGAGTTGACTTCACCAACTCAGATGTTTCATCTTCAAGGTTCACTTCAAAATAGAGTAGAAATTTAGATACCAAAACAGCATATGGATAATGATAATCACCTAACCTCATGGCTTTTTGCATGTGCTCTTTGATGATGTGAATCCAATTGATTTTGATTTTCTTCGTGATGCAGAAGATATATACCAGATCTTCTTCAGTAAGAACAAAATGATTACTCCCCCTTGGAGTTAGAATCCAAGTCACAATGAGAGCAAGCAATCTCTCATCAAGCTTTAGACCTCCAACCGAGCATGTACTTACTTGAGCATGTTGATTCTTCAAGCAACTCTTGTAGAATTGGATTTTGTTAAAATCCTCCACTACTCCAAGGTTTCCCTTGTTGATTCTAAGACCAGAGAACTTGAGACCAACAACAGCAGTCCATACTTCCTGAGTTATCTCCATCTCTACACCTTTCACATGAGAAACTAGATTGTTTCCCTCAAACTTTAGGTTTGTGTAGAACACCCTCACTAAATCTGGGTAGATGTTTCCCTTCATCTCCAGGAACTTTCTGAGAGATTGATCCTTGATCAGCCTTCTCACATTATCAAGCTTTTGACTTTTCAGCCAATCAAAGCATACAACCTTGGGGTTGTTCATCTTTTTGATACTTGTTTCATACCTATATCTCTCCAGAAAACCTGCCTTCTAGCCTTCCTCCAGACCTTACAGCCCTGGTTTTGACTCTCTTTGAGGTGGGAGGAGTTGATTCCATGATGGCAGAGAAGAAAACAGAGAAAAGCTTTCTTCACAGATTTTTGCAAAAGATGTTGCAATTGGTTGTTCTTGTGGAAGAGATCAGCTGCACCAGATTTTATAGCAGAAAAAAGAATCAATTAGCATTCAATTTTATTTAGTGGGTACCTGATATTTCAGAGAGAGAGGACTTGACTCTGCTATACACAGAAAACGTTAGAAAAAGCTGAAAATCACATGGTCTTCACATGTGATCTTTGACTAGTCATTAAGGATCTTAAATTCCTAAGATTTTTGAATATTTTCCTTTAAGACAGTTGTAACTCCTTTCTGAACGTAATCAACTTTCAACACAGATTCTTTGACCAAGATTCTCTCTTTTGAATTGATCTGCAACTGATAGAAATTTAAAATAGCAATTAAAATAATTTCTTCATAGTGCTGTTAGACCCAAAACAATCGGTTGTTTCGAAGAAACAATCGGTTGTTTTTCTGCAGCAGTTAAAACTGAATTTGAATTTTAACCATAAGCAGAAAGAGATCAAAGTAGATGACATTAAGCATATCAAGAAGATTTTTAACCATGAGAAAGAACTTTAAAAAAGAAATTAAGAACAAATAAAGGAAAGTCTTATCCTTATGTTAATTCTTCAATGAGCCATTTGCTTTATGATCAAGAAGCCTCTTTTCACTGTTGAGGTCTTGTGCATAACATTGATTCAACTTCAAAGACTGTCTTTTTCTCATGAACTTGATCAGATGACTCAGTCCCTCCTTTTTCTTTAGTTTTCCTGCATAAAAGATTTCAAGCAACAAGATTTGGTCCCCTTACAAATTTGGGTCCTTTTGACTTTTCTTTGCAGTTAGAAACTTCACATCCCTTAGGAATCCATTTCATAAAACCTTTTGGAACAAAATATTTCCTTATTTTGCAGAACCTAACAGAGTGGCCTCTCTTCATGCAGTAAAAGCATGTAACAACCAGTTGTTTCGTCTTAACAATCGGTTGTTTTTCTGACTTTCTTGAAAAACTTTTTGAAAACTTATCTTGCTTGTTTTGTGGATTAAAGCCTAAACCAGCCTTTCCAAAAACACAGCTTTGAGATGCCAAGACATTCTCAAAGTTAGATTTCCCCTTTGAAAGCTTTTCCACAGTTTCAACAAGATAGTGAACCTTTTCTCAAGATTTTCACAATTTTCGCAAATGAGAGTATCACACTTGCAAGAAGCATTTTTGAAATGGTTTTCCAATTTATCAAAATCACTTTTTGCTTTTTCCAGATCTTCTTCAAGTGATTTAACTCTCTTTTCAAGCCAACTGTTAAGATCTTTCAATCGGTTGTTTGAAAGAACCAATCTATTAGCTTCATCATGTGTTTCTTGAAAAGCTTCAAGCAATTCACTGTAATTGTGTTCATTTAAGGAAGCACATGAACTTACCTCACTTGAGCTGCAAGATTCATCATCATTTTCAGCAACCAAGCAGATGTTTGCTTTCTCATCTTCACTTAATGAAGAACTTGATGATGATATCTCATTTTCATCCCAAGCTACGTAGCCCTTTTTGTTTTGCCTTTCTTTTCCTTATAACTGGGCTTTTTCTCCTTGCTTTTGTTTGGACAATCTTCCTTTATATGACCTTGCTCACCACAACCAAAACAAGTATAGTTATTTGAATTAAAATCATTGGATTTCTTGTTTCTATACCTATCTTTGTTGCGGTTTCTCTTTAGGAATTTGTTGAACTTTCTTGACAGCAAGCTAAGGTTTTCCTCATCACTTTCATCACTAGAATCTTGTTTCCCTTTGTGCTTGGATGCTTTTAAGGCTATGCTCCTTGTGTGCTTATCTTCACTCTCTTGAACATTGAGTCTATTCATCTCTAGCTCATGTTCCCTAAGCTTTCCAAACAAAGAAGCAACACTTAATGATGTTAGATATACTCTATCAAGACATTTCAAGATCTTGCTGTTCAGCTCTTCTTTATCAAAGGTCTTGTCAAGACTCATAAGGTGATTGATGATGTGCGTGAATCTTTTCCGCACCTCGGCAATTGTTTCTCCTTTAAGCATTCTAAACATCTCATACTCTTGGATTAGAGCATGCTTTCTAGCTCTTTTCACCTCATTTGTTCCTTCAGGAGTGACTTCCAAGGTGTGCCACATTTCTTTTGATGATTTGCATTGCGAGACCCTGAAAAACTCATCAGAATTTAAAGCAGAGGTTATAATATTTTTGGCAATGCAATCGAATTAAGCCTTTTTGCTTTCTGCATCAGTCCATTGAGACCATGGTTTCTCAATGACAGATCCATCCTTTTCAAACTTTGGGACAAAAGGACCATTTTCAATTGCATCCCAAATTCCTTTGTCAAGAGATTCCATAAATATTTTCATTCTTACTTTCCAAAATTGGTAGTTCAAACCACAAAACAGAGGTGGTTTGTTAATTGAAGCACCTTCCCCAAAAGGTAGTCTATCAGCCATTAAAAAAGATTCTTAGGATCAACTTGAATAACTTTCAAGAACCAAGCTCTTGATGCCAATTGTTAGAATGGATGGCTTTAAACTAGAGGGGGGTGAATTGTTTAAAGAGAATTTTCGTAAACTTTTAAAACAAGAATGAAATTATCTAAGGAAAGCAATTGATCAGAAATTTAGTTTGCCAAAACAGCAAGCAAAAGCTGCAGTACCAGAAAAATAATCGGTTGTTTATACCAACAAACAACAAATAAAACTGAATTTAAAGAGATAGAGATAGAGAGATTGTACACAGATGTTTTTACTGGTTCACTCCAAACCCAGAGCTACATACATTCTTCTCAGAAACCCTGAGGAAATCCACTAAGCAATTACACCTTGATTACTTACACAACAACCAAGAGACTGACCTTGAACACCTCAAGAAACACACTCTCCTTGGTCAAAACACCAACACCAAGATTGTTGATCTTGATCCCCTCAAGAACACACAACCAATCTTAGCAAACACAGAAACGAAACTTGTTTCACAGAGTACAAGGATTACACTTGTTACAGAAGATAATCTGAAATCAATACAAGCAGAATTCTATTCCACAAACTTTGATCAATCACAAACTCTTAGCAATCTCAGCTTCTTTGAAAAACTCAAAATCTCTTGGCAAAAACTTGTCAAAGATTGTTTTTCAATTCTGTTATTCTGAATATATTCAAAGATGTAGTTTGTTATCAAATCTTAACAAACTCTTAAATTGCATTAAAAGATTGGTCAAAGCATTTAACGACTGGAGCGTAAACAGTTAAATCATTTAAAGCTCAGTCAAAGATAAAACAGTTTTTCTGTTATGGTCCCAAAACAAACAATCGGTTGTTTCCTCGAATCAATCGGTTGTTTTGGTTCTTAACAGTTCAACCATTTGAAAAACAGTTTTCAATCTTTTTCTCAAGACATCTAAGTATAAACAATTGGTTGTTTCGACAAAACAATCGGTTGTTTTAACTTAGTTTGAAAACATTTTACTTTCACAAAGATTGAGAATGCCTATGCTTTAGATTTAATCAAAGGGTGGATTACAACACTGAAAGTACCCCAGAACTATACTAAACCAGCACAGCAACACCAAGCACTGCAAAGGCTTCATCATCCTTTAAAGGATTTGGATTCTTCAAAGCTTGAACACCACTTGGTTCAACAAGATTGAACACAGAGGTTTATACTGGTTCACTCTTAACCAAGAGCTACATCCAATCTTCCCAGAAACCACTGGGGAATCCACTAAGCAATCAACCCTAGATTACTTACAACACCACCAAAGAAGTGACCTTGATCCCCTCAAGACACACACTTCCTTTGGCTCAGCACAAGACCACTAAGAATGCTGATCTTGACAACCTCAAGAACACACAACACTTCTCAGCTATACACATAGAGTTCTTTCAAAGGTACAAAGGATTACACTTCTTACGAAACAGATATGAAATCAATACAAGATGAAAATCCTATATCACACTCTCTTTGATCCAAGCAATCTCTAACTCTTTCAAAAGCAAAATCAGTGAAAAACTCAAATTTATTTTTCTTTGATTAAAACTTAGTTATTTGTTACAAAATCTGAACAAACTATTTATTACATTCAAAGACTGGTCAAAGCATTTAAAACTGGAGTGTATTCAGTTATAAAATCATTTAATGATCAGTCAAAGCACAAAATAGTTTTCTGTTATGGTCCCAAAACAAACAATCGGTTGTTTTCACGAATCAATCGTTTGTTTTGGTTTAACATCTAGTCAACCATCAAAAACAGTTCTCAACCTTTCTAAGAACACCTAAGTATAAAACAATCGGTTGTTTCGACAAAACAACAGGTTGTTTTCAACTTAGTTTGAAAAACAGTTTTCAATTAAAAGGTTTGAGAATGCTTATGCTTTGGATTCAATCAAGAGTGGATTTACACATAAAATCTATCCCAAATCCTATCTAAAGACAGCTCAGCAACAACAAGCACTTCCAGCCTTTCATCAACCTTCAAAGGGTTTGGATTCTTCAAAGCTTGAACACACTTGATTCAACAATCTCCCGCTATTTGATGAAGACAAATCCCTGGTTGCTTGTGTTGGTTTTGATTGAATCTGAAGCAGTTCCTACAAGACAAAGTTTAAGCAAAGCACAATATCTCTGATATAGGGTTAAAAATAGAAACAGTATATCAGCAGTTCTAAAACTAGCAGTAATAAGGCTTACTTAAACATCCATAAACCACATAGAGTTTTGCAGAAATTAAAGGATAACGAAAGACAACACAACATAAATCTCCCCCTATTTGTCTTTACAAATAGACAAAAAGAAGAGATAAAGAGATAATTGTTCCAGATCATACAGAAATTTAAAGCAGAAACAATTAAACTGATACAAGACCAAAAACAATCAGTTGTCTCGTGAATTCAAAGAGTTGTTTTTCCTCTAATCTTCCTTGCCATACTGGAGTTTAAAGATTTGATTTTGAACAACTTCTATTTGTTCATCCAAGGTCATGAACCGTGTATCCAGGTTGTTGAACCTGTTATCTATATTCTGGAAGTTGCTTACACACAAATCATGAAGATTTCTTTGATTCTTGGCAAATCCATCAAGCCTATTAACCTTGTATCTTTCAAAAGAAGACATGGATGGAATTTCATCTCCTTGATTCCCTGCACTGGTTCCAGCACCTAGATTGGTTTCAGGTTGCTCTTCTTGATGAAAATCCATGTCAGCAGCTTGATCTTCTTCATCAAACTCAGCAGCAGCATCACTTGAAGAGGCACCATGATCACCATCTTTGCTCACCCATTTGCCACCTATTTTGGTGAATTCCATCTTGCTAAGAGAGCCATTGTTCATCTCTTGAGTTGACTTAACCAACTCAGATGTCTCATCTTCCAGATTCACTTCAAAATAAAGTAGAAAATTATAGATCAAAACAACATAAGGATAGTGATAATCACTTAACCTTATGGCTTTTTGCATGTGCTCTTTGGTGATGTGGATCCAATTGATTCTGATCTTCTTCATGATGCAGTAGATGTACACAAGGTCTTCTTCTGTAAGAACAGAATGATTGCTCCCCCTTGGAGTAAGAATCCAAGTTACAATAAGAGCAAACAATCTCTCATCTAGCTTTAAGCCTCCAACCGAACAAGTTCTTACTTGGGCATTTTGATTCTTCAAACAACTCTTGTAATATTGGACTTTGTTGAAATCCTCCACCACTCCAAGATTTCCCTTCTTGATCCTTAGGCCAGCATACTTAAGACAAGCAACAACCGTCCAAACTTCATAGGTGATCTCCATGTCAACCCCCTTCACATGATAAACAACGCTGTTTCCCTTAAACTTGAGGATGGTGTAGAACACCCGAATCAAATCAGGGTAGATGTTTCCCTTCATCTCCAAGAACCTTCTTAGAGATTGATCTTTGAGCAGATTCCTCACATTATCTAGCTTTTGGCTTTTTAGCCAATCAAAGGAGACAACTTTCAGATTGTTTATCACCTTTGTGCTAGTTTCAAACCTATACCTTTCAATGAGCTCATTGTCTCCAGAAAACCAGCCCTCTAATCTCCCTCCACACCTCACTGGTCTAGTTTTGACCCTCTTTGATGTAGGAGGAGTTGATTCCATGACAGCAGAAAAAGGGGCAAAGAAAACTCACACAAGGATAACAAGAGATGTTCCAAGAGATGGTTCAATTGGTTGTTCTTGTGAGAGTTAACAGCTGCAACAGAATTTAAAGAAGAAACAGAACCAAACTGCATTCAATGACGTGAGTGGGTTTCAGTTTTTCAGAGAGAAAGGACTTGACCAAGACCTGCACAGAAAACGTCAGAAAAAGCAGAAAATCACTTGGTCATCACATGTGATCTTTGACTAGTCATAAAAGCTCTTAAATTTTAAAGATTTTGGAATATATTTCTTTATAACATGTTGTAACTTCCTTCAGAACATAATCAACTTTCAACATTGCTTCATTGACCAAGGATTCTTTCATAAATGTGATCTGCAACAGCCAGAAATCAAAAAGAAATTAAATTCATTCCTTCACAGTGCTGTTAGACACAAAACAATCGGTTGTTTCGAGGAAACAATCAGTTGTTTTTCTGCAGCAGTAAAACAATTTTTGAAATTTTAATCATGAGCAGAAAGAATTCAAAACAGATGTATTTGAACATTCTAAGAGAGATATTTAAGCATGAATATTAATTTAAAAAGAAATTAAAGATAGAGATAAAAAAAGTTCTTATTCTTTTTTATGTTCCTTCAATGAGTCATATGTCTTTTGATCAAGAAGCCTCTTTTGACTATTGAGAGCCTTGGACTGTTACATAACATTGATTCAGCTTCAATGTTAGTCTTTTTCTTCCAAGAACTTGATCAGATTACTCAGTTCGACATATTCCTCTAGATTTCTTGCATAAACATGAATTTAAGCAACAAGGTTTGGTCCCCTTACAAATTTGGGTCCATTTGGTTTACTATTTTCATTTGAAACCTCACAACCTTTAGGAATCGATTTCATGAAGCCTCTGGGAACTGAAAATTTTCTTATTTTGCAGAATCTAACAGAATGGCCTTTCTTCATGCAATAAAAGCATGTAACAACCGGTTGTTTCGACTTAACAATCGGTTGTTTTACTGGCTTTCTTGAAAAACTTTTTGAAAACTTATCTTGCTTGTTTTGTGGATTAAAACCTAATCCAGCTCTTCCAAAAACACAGTTTTGAGATGCCAAGACATTCTCAAACTTGGATTTTCCTTTAGAAAGCTTATCCACAGTACTTACAAGATAATGCACTTTCCTTTCAAGATTTTCACAATTTTCACAAATGATAGTGTCACACTTGCAAGAAGAGTTTTTTAAATGTGTTTCTAATTTTTCAAAATCCCTATTAGATTTTTCCAGCTCTTCTTCAAGTGCATTCACTCTCTTTTCAAGCCAGTTGTTAAAATCTTTCAATTGGTTGTTTGAAAGAACCAATTGATTAGCTTCATCATGTGTTTCTTGAAAAGCTTCAAGAAGTTCACTATAATTTTGTTCTTTTAAAGAAGCACATGAACTTACCTCACTTGAGCTACAAGACTCATCATCTCCTTCGGAAATCAAGCATATGTTTGCTTTTTCTTCTTCACTTGATGATGAACTTGATGAGGAGACTTCATTCTCATCCCAAGCTATGTAGGCCCTCTTTGTTTTTCCCTTCTTTTCTTTGTAGCTTGACTTCTTCTCCTTGCTTTCTTTGTTTGGGCAATCTGCCTTTATGTGCCCTTGCTCACCGCAACCAAAACAGGTATAGTTATTGGAATTAAAATCATTGGATTTTTTGTTTCCATACCTTTCTTTGTTGGTGTCTTTGTTGCGGTTCCTTTTCAAGAATTTGCTAAACTTTCTGGATAGCAAACTAAGGTTCTCTTCATCATTATCATCACTGGATTCTTGCTTGCTTTTGTGCTTGACAACTTTTAAGGCAATACTCCTTACATGCTTGTCTTCGCTTTCTTGAACATTGAGTCGATTCATTTCTAACTCATGTTCCCTAAGCTTGCCAAACAAAGAAGTCATACTCAATGATGTTAGATCTCTAGATTCAGATATAGTAGTTACCTTAGGTTGCCAAGACCTATCAAGACACTTCAGGATCATGAGATGATTGATGATGTGCGTGAACCTTTTCTGAACTTCAGCAATTGTCTCACCCTTGAGCATTCTGAACATTTCATACTCTTGGATTAGAGTATGTTTCCTAACTCTTTTCACCTTATTGGTACCTTCATGAGTTACCTCCAAGGTGTCCCACATTTTCTTTGCTCATTTGCATTGAGAGACCCTGAAAAATTCATCTGAATTCAAGGCAGAAGTTATTATGTTTTTAGCAATGCAATCAAATTTGGCCTTCTTACTTTCAGAATCAGTCCATTGACACTAAGGTTTTTCAATGGAAGATCCATCTTTTTCAAATTTTGGAACAAAGGGGCCATTTTCAATTGCAACCCAAATACCTTTGTCAACTGATTCTACAAAGATTTTCATTCTGACTTTCCTAAATTGGTAGTTCAAACCACAAAACATAGGTGGTCTGTTGATTGAAGCACCTTCCCCAAAAGGTAGTCTATCTGCCATTTAAAAACAGTTTTAGGATCACACTTGAATAAATTTCAAGAACCAAGCTCTTGATGCCAATTGTAAGAATGTATGGCTTTAAACTAGAGGGGGGTGAATGGTTTAAAGAGGGTTTTCACAAACTTTTAAGTCTAGAATGAAATTACTTCGAGAAAACTTGAACCAGAATTCAGTTTGCCAAAAACACAAAGCAAATAAGCACAGCACCAGAAAAACAATCGGTTGTTTATACCAGTTCACAAATATAAAACTGAAATTAAAGAGTTTAAGGATAAAGAGATTGAACACAGAGGTTTATACTGGTTCACTCTTAACCAAGAGCTACATCCAGTCTTCCCAGAAACCACTGGGGAATCCACTAAGCAATCAACCTTAGATTACTTACAACACCACCAAAGAAGTGACCTTGATCCCCTCAAGACACATACTTCTTTTGGCTCAGCACAACACCACTAAGAATGTTGATCTTGACAACCTCAAGAACACACAGCACTTCTCAGTTATACACACAAAGTTCTTTCAAAGGTACAAAGGATTAAACTTGTTACAGAACATATATGAAATCAATATAAGATGAAAATCATATATCACACTCTCTTTGATCCAAGCAATCTCTAACTCTTTCAAAAGAAAAATCAGTGAAAAACTCAAATCTACTCTTCTTTGATTAAAACTTAGTTGTTTGATACAAAATCTGAACAAACTATTTATTGCATTCAAAGACTAGTCAAAGCATTTAAAAATGGAGCATATTCAGTTATAAAATCATTTAATGCTCAGTCAAAGCACAAAACAGTTTTCTGTTATGGTCCCAAAACAAACAATCAGTTGTTTTCACGAATCAATCGGTTGTTTTGGTTTGACAGCTAGTCAACCATCAAAAACAGTTTTCAACCTTTCTAAAAACACCTAAGTATAAAACAATCGGTTGTTTCGAAAAAACAACAGGTTGTTTTTCACTTAGTTTGAAAAACACTTTTCAATTAAAAGGTTTTAGAATGCTTATACTTTGGATTCAATCAAGAGTGGATTTACACATAAAATCTATCCCAGATCCTATCTAAAGACAGCTCAGCAACAACAAGCACATCCAGCCTTTCATCAACCTTCAAAGGGTTTGGATTCTTCAAAGCTTGAACACACTTGATTCAACAGTTCCCGGCAGCAAGAAGTATGTGCAGATCAAGAAGAAGCTTCGCGATGAAGTTTCACACTGTTTGCGAGGAGGCTCGAAGCCCTAAATTGGATGAGTGCTAGTCCGACACTACTACAACAACTATCATGATTCTCGATGACACTTGTACTCAAGGTTGTAGGTTATAATCCAATTGTTTCACCTTCTTTTCTGTGTTTAATTATATGTTTATTTTGTGATTGGAATATTATAATTATATTGTAAAAATAATTTTTATATTTTTGTAGAACTTGACTGGATTCAAAGGTCGATAAGATCTATGAGGCTTTTGAGAAGATTGTGGTAAGATATCATAGCATATGAAATTTAAGTTTTCCAATTTACATTTTAAAGTAAGTTATTTACTGTTTTTGAAATTGATTCCATTTGTTAGTATATTATAATTATAATTACACATAATCTTGTTCTTAGTGAGTCACTTTTAAGTTGATTTAACAGCTATTGTTTGTTTGAGCATGTAAAACTTTTTTATAGCTAAATCTGGAACAACAAAAAGCTAACATTTTAATGCAAAATAGTCTTCGGTATTTGAACTTTTAAAAAAACTAAATGTTTTTGTTGATCAAAATTCTTCGACAACCTGAAGGCCTCTTCTTAGAATAAGGTGACAGGGGGGAAGAACACCTGGTATCTACTGTGTTTACATTTGTTTTTTTTTCTGGTCAAAATTCAACAAAATTTAGAGCCGCTAGTAGCTACTAACTCGCTTATTATGTAATGTTTTAGGTGACAACACAAGATGATTATATTCTTAACTTGCCAAGTTAGGAGTGTTTACAGTGCAGGTGTTCTTCATTTCTTTGCTATGTGGCTAGGAATAAGAAGGCTGCAATGTTGCTTCCTCATAGTTCAAACTTTAATGTTGTAAGAAAGTACTAACATTTCTCAAGAAAAAGATATAACAATATAGTTTTACAATAGCTTTTTGTCCTTATAATATTACTTACATAATATAACAAAAATTAAAGATGATAATATTGATAAAGTACATAAAAGCAAAATCATGAGAGAGATGCACATAAAAAATAATAGGAATAGAAGAATTGAAGAAGTAAATAGAAAAATGACAAATAAGAAGAAGTGAATAAAAGAATAATGATAAGGCTACGGGGTTCCTAAGTTAGGAGTGTTTACAGTGCAATCCAATCTATGTTTATAATTAACTAACTAAATTATTTTTTTTTGTCTTGTCCCATTACGTGGTGTTTATCGAATGGAATAAACAAATAAAGAGAATAAAGTGTAGCATCTTTCTTTGTTTTTTATCTTTTTTATTCCTTGAATATACTACTTACAGTTAAAATTTCTTAAAAAGTTTGAAACCATGAATGAATACCATTAAACAAGATTTGTGACGCAAAATTTTGTGATTTACAACATTTTTCTACTAGTAATGAAAAATGTGTTCAAAGAATTGTTTTAGAAAATATGTTGCTAACCTTTCACGTAGAAATAATATTGTCTGGAAATGGGAGATACTTTATTATGTTCAACTCAACTCTAGTATTGCTTTTAGGCTTCTGGTAAGTGAGTATTAAATTTTAATCTTTAGTTTGTCCACTTGATTTGGTTTTGAAATGTTAACACTAATGCAGTGTTTGTTTCCGGGTGCCAGCAATGAGGAGGGAGGGGCGAGCGGGTATGATTTACGTTTGGATCGGTTTATTTGAAGGCGCAGGCGAAGATGGGTGAGCGGAGGGGGCAGTTTTTCTCATCCACACAAAAGTGAGGAGATTTGAGACGATTACAGCTGGCAAATACTATTGACATAGGATTTTACTTTTCTATCCTTGCACATGTGAATGAATTAGTATGGTGCAGTTCTGAGCCAGAGTTTTCTTTTCACTAGACTCTCCAGCAGTGCTACTTGTGCAGAAGAATCTTGACCAAAACAAAACAGTAGACCCGTGAATCTGAATGTGTTTGCTATAAATGAGATGAGATGAGGTTTGATTGTTGTGCTGTGCCCAGAACAAGAAGAAGAAAACGAAAGAGAATTGGTTTGAGGAAGGTAAAACTCACTTTTGGTGCACTGGTTTCTCTCCATCCTTTTCCAAAATCGATTTTCGTATCACTGTAAAAGCTGTAGAATCGATTTTCTTATCTCTTACATGCTAGAGAATCGATTTTCCAATGTTTGTGTATGGTATAGAATCGATTTTACATATTGTTTGATGGTGGAAAATCGATTTTAAATTTTTTCAAAAGATGCAGAATCGATTCTCTATATAGAAGTGATTTGGGAGAATCGATTTTGTGGTTTTTGAAGGTAGAAGGAGAATCGATTCTCCCTTGTGTGAGATTGAGAAAAATGTTGGATTCTTTTATGTATTTTTTTTATTTTTCCACATTCTCTTCATTTTTCCAGTTCATCTCTTCTTTGCAGTGCTTCTTCTTGTGCTCTTCACCTTCAAGTAAGTTTTTTTATTTATTTTTTTATAAATATATTTACAGTTTAGTTTATGATGTGCTGTTACTTTTTTAATTTTTAAAAATATATTCACATTTATTTTGTATATATTTACTGTTATTATTTTTAATAAATATATTTATATTCTGTTATGTGTTTATTGTTTAATTTATTTTCTCGTTTACAGTTTTTTTTTTCAGATTTTTATGAATGTAGTTATTTTTTATTATTATGTGGTTATGTTTTTTATTTTTATGAATGTATTTATTTTTCTTTATTATTATGTGTTTGTTGATTTTACAGTTTTTATTATTATGTTTACTGTGTAGTTTTTTATTTTATGATTTTACTGTTTTTATATTTTATATTATTACGTTTTTAATATTTTAATTTTTTTTATTATTACGTCTTTTTATGTTATGTGTTTTTTTTAGGTTTTTATTATTTTTAATTTTAATAATTGTTGTTTACAGTTTTTTTTAGGTATTTACTGTTTTGTTTATTTTTTATGTATTGATCATTTTTAATTTTTATAAATGTATTTAAAATTTTGTATGTGTTTATTGTTTTTAAATTTTAAAAATTTATTTATATTTTCTTCTTCTTATTTTTTTACTGTTTTTATTTTTTTATATTATTAGTTGTTTAATTTTTTATTTTTTTTATTATTACGTCTTTTTATGTTATGTGTTTTTTTAGGTTTTTATTATTTTTAATTTTAATAATTGTTGTTTACAGTTTTTTTAGGTATTTACTGTTTTGTTTATTTTTTATGTATTTATCATTTTTAATTTTTATAAATGTATTTAAAATTTTGTATGTGTTTATTGTTTTTAAATTTTAAAAATTTATTTATATTTTCTTCTTCTTATTTTTTTACTGTTTTTATATTTTTTATTATTTTGTGTTTACTGTTTAGTTTTTTTATTTGTATTGTTTTTAATTTTATATATATATATATATATTATGTCTTTATTGTTTTTATTTTTTTTATTTTTTTTATTAACAAGATACTGTTTAATTTTTTTATATGTTTACTGTTTTTAATCTTAATAATTGAATTTGCATTTTTTTAGATTTTTACTCTGTTGTTTATTTTTTTACGTATGTACTGTTTTCAACTTTTATAAATATATTTAGACTTTTATTTGATTTTTTATTATGTGTTTACTGTTTTTAATATTTATAAATGTATTTACATTTTTTTATTATGTGTTTACAATTTTATTTATTTTTATAAATGTATTTATATTCTTTTATATTATGTGTTTACTGCTTTTATATTTTTTATTATTTGTTTAATGTTTTTATATTTTTTATTATTATGTCTTTACTGTTTAATTTTTTATTTTATGCATTTACTGTTTTTAATTTTTACAATTTTATTTATATTTTTTTTTGTTATTATGTGTTGGTTGTGTTTACTGTTTTTATATTTTTTTATTATTATATGTTTACTTTTTAATTTTTTATTATTATGTGTTTATTTCTTTTTATTACTGGTAGTGTTATTACTTGTGTATAGATTTAATTATAAGAATTCAAGTACATCTTATCCCTATTAGTATTCTTCACCTAACCCTAATTATAATCTTAATCCTAACCCTAATGCTATTATAGTAACTCTAACTTAAAGTGGTTAGAGTTATTCGTAACATAAACTATTTCACATGTATCCATAAACTATTTTATGGTTGTGAATGGCAAGGTCAAGATTACATGGATAACGAGAACAATTGGAAACCACTTTGGGACGACGAAGACATGCAAGAATTTGAGGATACAATTGCAATTTATAATGATCTTACTCGTGCGAACATGAATCTAATTTCAAAAATACAAGAACAATTGAAAAGAAATATTGAACTTACATCAGTGATGATCCTTTGCATCATTGCTTTTGGTTTGAATTTGTTGCGTATGTTAAGTGGTACAACGAACTCTATTACTGAGTTTGAACCAAGAAAAGAGCGTCGTAGACAAGAATTGATGGAGTATTTGGTGCACACCGAACGTTCTCGTGACATTATTCGCATGGGACCAGAAGCTTTCATTCAATTATGTGAACGGATTAGGGCAACCGAAGTTGTTAAGGATGCATATCGTTCAACAGTTGAAGAACAAGTTGCTAAATTTCTTCATATTATTGGACATAACGTCAAGAATCGAAGTGTTTCATTTTTTTTTTCCATCGGTCTGGAGAAACAGTTTCTCGTCACTTTCACAACGTATTAAATGCAATTTTGATGTTGGAAGGACAATTCATAAAGCAAGCAGATGGTATTGATGTCCAACCCCAAATCTTACACAACAATCGATTTTTCCCTTACTTTAAGGTTTGTTTATTACAAATTTCCTTTACAATTCTCATAATGTCTTTTGTATTTGTATTTGTTTAGACCTGAAATTTTGGTTACCATTAGGATTGTTTAGGGGCCATTGATGGCACTCATGTACGTGTGAAGGTCCCACGTGCTGATGCACCTCGTTTTCGAGGAAGAAAAGATTGGCCAACTCAAAACGTATTCGCAGCTTGTGATTTGGATATGAAATTCACGTATGTTCTAGCTGGGTGGGAAGGAACAGCCTCAGATTCGAGAATATTGAAGGAGGCTTTCATAGGAGAGGATCCTTTGGTTATTCCAGAAGGCAAGTTTAAGGTGTTTGAGAATTCATAACAATAGATACAAAGGTGATAATATACATAACTAATGGATGTTTCCTTGGAATGTTTGTAGGAAAATACTATCTTGGCGATGCAGGTTTTATGTTAAAACCACAAATATTAACACCTTATCGTGGGGTTAGATACCACTTGAAAGAGTATTCTCGAAGAGGAAATCAAACGACAGAATGACTATTATGGTGAACACGTACAAAATGATCGTCGTAAGAGTTCATATCAATACTCGCCTTCAGATATTTGGTCCATGCTAATTGATCTAAATATTCAAGATGAAGCAGTCATGGACCAATGCTATGACTTTCTCTGTGAAAATCCAGCTATTGCAATGCGAGTATTTGGTATGCCGAAAGAGCGAAGAATGGCAAAATTGTTTAACATCATGACTCGGCGTCAATAAATTATGTTTAATTATATTTTTATGTTCTTCAATTTGTAATTTAATCAATCTACTTTTAATTTAAGACAAACATTGTACTTCTTATATTATTATTGTTGAACTGTTTTTCATTTGAAATTTATGTGCGAGGATATTTTCTAATATACTATTATTTTGTCATTGTTTCGTAACATTTTCATCATAGGTTTGAATTTCTTTATCGATGGCATCTTCATCTACGAAGAGACAAAAAATGCCCAAGGGTAAGGGTAAAAGCAGAAGAAATGATGATGAAGTTCCTATGATCCCATTACAAAGGAGGGAGGGTGTTTTAGATTATTCCCGGTATTTCCAAACGAAACGTCAGATGGTTGCATTTGAGGAAAATTTTCATGGAAGACCAGTCATACCTCCAAAAGTCTTAGATTTCCCATTTTTTGCCACATCTGGTTTTCAGTTTCAAGAATATTTGAACTTCCAAGGATTGCAAAACTTTCTTAGTATAAGACTACCATATTATGAGGATATGGTTAGGGTTTTTTATTCAAATCTCCATCTAACGACACAGGGTTATCTTGCTACTCAGATTGGCACCCACAAGATTATAATTAGACATAGGGATTGGATGAACGTGGCGAATCTGAAATATGATGGTCTCTTGTTAACCCCTGGTACCATCCCTGAGGACATACATTTTGATCGTCAACAAGCCCTATTAACCATGACAAGAGAAGAGGTGCACGGCCAAAATATAAGAAACGTAGGTAGTTTAACTATGAATGATAGACTACTTCATTACACATAGGTGCACATGTTGTGTCCTCGGGGGAGCAACTTCTCGCAGTTGGTTCATGAAGATGTTTTCATGTTATGGTGCCTAAAAAGTAATGTGATGATTAATTGGCCTCATTATATCATGCAACATATGATAAAATGTCGTGACAATGATATGCCTCTTCCATATGGTTGTTTAATCACACACCTCATGTTGCTATATGGCATTAACTTGATGGGAGAGTCATCAATCACGTTAGGGTGGAATAACTTCTTCGGGGAAAAAACCATGAAGAAAATGAATATCTTTGAGGTCAATGGTGTGTGGCAACTTGGAAGGCCTGACGATGAACATGAACAAGAACACGAAGACATTCCACTGCCTCATGTTGCAGGCGGTCATCCTCAACCCGAGATCCCCCATGATTCGGCAATGTTAACACAAATTTGGGGGGGAATTCAAAATATCCACACACGTTTGGACCGAATTGAAGATACACTTCACGAGCTTAAACTCAATAAAGAACATTAATTGTATTTTTATTGTGTTATTATTATTTTTTATGTTGAACTTATTTTGATTGTCAGTTAAATTTAATGTGTTATTGGACATTATTATGTTTGTAATTTTTTAAATTTTCATGACACATCATTTAGGATTCTAATTTAATGACTTCATTTATTTATTTTAATCACCGACTATTTCATGTTAATCTAATGTTTATTAATGATAAGCGAAAGTTGTTATTTTTTTTTATTGGATACAAAATGAGAAAAAAAAATATACATAAAAAATAAAATATAATTTTTTTCTTGTTGGTAGTTAATATTTCATAATATTTATGAAAATATGTGAATTTTATCATGCTACTATGTTTAAATTGTACATTATTTTTAAAATATATAATTATTCAAAATATTAACAGTATTATTTATTTTAGTACTATTATAATTATTAATATAATTATATACATACAATATACAAATTTAAATATTACATAAATTTATTTAATAATTTCAAATATTTTTAATTATACTATTAATAACATCATATAATTATAAATAATAAAAATAATAAAATAAAATGATAATATCAACAAAATATATATAATTATATAAAATAACAAATGTATATAACAATAAAAATTACTTTCATAAATTTTAATATATTTAATAAATTTATTTGAATTTAACACAAAATTATCATTTATTAAAAAAATAAGAATAATTATAAATATTATATATTGAAAAAACAATTAACTCAAACTTTAAAAAAAAAATCATAATTCATTATTAAAATATTTTTTAATGATAAGGATAAATTTGTAAATTTGCATTTTACATCTTTAAAATAATTTCTAAATTATCTCTTAACTATCACATCACTCACAAACTTCAATAAACCATCCTCACAAATCCACTCTATCATCCCTTAATCCAAACAACCTCACACATCCTCTTTAATCCTCTCTAATTCACTCCCCCCCTCCCCACAAATCCCCACCTCAATCCAAACAAACCCTAATGGTTTAATGCTATTGTGTATTGGAGTGTGTTGAAGATCCTTGTTTTTAGTTTTATTCTCAAGTATACTCTTTTGCACTATTATGTGGGCTATACTTTTTATATGAACAATCTTTAAAATTTCAATCTTGCTAATAAATTTTATTTTATATTTTTTGACAGGTAGATAATTAATGTTATAGGTAGCATCAAAACCTCCCAGAAGTGGCTCTTCTTGGAATAAAGTTCACAAAAACATGATAGATAAAGCTTTTTACTTAATTGTTGACTTTGTAGGGTTTGATTGACCAATAATTGTTGTTTTCTTTTACTTATTGTCTTTTCTAAAATTATATAAAAGAAGAAAAGTATAAAGTTTCTCTATTGTTGTTTATTTTTTTTTTCTCCACCTGATAGTAATTCGTGATATTCTTTTGTCCATGATATCTCGTGACACATCTAAGCTATTTTGATTTCCATTTAAATAGTAATAGTCACACTAGAAAGAATGCATAAGTCATGAACAAATATAGAGAAAATGACCTATTAATTGAAGAATATTAAATCTTTTCAATAACTCACTTATTATTATATTTTTTCTATTTCTAATAAGCAGAAGTAGTAGTTGGTGGCACTAAGCGTAAGACTATAAATAAATATAAAATATAAAAGACTTGAGTTGATGAATTTTATAAATTTATTTTAAAATTAGTGAACTTAAATATATAAATAAATATAAAATATTAAAGAGTAAGTAGGTAAATAAAATAATTTTATAATAAATTAAATTATTTAGAGACCAATATAGTGACCATTGTTTTGGTATTTATATATATGGTTACTAAATGAGTTTCTATATATTTTGGTCACTAAATTGGTTTCAATGAAATTGGTTGTTAATTTGGTTTCTATATATTTGGTCACTAAATTGCAATAATAACTAAATTAGTTTCTAAATTAGAATCTAAATTGGTATTTAAAATTAGCGACCATCATTTTAGCCACTTAAGACTATTAGTTTCTAATTAAGTTAGTGACTAATTTTATCACTTTAGAAACCAAAAATTTAGTTTCTAAAAGCACTTTTTCATGTAGTGCTATAATAATAATTTTCTCCTCTATTAATTCTACATTTACTATTAAATTAAAAATTATAATTAATCATTAAAATGATGCACAAATTTGTAATTAAAAATGTAATTTCAAACATCACAATTTAATTATAATTTGATACATCAAAACTTCTGTCACGGGCTAATATATACTATATACTCATAACAATTATATATATAATCTTTATAAATATATATATATATATATATATTTATATATATATATAAACATTATATAATTATTAGTTAGTAGCTAATATATTCTATTATCCTACAAGATTAACAACTATTGTTTATATTTTTTAATCTACTAAATGATTTAATATGTTTTTAATGTTTACCTTCTAATTTATTTTTCATTTGACAATTGCTCTCATGTTCTCTTCTTATTGAATTATTACATTTAATTGATTATAGTAAAAAAAAATTAATCATATTAAAAAATTATAGTACAAGTTACATTTGTTTACCTATTATTATTATTATTATTATTATTATTATTATTATTATATTATGTATTTAAAGAATTATTAAATTAATCATTTGGGAGTTTAATTATGCTCTTATGGCAAAGTGGATGTGGTGGTATAGCTCTGACGAGAGAGGGAGGTGGAAGGAAGTGATTGAATCGAAGTATGGTATGGGTATTAATAGTGATTTTGTGCCTATTAAATATCAGTCATGGTGGTGGAGGGATTTGACCAGCATATATAGGGAGGGAGGAGGAGACGGGTGGTTCCAAGACGAAGTTGGATGGAGAATAGGGAGTGGAGATAAAATTCGTTTCTGGGAGGATGTGTGGGTAGGAAATTCAAAGCTAAAAACTTTGTTCCCGAGACTGTACTCCCTGTCGTTAAACCAAGGCCACAAGTTGGAAGAAGTGGGAGAATGGGAAGGATCGATATGGAGGTGGTCCTTAAGATGGAGGAGAGGTAGATTTGAGTGGGAAACCTCTTTAGAAGCTGAGCTGGAAGGCCTCATATCCAGGGTCAAAGTAAGGAAGGATGAAAAGGATGCTCTCGAATGGAGATGTGAGGCTAACGAGTGCTTCACAGTGAGCTCCGCGTATGAGTGCTTAGTCAGGGCGACTAGGGGCCCTCAAATTGATGTCTTCAAACATCTCTGGAAGACGAAGACGTTCCCCAATGTTATACTCACAGCCTGGAGGGTGTTGCTGAACAAAATTCCAACTAGGATGTGCTTGAGAAGGAGAGGGATTTCACTAGACACATATGTATGTGCTCTTTGTGAACTGAAGGAAGAGTCCTGCCAACATCTCTTCCTGGAGTGTAAGGTTGCTAGTCGTGTATGGGATCTATGCCTTAGATGGATTGGAATTCTCTACGTCCAACATAACGATGTTAGGAATCATTTTGAAAGTTTTATATTGACCCAGGGCAGGAATAAACAAAATCAGATCTGGAAAGGGGTTTGGGCTACCATTATACGGTGTTTGTGGAATCATAGGAATTCAGTAGCTTTTAATCAAGGTGTTGTGGATGAGGAAGAAGTCCTTCAACAGGCCCAGCTAAAGTCATGGTTATGGTTAAAACATAAGGGGAATAAGTTTACCTACTCTTTTTCTGATTGGGTGTTGAACCCAATGATTTGTATTAGTAGTTATAAGTAGTATTTGTGCTGTAGTGGAAGGGTTAAAGTTTGCTGGTTGGTGGCGGAATAGAGAAAGGAAGGGGGTTAGTTTTTAATGGTGAACTTATATGTTGTATAGAGGATGGTTCTGGAGTTGAGTGGATGTATGAGTGGTGGAATTTGGAGCAGAGATCCTGCTGGCAGAATGAGTTGAGGTCCGAGGAAGGTGTTGTTTCGAGCTGAGACCGATTAGATAAAATCTTGTTCTCCTGTTCTCTGTTTGAATCAACTTTAGGCATTTGTAGGTGCAAATATATTCAGGTCACGGGTGTGAATATGCTGGAGTTGTATGGAAGCACCTCAGGCACTGCAGAAGCTAGTTTTCAAAAGAAAGGAATTAAAGTCCTCCCATGGCTTGGATGGAATGGCGTGCCCATTGGAAGAAAGGCTGGTGGTGGGATTCCAATGTTGGCTGCAGTTCGTGAATGGAATAACCAGTATGAGTCTGCGGTTGACTCTGATGAAGGTGTCTTTGGTAGATGATGGGAGTGAGAGTTCAAGGGGTACCCCTAATCTGCTTGGGGTGCAGTTGAAGGAAGTGATATGGGTGGCTGTGGAGTCGTGGGGCTGATCCCGGGATGGTAAGGATTTTCTATGCTGAAGACACCTTGCATGGTTGAGAGTAAGTACTGGTAATTCCTTAGGTTTGTGCTGAACCACAATGGATATAGTGCTGTCAGTGGAGAGTGGTGTTCATGGTTCAGTAAACTTTTCAAATGGCAATATCATCTTGGTTGTTTAGACAAGGATCGTGGTGTGAATGCTGTGAAAAGGTAAAAGGTGCAAGTGCAGGTCATGGACAGAAGTGGAGTGAAGGTGCTGAAGCAATAAGCAGGGGTAAAGAAGGAAGGTTGCCTGTGGCTAAATTTTGGGTTTGAATATAGTGATGCAGGAAAGAAGTTGGGTACGTATGTGGGTGCTACAGCCTTAACACATTTTTCTGGGGGTTTGATCACGTTTGCTGCACCTTTCGAGATGTATTTGGTTCTGTTTAAATGTGTGAGCTGGTGGGTTAAATACCCACTATGTGTGATGTTGGCTACTTGTCTGTTGGGTGTGCCTATGTTCATATCCTATGGAGAAGTATCTTTATTTAGTGTATACGGGTTGGGATACCCCTGAAGTATCCCATTAATTTAATTTATTTCATTGCTGATAAAAAAAATACATTTATTTAAAATTTACACTCTTTTAGATATCATTGAATTAAATGTATTTAACATAAAAAGGTTATGATGTTGGTCATTGTTAGGATCATAATCAAAAGTAAAAATTCATACAAAACAACTACATAATAAAATGAAGAGTCAACAACTCTTTTACAATGAAAGATAATATTAAACTACTCTATGACTCTCCAAATGATAAAATAAAAGTAAGAAAAAGAGAGAGCAAAACGTGTACTTTCTCTTCTAATCCTTTTTTTTCTTCATCTTTGAACTTAGATATTTTAATCCTTAATTTTTCTTTGGCAAGTTACTTCAATAATTTGAAAAAAAAATATTCCTATTTCCCAATTTTTTTGGCTTCTAAGGAAGGAGATAATTACAAATTTATGATTAATGGAATGAGTGATTGAAACCTTTTAAGAAGAATAAAGACACTATAAGGTGTTTAAAGTTGGAAGAACCTTTTTTTTATAACAATAAAAAGTATATAAATGTGAGTACTAGGTACTCAAACTCAAATAAAAAGAAACTGTACAAAAATAATACTCAAAGCCCTCCTCAATATTAAGAATATAAAATTATTGTCCACTACTACCTTTGTACAGGACAAAAACTCCTTGCTTCCTGCCCCAAAACATATGGGTATACCCCAAATCATACTGAAATTTGCAAAATCTCATTAAGATTTATCCCTGCTTCCGTATAAAAGTTGGAAGGACTTAATTTTCAAATGAAGTTCAAAATCATGTCAAATAAACATTAAAAAAATGTTTATTTCCAACATAGAATTTAAAATCCTTATTTTAAAGCTTAAAAGTTGAATAGAATTTCATAATCTCTTTTTACCTCTAAAATTATTAAGTGACATTGTATCTGAATTCTTATAACCAGGCTTCTCTAGAACAACCAATGTTTCTTCCTTGGTTTATGTGGAATTGGAATATCTACAAGGAAAAGTAAATCAATTAATAATAAATATATTCATATTCAGTATCCAAATAGTATTTGAAGTTCATATCCAAGGAATGATAAGAAAAACCTCGAAGATCATATAGTGAGTTGTAATGAACACCAGACCAAAAGCTTAATGACAACTCTGCATCATAAGTAAAATAGGGTTTAGAAATGAACTTTGATAATTATATGTTTTACTTTGAAAAGTAGCATTGACTTTTATGAGCACATATATATTACTTGAATTACAGAAAATGAGTTCTATATATTTCTAGCTTTTTAGAACATTAGAACTATAAGACCTATACATAAACTCGTAGATTCTTAAGATTGATTGGTTATTTAGATGATATGATGATGGAAATCTTACCATGTTTAGGTGCTTGATTTAGTGGCATAATTTCAACAAAACAAGTGTCTTTGAATGATGTCAAAAGGCATATCTTTGCTGCAAACTACATAAATTAAAAGTATTTTTACACTCCATGTTGACAATAATAAACAATAAATAAAATTGTACTTCACTAGTTCGACTAAATAATATAAGAATTATATTAACAAAGAAATTTAAGAGCGCATTTTCTATTAAAGATGTATAATCATTGCATAAACTCTAATGAACTAACAATTGAATATAAACGCAATAATGTAACATCGTTGTTGTTTTAGTTTTTATTTCATTAAGCAAGGAATATTTTGTGTTTATGATTTTTTTTATATCAATAAAAAGACAAAAAATAATTAATTACTATATTAATTAAATTAAATATTATTTTAAAAATTATTATTACAGTAAATGAAGATGAATATTTCTTGTCTGATGTGACGTTTTAATATAGCGTACGTAATCGCACGTAATCGTAATGAAGAAAGAGAGGTTTTGATGAATCATAATTGTAGAGAAAAATAAATATAAAAGAAATTTTTATTCACTTGTATATTAGAGAGTAAAATACATGGTGTATATATAAGAAAAAGATTAAGACCTAACTGAAATAGAAAAGGAAAGTTGGGTCAAACAAACAAAGCCCAATAATTTAAAATAGAAAATTAAATATATTAAAAATTATTAATATTTAAAATGATTTATATTATTAATAAATAATTTTTAAAATAACAAAATTTAGTATAGTATCTAAAGTAATAGTAGAAACACTTATAAAATATTTGGCTTTATAGAAGTTTGGTAGACGGAAATTTTTGAGAATATAAAGTAGATAAAACTAATTTTCTCATATTTGGTTTATATTTTAAATAATAATATTATTAGGAAACAATATTTTGAAAGGTTACTGGTCAAGTTTAAAAACATTCCGATGAAAATCTCACTTAAATTAATGAATAAAAATAAATCTTATTGAAATAATTAATATAACAATAAATTCAAGATTTTAATAAAAAAATACATTATTCTTTCCTTTTTCTAGAAAACTTATATAAATATTTTTATAGATATTTTTTACCGACAAGATAAAATTTAGTCATGTGTAGGAATTATAATTTCAGGACTCATGATTTTTAGATATGGAAAAAATTATATTAGAAAAATAATGAGGAGAAAATCATTATTCTTTTTCACGTATTAAATGTATTATTTCAATTGATAAAAAAAATATCAATAAAACATTATAAAAGATCATTTAGTCAAACGAAGAATTAACATTATTTTTTACAACTAAATTTCAACAAAAAATAAATAAAAATTGAAGTTGAGTTTGGGGAGTGCAAGAAGGAATAATAGACTTGTTGTTGAAATCTTAATGATGGAGCAAGGAAGAGGGCAACGCAGAGGTCGTTCGGGTCATCATGAAGAACAAGGGATTGCAAATGATTACACAACCTTCTTCTTTTCGAACTTCCCAACCGGAGTCGGAGAATTAGACATGTTCAAGGTGTTTCAAAAATGGACTAGAGTGAAAAAGGTTTTCATCTCTCGAAGATTAAATAAATGGGGGAGGAGATTTGGTTTCGTGAGATTTATCGGTGTGAGAGATGTGGGGTGCTTGGAGAGAGAGTTGGATCAATTATATGTAGGGAATAGGAAGCTCTTTGTGAACATTCCAAAGTACCAGAGGAATCAGCAGGAACTAAGTAGGACAGATAGAAGGCTCCAGAGGGCTCCTTATAGGGTGAGCCAGAATGAAGCTAGTCTTGTTCACAAGAAGGTCATCATGACAGGGGGGAGAACAGAGAAGGGAGGACAAATGGGTGGAAAAGAAAGGGAAAAGGTCTTATGCAGAAGCTGTAACAGGTGCAACTAAGGATCAGTGGAAGGGGCTGAGTTTTAAAACACAACAACATGTGTTACCGTGGATGGAAATGAGTGCGGTGGGGAAACTTAGGGATGATAAGAACATTGACCAGCTGGAGGAGGAGTTAGTGATTAGAGGCATGAACATGTTACGTGTAAGAGTTTTGGGGGACAACCTGGTAATGCTCACACCAAGAGAATGGGAGAAAATGGAGAATATAATAAAGGTAAATAGTGAGTGGGTTGATAGTGTGTTTGAAAGTGTTCCGACCTCAAGTCGTTAGGCAGCATCGCTAGGGTCAATCACCACATCCGAGGTATTATCCGCTTTGGAGGTCGGTGCTCCGTCACGGTTTTGTCCTTAAAAGGCGCCTTGAAGGGTGAAGGGAGGAGGGAGTATATAAACTGCCCTTGACCTCGATTCCTGAGCGATGTGGGACTGTATTGGCATACGGGAACAAAATGTTCCGACCTCAAGTCGTTGGGCAGCATCGCTAGGGTCAATCACCGCATCCGAGGTATTGTCCGCTTTGGAGGTCGGTGCTCCGTCACGGTTTTGTCCTTAAAAGGCACCTCGAAGGGTGAAGGGAGGAGGGAGTATATAAACTGCCCTTGACCTCGATTCCTGAGCGATGTGGGACTGTATTGGCATACGGGAACAAGCCCCCCAGTCGAGGTCTAAGGGGAGTGGATCCCCCTAGTTGAGGGGCGAAGGAGCCTCTTCGGCCCCACGGTGGGCGCCAATGTTCCGACCTCAAGTCGTTGGGCAGCATCGCTAGGGTCAATCACCGCATTCGAGGTATTGTCCGCTTTGGAGGTCGGTGCTCCGTCACGGTTTTGTCCTTAAAAGGCGCCTCGAAGGGTGAAGGGAGGAGGGAGTATATAAACTGCCCTTGACCTCGATTCCTGAGCAATGTGGGACTGTATTGGCATACGGGAACAGAAAGCATTAAGCCTTGGTCGATATCCAGTGGTCCGAGTCACAAATCAGTTTGGGTGAGGTGCTATGGCTTACCGCTTCCCTTTTGGAATAAAGATTGCTTTACCAAACTGATAGGAGCTCTGACCCCGTCGGCTATGTTGTTAGATATTGATAATTCTACGGATTCATGAGAGACTCTAGAATTCGCAAGATTACAAGTTCGTATTATGAAGATCGAGAGTGCTAGAATGGTGAATTGTGTGCAGATCAACAATCAGCTATGCAATATTCTCATTAAAGAGGAGTTCCCAGTTTGGTATGGAGGCAGAGGCAAGAATAACATCTCGTCTTCTATATCTTCGGAGAGTGTATCATCCTCAGAAACCTACATAGAAGAAACAGTCTTCACAGTGATGAATGGCGAGGAGGAGAACAAATTATGGAGGGGGGAGGAGTACCATTCAAAACGGGAGGAGGAAGGAGAAGAGATTGTGGAAGAAGATGAACAGAACCCACATGAGACAAATTTGCTATATGTGGGCTCTTCGTAAAAAAAAAAAAAAAGGTTGTTAGTGGAAAGGTGTTAAAACTATAATGAAAGGAGAAAGAAATGGTCAGAGAGGATTTGTTGATGTTGACCTGATATCTTTCTCTGACGAAGACTGTGGGGTGGTTGGATGAGGCAAACCAATACAAGCTGAGTTGGCAAAATTGGTGATAGATCTTGAGTGTGGAAATAATCTAATGGTTACCCTTGGGGAGACGGGCCTTGAAAGAAAGAAAGTAGCCCACTATGTAGGGGGCTGGTCCTCGTCCTCAGCCCAGCTAGAAGAGGAAGATGGTGGATCTGAAAAGAAGGCAGATGAAGAGGAGTGTGGCTTAAAGGATGGAATAGGACATAGCTATATGGAGCACGAAAGCTCGTTAGGAGACTCAGGACCGAGAGCCAGTGGAGTAAAACGTCAGGCTATCTTAAACGACTCAAACGCAGTAGACCCCGTGCTAGAAACTGGTTCGTCATCTAATAAGAAGGAAAGTAAGGGGGAACAATATGCGTTTGGAAGAGCAACGCTGGGAGCGTCGTCTACATCGCTTCCTTTTGGAGATGGGGCGGAAAGGAGAGAAGCAAGTCAAATTCCCTGCCACGTCGAAGAAAGAAGAAAGGTCTCGTCGAAATGGGGGAACCTCGATCACACCCGAGACAGTCGGCAAGGCTTAGCGAAAGACGCTCTCAGGTGGGTACCTCTTCTTTTCTTAGAGCTAGCTTATCTGTAGTTTCAATTTCAAATAGAGATATTATGAACTGCAATTCTCGTCTGGGTGCTCGTAGTAACATAGTGGAATCACCGGAGCTATGGGCAATTGGAAAGCAATTGGGTTGTTGTGCCGAGAAGATGAAGAGAAGGTTATTAAAGAATATGACGGTATGGAAGCAAGAGACTCGGAGGTGGCAACTAGACATAAGGAAGGGAAAGAGAATAGTGTTTTATGATAATTGTGACCTTCAATATAAGAGGTCTGAGGGGTGGCACCAAAACTAGGTACGTGATACAAATTATAGCGAATGAGGGTGTTGAATTCGTGTGTTTGCAAGAAACAAAAGTGAAGACTTTATCAGATGTTAAATGTTACTCTTTGTGGGGGGACAATAAAGTGGGATGGCTACACTATGAAGGAGACAATGTAAGTGGAAGTTTGTTGTCGATGTGGCATAAAGAAGCCTTCAGTTACGAAAATCACCTCATGGGGAAGGGGTACATTGCTTTCTTCGGCAGTCATCTTAAAGCTAATCTTAGATGTGTAGTGGTTAATATCTACGCTGCTTGTAACTTGAGAGATAAGAAGACCCTTTGGGCGGAGCTTTTAATATCAAAAATAATTCACAAGAGGTGATCTGGTGTTTGTGTGGCGATTTTAATGCTATTAGAAGTAGAAGTGAAAGGAAAGGAAGTACGGGAAAAATGGACTATGCAAGTGAGATTAAAGGTTTTAATAGCTTCATTGATGATAACTTGCTGCTGGACACTCCTATTGTGGGTAAAAATTATACGTGGTTTAACTCCAATGGTTTGGCAAAGAGTAGATTAGATTGAGTGCTAGTTACTGAGGAGTGGATGGAAAAGTGGCCTATGTGCAAACAATATGTACAACAAAGGGAAGTCTTCGATCACTGTGCCATAGTGGTGAAGTCGATGGAAAAAGATTGAGGACCTAAACCTTTCCGAACCATTGATGCCTGGTTGACGGAGAGGGGATTTGGTGAGATGGTGAAGACTAAGTGGAATTTCTATTCCATTCAGGGGAGTGGGATTTTGAAGATAAAAGAGAAGCTGAAGTGTTTGAAAGGGGATCTAAAACTGTGGAATAGGGATGTGTTTGGGAACATAAATACAAGTAAGAAGAGGATTTTACAGGATATTGAGGATATCGATTGTCAAGATTGTAATGGGACTATCACGGAAAATGCTAGGCTTAAAAGGTGTGAGTTGATAAGTCGTCTCAAGGAAATTGATAAAAAGCTAGACTCGCTTACTTGTCAGAAAGCTAGAGCAAGTTGGTTCAAGAATGGGGACTCCTGCACTAAGTTCTATCATTCGACCCTTAGATGGAGAAGACTTAGAAATGAAGAAGGGTGTGGTTATTGAAGATCAATGGTGTGAGGAACCTAGTACAGTGCGTAGAGAAGCGAAGAAGCTCTTTGAGAATAGATTTACAGCTACGAAAGATTTGGGTGTAAGACTTGATGTAGTCGATTTTAAGACTCTCACTGGTGAGGACAATCTGGGTCTTATAGCGTTTAGTGAGAAGGAAATTAGAGACGTTGTGTGGCAGTGTGAAGGTGCAAAGAGTCTAAGCCCTGATGGATTCAATTTTAACTTTCTTAAGAAAAGCTGGGAAGTCATAAAAGTTTAAGTTGTGGAAGTGGTGGAGCAGTTCTATGAAACTGGGTTATCCCAAAGGGCTGCAATGTCTCTTTTGTTACTTTGGTACCCAAGGTCAGGGACCCTTCCAGGCTCGAGCAATACAAACCTATTTCGTTAGTAGGTGCTATATACAAAATTATAGCAAAGTTGTTGGCGGACAGGATTAAGAAAGTTCTATCCTCTGTTGTTGATGAAAGCCAATCGACGTTCCTGAATGATAGAGGAATCATTGACAGTGTCCTAATGGCTAATGAGGTGGTAGAAGACTTAAGGAGAAGAGGGAGAAGTGGGTTGTGTCTAAAGGTGGATTTTGAAAAGGCATATGACTCAGTCAGATGGGATTTCCTCTATGATATCCTTCATAAGATGGGGTTTCATCATAGATGGATCATGTGGATTTGAGGGTGCTTGGAAAGTGCTACTATATCAGTGTTAGTCAATGGGAGCCCTACGGAGGAATTTAAACCCTCAAGAGGGCTGAGACAGGATGATCCCTTAACACATTTCCTCTTTCTTGTAGTAGTTGAAGGCCTGGTTGGGCTAGTAAGGCAAGCTGTGAAGACCAACATGTTATCTGGCCTTAAGATCGGAAGAAAGGAGGTCGAAATGAGCTTCCTCCAGTATGCAAATGATACCTTGTTCCTCTGCGAAAACTCTCTCACCAATGTGGTGACTCTGAAGGCTATTCTAAGGGGTTTTGAGGTAGTCTCAGGTCTTAAGATTAATTTCCATAAGTCAAAGCTAACAGGTATTAATGTACTTAGCAGTGATATTGGTTGCTACACAAGGACTCTGAATTGCTCTCAGATGGGAACCATGTTCAACTACTTGGGCCTAGAGGTGGGGGGAAACCCAAGGAAGAAAAAGTTATGGGAGTCTGTGCTATGCAAGCTGAAATCACGGCTTAATGTGTGGAAAGGGAGATTCTTGTCTATGGCAGGAAGAATATGTCTAATCAAGTCTGTCATCACGGCCATACCGCTATATTATCTTTCTTTGTTCAAAGCTCTAGAGTTGGTATGCAAAAGTATTACCAGTATTCAGAGGAGGTTCCTTTGGGGATGGGGAAGGGAGAAAAGACCGATGGCATGGGTTAGTTGGAAAAACATATGTAAACCGAAAGAAGAAGGGGGACTAGGTATCAGAGACATGCGTAAGTTTAATGTTGCGCTATTGGCTAAGTGGAGATGGCGTTGTATATCAGACAAAAAAGGTAGGTGGGAGGAATGTCTGGATTCAAAGTATGACCTGGAACATAATGTTGTTCAAATTCCATTGAAATTACAGTCATGGTGGTGGAGAGATTTACGAAAGGTATGTTAGGAGGAAGGAGAGATGGGTGGTTCCAAGAAGAAGTTGGTTGGAAAATAGGGAGTGGAGATAAGGTAAGATTTTGGGAGGATGTGTCGATTGGTAATGTCAATCTCAAATCATTGTTCCCTAGATTGTTCTCCTTATCGCTTAACCAGGGTCAAAAGGTGGAAGAGTTAGGGGTGTGGGAAGAATCGGGGTGGTGTTGGAACTTAAGGTGGAGGAGAGTAAGATTTGAATGGGAGATTCCTTTAGAAACTGAACTTGGTCTACACATATCTAGAGCTACTGTAACAAAGGATAGAAAGGACGCCCGGGTGTGGAGAAGCGATGAATCTGGAAGTTTTACAGTGAGTTCTGCATATGAATGCCTAGTTAAGGCTGATAGGGGCCCACAAATTGTTGCTTTCAAGTACCTATGGAAGATTAAGACGTTCCCTAATGTGATGATCACAGCATGGAGGGTACTGTTAGGTAGAGTACTAACTAAAGAGTGCTTGAGCAAAAGAGGGGTGATGTTGGACACTGTAGAATGCGCCATGTGTCAGTCCGAGGAAGAGTCGTGTCAACACCTCTTTTTGGAATGTAAACATGTCCTGAGTGTGTGGGCCTTATGTTATAGATGGATTGGAATTATGCCTGTCCAACACAATGATCTTTTGATCCACTTTGAGAGCTTCCACTTGATCCAGAGCAGCAATAAACAAAACTTGGTGTGGAAAGGGGTGTGGACAAATATAGTGTATGTGGGAGCATAGAAACTCAGTTGTGTTCAACCAAGGTGTTGTAGATACAGAAGAAGTGTTCCAGAATGCACAACTTAAATCGTGGTTATGAATGAAGCATAAAACACCTAACTTTAATTACTCTTTTGCAGATTGGGTCTTGAATCCAATGTTGTGCATTAGTAGTTTTAAATAAGAGGTTGTAGGTAGTGTCAAAGTGGTAGTGTTGCCCATGTAAAGTGATACACATGGTTTTTGATGCTGTTTGGGGTTATGCTGATATGTGGGCTGGTTTTATGGTTGTTGGATGGATTCTGGTTGGTTGAATATAGCTGGTGCAGATGCTGGTGGTGTGGTCAGGAGTACTGACTTATGGCTTGCAGAAACTAGCCTGGAAATAGTTTGTACCTACAGGGAGCAGGATTAGGGGAGCAATTGGGGACCTGTGTTTAGATCAGGACATCCCTCAACTATTCCACTTTTAATTCTATTTATTCTTTGTTAATAAAAAAAAATCTCAAATTGACAAACATGTTAGTTTAAGATAGATCAAACAGCAAATACATATTACGAATTTCATTGAAAGAATTTTTTCTACGTTATAGTTTAAGAAAGAATAAAGTAAAACATTTGATGATTTATAGTTAAAATAAAAAGTAATTAATAGTATCTAATAAAAGTAATAAATTTTATGAAAAGGAAAACCTTATCAGCAGCTGCTTGCAAGGTAACATGATCTCCCCATTCTCCAAACCTGGTAAATAAAATTGGATGAAAAAAGATAATAAAAAACCAGAAATGTGGCTTGTTTAGTTAATATATATAGTTCATCTTAAAATAAGACACCTACTTGGCCATTTTCTTGTAATATTGTTTATACTTCATTGGTACGTAACACTCATATAAGGAACGATGATCTTTGAGCTGTGAAAAGATAAATATTATGCAAAATTAGCATATCAATTTGTATTCTTCATTAGAGTAATAGATTTCATATTGATCCACCTTAAGTATACAAAGATTTTTACCATTAATCCATTTAAACTTAATTTTTTGGATTAACCTAATTAAATAAATACAATCCAAGAAACCAAATGAGGTTGAAGAAGATATACTTTACATGTGAGCAACAAAATCCATATGTCCTTAATTATAGCATACATGCCTGTTTTACAATCTCTTTTCGAACGTGCTTGTGGTGCTCAGGTGACTTAAAAAGCTGATCTGAAAGTGCACGAAACTGTAATATAGAGAGAAGCATCAATAAAACCTCAAAACAAAATGCTCATTAAATGTTACCAAGATAACATCCATACCTGACAGTTTCCATCTGCAGAGACTTCAACCTCATAGACACCATGCTTGTTTAACCTTTGAAAATACATAATTATTTAACAACTCTAACTAAGAGTAAATGTAAATAAATGAGTTAATCTTTTGTGAAGAAGTCTAACCCAAATCAATATGTTCAACAATAACCCTTAAGAATGTTTTAAACTTAGTGTTATTCAAGTCGCTGAACTGGGAATATCTTATTTTGATTAATTGAGGATGACTTGTTACTGACATGTTGTAGTTTAAGTATTTTTTTGTTTTTCTTTTATTATTGTCTTTATGTAGTGGTCAACAAAACTCTTTACATGATGTTAGGTAGAGAATGATAAAGAAAGGTTTTATAAGTTATATGTAGACATAGATTTCATTGATCATTAATGCTTTTGCGAGTTATGTACAACAGGAGTGAAATATTCCTAAACATTAATTTATTCTTTTGTTTTGATAAAAAAAAAATCAAATACCTAATAGTTTCAAATTCTAAATATTAATACTTTAAAAGTTGAATTTAGCATACATACTAGTCAATAATTGATTCAACCAGAAACATTCTCTTAACAATTTTGTTATGAAGTTGAAAAAAGGATCTTGTGTTGCTCTTGTAAAGGGTTATGGTATATATTTTATTCTTCTTTTCCCAAGCCACAACAACATGATAGCCTAAATATGCCAATACTTGACTATCTCCTATCTTGATTATATTGTACAATGTCTTTAGCCATAATTTTTATTCGAATCCCCAATTTGTATTGTTTCTACCTTTTTAAATGAAGAAAAATATGCAATACGCTTACTATGTTAAGAGTGTTTTGATTTATGCACGAGTCCTTTTAACATTATGTGTTAAAGATAGTTAGAATATTTGGTATACTAATAACACTACATTGATTTCACATAACTAAAAGAAGACATGATACCTATGAAGAAGACGTTGGTGATCAATGATAACATTTCTAATGTAGGAGTTTATTTGGGGCACATGCTGAAATTTCAAGAAATAGGGGTTATACGAAATTTAAAAGGTACAATTTTTAAAAGTCCAAAAGTCAAAGTTCAATTTGTTTTGGACAAATAATTTCTGGAAATAACACAAAAAACAAGAATTCTTACAGGAATAGGAGCAAAGTTGGAAAGTCGTGTTCCATCCAATTTGGCATACTCTTTTGATAACATGAGAGCAATGATTTGATCATCCTCAGAATCTTGTTCACAACTTCTTCGAGAAGTTGAACAAGATTTTTCCACCCAATATTGTGCTTCATCCATCATCTACAATCACTACAAATTTCAACCTAATCCTTAATTTTCAGACTCTTAGAAGAATTCAATATTATTTTTTTATCGATAAATAATAAATAAATAGATTTGAAGCATTTAAGAAATCTACAACCCTAATAGTGTTATTGAAATTCTAATAAATTTTATCTTCAGTCTCAATAGAAGATTCAATTAAGAAATACAAACATTTACACCAATTGATGAGGTTAATTCATAGAATATAAAATGAACACCCTCGATAATTTCTAGAGATTCAAATCAAACAACTTATTGTGGCAAAATAAAATATGCTATGATAAATCATTTCACCAATAAAGCAACAGCTGAAAAATTTGCTTTCAAACTAAGATTCGTAAATAAGAAATAAGCACAATCAGAAGGTGATTAACATGAATTTTGATAAACCCTTGAATTAATTCAATTTATAATCGATTATATTGATTCCCAAAGCAATGAAATATGAGAAAGAATTGGCCATTGCCCAAAAAGCATAATGGTGGATAAATACCAAAAGCCAATGTTAAGCAATAAATATTCATTACCCAGAAGTATATACAGACAAAAAAACACATATACCTGGGAATTATTTCCTGGAATTAAATGATTAATTCTAATTTGATTCAAATGGTGAAATGAATAATTTCGCGAAAGACAGCAGAAACGAAAAGCCTGAAAGAGATAAATTTTCTCCACCTAATAAAGAGAGAGACAAACAGATGCAAAATAAAATTGTTTGGCTTTTCATTTCCTTTTTCTAGGAAATGTTTAAAAGATGCAAATAAGAATGCAGGCTTAAATATTAAGCTTTATAATAAAGTCTTTAATAATTTTTATTGGAAAGATTTGACCCATCTGTTTATTATTTAAAATTTTAAAGTATATGATTTAATTTAATTATTTGTATATAGTTGTTTAGTGATAAAAAATCACTTATATTTTAATAATATGTAATATATGAGTAAACAATGCGATGAATAAAGTTACTTTTTAACAATATAACATTAGTAAATTTAATTTACTTTAAATTATTAAATACCAGAAACAAAATAATGAGATTGTTTACAGGAAGTTAATATAACTCTAGGATAAATTTAATTAAAGGAACTTTTGTAGCATTTGTTAAATTTTAAAGATAGAACCTAAAAATTTAATTAATGGAGTTTTTTAACATTTGTTAAATTCTAAAGATAGAAAAAAAAATATTCCATATTTTTTTAAATCTCATTAAATAAATAAATAAAATAAAAATTTATAAATAAATAATTAAAAACATATAACTTTAATAAGTTTTATTTTAGTTTTATTTTTCTTCTATTTTTTTGTTACTTTTCTTCTTTCTCTTCCTCTAAATTCCTAATCCTTATCTTCGCCGTCGTCTCCTTCTTCATCATAAAGCCTCATAGAAGCAATGTTGTATTGTGGATGAAGAGTTAAAACAAAGTATCGCATCAAAAGAATCAAATTGATGTGAGTATTTGTTGGGCCTGTCGTGCTACCCGCTGTCGGGGCGCTATCGGATCACTCATAATATATAGTCCCACGCACGAGTTGGCAGTCTCGGCGTGAGGGGGGTGTGTTGGAGATCCCACATCGACTAGAGATTAGAGTCTTTCATTGTATATAAGTGGGTGTAAACCTCAATCTTATGAGCCGGTTTTATGGGGTTGAGTTAGGCTTAAAGTCCACTTCGTAACATGGTATCAGAGCCATTTCGAGTCTATCCTCGATTGGTTCAACTTGTAAGATGGTCCGAGACCAAGATCACCATGATTTTTGGGACTATTATTATAAACCCCATATAATTATGTTAGTTGAATAATATTAATTTAGATAAATATATTATGGGAATCAATTTTATTAATGCACAATTAACGACCACTCACAGGAAGTAGGGGACTCAAATTTTAGCATTATATTAATTGTATAAATAGAATTTTATGCTTTTACTGACTTGAGTGTCGGAGTGTCATGGTAAGAGGAGCCCCTCGTTCTCTGAAGGCTGGTTCACTAAAGCTTGAAGGAAGACCACCATGAGCTCATTCAGATTCCGACCAACCTCGAGCCGGCGAGAACATTAGCGCCCACCGTGGGGCAGGTGAAAATGTCCCTACTACCACCACTCACTTAGAATATATTGTTTTAATATTGATTTTACTTTCAATAAGATATAAATTTTATTATAACTTTAACTATTAATTTTGACAAAAAAAAGAGAGTAAAGACAATTAATGTTAAGCTAATTAAACAAAAATAATAATTTTATTTTTATTTTTTGTAATGATAATGTGTCATTCTGTTATAAATGTAAAGTGTATCGGTCGGTACCGAACAAGCCAGTCTCGGCTAAGGTAATCGACTGCCCAAGTCAAAGAACACCTCAAGACACGCAATAAATAATAGTAATGACGGTTACAATGGCACTTAATGAGTCACATTCATATCCTGAAATATGCGGGAAATATCTCCGAAACCCTCTGCGGAGGTGTAAGGTACGTTTTTCATATTCTATCATAATACACTTAAATCATAGCACTGACTTGAGCATCGAAGTGCAATCGTAGGTACTCCCGACCGGCAGAGCATTAATAGCGAAGGAAGAAAGCTCGAAGAAACTCAAGGATTAAGGATTACCGACACGTCAGCAATTGTATAACAAATTTCAAGTATTATTTGGGTCCCTCTTTCTCCATTCGGGTTCATAAATAGATGTTTATTTTAAAAGTAGAAGAGGTGTGAATGTGATACAGGAAAGGAAATGGAATTAGAAAATAGTTGTACATATAAATGGTTCTTAAACATGCATAAAAATAATAATAGCATAAGTCAAATAATTAGTGTCCGTGGATTTCGGTTGTTTAATAATTTAATTTTTTTTATATGTATCAATTAAAATCGTATTTTTTAAAGTATTAAAAATCTATTAAGAAAGAAAAAAATTATAAAGATGTATGCACTTTTATTATGTCTTAACTTTATTCTATGAATACTATATTCATGCACTAAAATCAAATTATTATTTACTTTCCTGATTATATATTGTTTTATAAAAATAAAATATTATTTTAACACTTTAATCTATATTTATTAAAAAAGTTAATTTCAATACGAATATGATTTTTTTAATAGGATTAGTAGTTCAATACGTGAAAGGGAGAAAATTAGATTTTTTTGGTAAAATAAATCATTATCAATTTTCATGTAAATAAAATAGAAGATACTCCAATTTTATAGATCGACAAAGATCACAATGTTTCACATTTATGCGGCAAAATCTTACACATTATGTCATTGCATATATGATTTCATCTAAAGATAATTGATTTAAGCATATTTCCAAAAAATATATGGCAATTATTTCTATTTCTTCAATAAAATTGCATTTTTCGTATATAATTTTTGTTTTGTTTTCTACAACGATCGAGTCTGATCGAAAACAACTCAGAATAGGGAGTTGTGACATTTTGGGACGATGACCGAGTCCGATCAAAAACAACTCAGAACAGAGAGTTGTGACATTCTCGGACAATCTAGTCCGATAAAAAAAACAACTCAGAACAGGGAGTTGTGACATTCTCAGACGACCGAGTTGGATAAAAAACAACTCAGAATAGGGAGTTGTGACATTCTCGGACGCTGAGTTCGATAAAAAAACAACTCAAAACTGAGAGTTGCGACGACACTAGATTTAATTTGACATTTCTTCTCGAACATACGGTAACATGTAGCAAACACCTTCAAGCGGTCAGACTTGGCTGCAAAGGACATCAACGAAATGACAAGAGTCGTGTACGAAACAGGTTTGACTTGATTATTACTTGAAAATATATTGTTTTTTTAGATAGATCCAACAAGCGATCAGACTTAGCCGTAAACAACTTTGACGACTACCTACGCCATGTGTTGATCAGGTCCAGTCTTAACTTGATATTGCATAAAATTTATATTTATATTACTCTTCAATATAGATGTATCGAACGATCAAACTTTTTCTTAAACAACTTTTGCAAAAGGATCATCTCTTTCTATGAAAAGAATTTTTGGGGCATGTACAAGTTTTTTTTAAGATGTTTTCGACAAGTCTTTTCGTCTCGCTCGCTTGGCTCAAGGTTGGAGGTTGTGTACCATCCCGTATTTGGTCGGTCATATACTGATTGGTCTGACTTGCAAGATGGCCTGAGGCCAAGATCACCATGATTTTTGGGACTATTATTATAAACCCCACATAATTATGTAGTATAATAATATTAATTTAGATTAATATATTATGGGAATCAATTTTATTAATGCACAATTAACATGATTTTAATGCATAATATCCATACCTCTTTGAATGCTCTTATTCTTATTTATTTGCTCAATATCTCTTATTATATTACATAAATGTTCCGATTATATTACAAAATACTCTAATTTATATACATAATATTCAGATCTTATGGAAAGTTACCATAATATGACACATTAATGTCTGGAGGAACCAGAGTCAAAGATCCAAGCCCATAAAGGCTTATAAATAGACAACCATCGCAGGGGAGCCCCGCTCATTATCATAAGGCTGACTCACTAAAGCTTGAAGGAGTCCACAAGGAGTTCATCCAGATTTCGACCGACCTCGAGCCGACGAGAACATTTTCTATTGTAACTGGATTTAGTTGGATAAGTTCTCATCACCAGAAAGCTAAAAAAGACTGTTAGACAAGATTTATGAGCTTCCTCTAGAAACTTCAGCTCCTTCCTCCACCTCATTCGATTCCTCCCAAAGCTCCTCATCCTCTCACCACTCTCACTTTTGCATTCTTTGACTTGTAAACCTAACCTAGTCACTACACGTTTTTCTCTTCCTCTTTATCTTACTATTTAACAATTTGTTTACTTTTAAAATTTTGAAGAGTTATATAATACATATGTCATGAAAAAATATTAGATATGTCAAGTGTGTCACACACTCACACACTACAAAATATGACTTTTATCCATCACAAAAATTGGTCGCTAAACCTAGTCACAAACCACTTAACGACTATTTTTTTCATTGATCACAAAATTATGATTGAAAAAGTCGGTCATTATTCTGGTCGCAAAGGATTTTGTCACTCAAATTTTAAGAAACCAATTTAGTAACCCATTAATAAAAAAAAATTGATCGCTAATGAGATTAAATTTAATAATTAAAATTAAATATTTATTAGTGACTAACTCATGACTATTATTATTATTAATGTTAACAATTTCTTGAAGGAAATCAAATCTAAGTCATATGACTATTATTATTATTATTATTATTATTATTATTATTATTATTATTATTATTATTATTATTATTATTATTATTATTGTTGTTGTTGTTGTGGTGTTTATTATTTATTATTTTATTATTATGATGATGATTATACTATTATTGTTATTAATTTTATTATAATTACAATTAATATTATTACTATATTAATAATAATCAAAACCTTAATCAAAATAATAAAATAATCATAATACTAATAAAAATAAATAATGCTAATAAAATAATGATAATAATAATGATAATAATTATAAATTTAATTATAATCATAATAATCAAATAATTAAAATTCAGTTACTAAATCATTCACTAATTTGTAGTAATATATTTTCATTTAACGATTCATTTAATTTCTGTAGTTAAATTAATTCAAATTAATGACAAAAATCAAATCAATAATTTATAATAAAATATTTATATTTAACTATCAGTTTGACTTTTGTCATTAAATAAGTACAAATTAACACGAAAATCAAATTCAATTGTTAATTTGTAGGAATTTCGTAATCAAAACCAAATTAATCACTATTATAATAAATTACTTAATTAATTTAATAATAAATCAGATTTAATTTTATATTTTTTTTTCTCACTCCTATTATAAAATTAATTTGGGTATAAATTTATCAGGATTTCTGAATTTTCAAAAACCAACAAATTTTCTAATGAGGACGAAAATTTAGTATATAAAACAAAAAATATTTAATATAAATGTATAAAAGGTATATCAGTTATTTAGGTTGTTAAATTTTGTAAGATTACTTCAATATTAAGTTATAATATTTAACGACTAATTTGATTTAAGTTTTATTTTCTATAACCAATTTAACATGAAATTCTAAAGTTCAAGAACTAATTTATTGTTAAATTATATAAGAAGAGATAGTTGTTGCAAAATTTTCCTCGTTCAGAAATTAAAACCTAAAATAAAGGGAAAATGGCGTGTTAAATAGCAATTGCGAAAGTGTAAATACAACGATCTTACATGGCATAGGGCATACCTTCTAAGAGGCCCTTATAGACTCCATATCATGGCAGATTCTCCGTGCACTATATCATTTTTAATTGGCACCCAATCACATTTAAAAAAATTCAATTTACCCTTAATGAATATGAAAATATCTTAAAATGTGATAGGCACCCAATCACCCAATCTCATGCATCCAACCCTACTTTTCTTCTTCTTCTTCTTCATTTGTGCTTGAAGCAGCAGCCGTAGCCACCCTCAGCCACCGTCATCCACCATCGTCTCCCTTGGTTTCCTTCACCATCAATGAGCTTCATCATCGCAGGCAGAGCAGCAACCGCCACCGTCAGCTTCTGAAGTCGGAGAAGCAACCATCGTCGGAGAAAGGTACTCTATCATGCCAACCGGATATTTTTATTTGTAATTCATTATTGAGTTCCGCACTTTTTTATTCGTAGTTCACTATTGCGTTCTGGATATTTTTATCCGCATTTCAGGACTGGATTCCGAATATTTTTATCTGTAGTTGGGCACTTGGCTTCCATATATTTTTATCCACAGTTGTGGAAGAATGGCCTCCGGATATTTTTTATCCTCAAGAGGCATTTGACTTGCGGATAATTTTTTCTGTAGTGTTGTTGTTGTTGTTCTGCAGATATGGTTATCCGTATTAGTGTTAGGTAGTTTAGGGCACTTGGCTTCTATAGAATTTTTCATTTGTTTTTTTTATACTATATGTGTTATAATTTTTTTATATATGTTGGATTGAATGTTATTTTGTTATATATGTTGTAAGATGGTGCGAACTTGAGGTGGAGGTAGTTCTAGAAGATGGTGCGGACTAAAGCTTCACACAACAATGAACTACCTCTACCTCACCATATGAAGAAGACAAGGGCATGATGGGATTTTAAAAAGTTCGTCTGGTGCCAATCACAATTGATCGGGTGCAGGAAGCAATTGTCCCATATCATTGGCTCAGGTGTCGGATCATGGCCCAAGACAGGCCATTTCTTTTTCACCCCATTGTTTCCATATGCACACTGTGGAAGTGGTCAAAAGACCAAACTACCCCTTTGTTACCTTCACATACTAACGCCACAACTACCACTCTTGTTGTGACAAGTCATCCTTATCTAAGTCATCCTTATCTATGTGTTGTGTTAAATGAATTTTTTTAAAACAATATTTTAAATTATGTAATGTAGAAAATAATTTTAGATGGTACAATCTAAAGTATTTTTTGAATATTTTTTTTTAGATTGTGCAATTATCGAAAGTTTTTCTTTATGAAAAATTAATTTTAGATTATAAAATTCAGATTTTATTTTTTAAAAAAGAATTTCAAGTTACACAATTTTAAAAATAAAAAAAAAGTAAAAAATATCTTTTAGATGGTACAATTTGAATTAAAAAAAAAGTTTTTAAATTAGATAATTCGAAAGTTAAATTATACGATTCAGAATTCATGCAAAAAATGCTTTCAGCAATTCGAAAAAAATTGAAACAAAATGAGAATTTTCATGTTTATGGAAGTATAGAAAGAAATTATGGGGTTGTGAAAAGAAATCTCCATGACATTGTTTTGCTTTCAAGTTTTAAGAAATATTCTACGACTTCTGTTCAATTAAACTCATCTTTTTGTCGTGTTATTTGAAGCTGAAGTGGCCAACAGCTCTTAAACCTTTGTACTTGGAAAGCATGTGATTGTAATTATATTGATAGTCACAAAATCTGCACACCTGATTCTGTGTTACTAAAATATCTTTATCTCCAAAAGGTAATTCCTTTATATTCGTTAGTGCCATTTTACATCACACATCACACCATTTTAATTAAACATAAACATAATAACATAATTGGAAAAAGAAATCATGACATGCAAACGAAGATAAAACTGAGAACTTCGGCCTATAATAATTTTCTTACATAAATATATATCTATTTGACAAAAATAAATTGAGACTGTAAATAAGAAAGAAACTAAAAACTTTACTATTAAATTATCATATATGGACTAGCACAATGTGTCGACGGTTGATGTTGATGTGACAAAGGTATTAATATTTTAAGATCTCATAAGTTTTTTTAAATTCTTTGCTTGCAGATTTTATTTTAAAATTATTTTTTTCTTTTGTTAGCTTTTTTTTTTAACTTTTCTTAATAATTGTAAAATTTATTCTTGTATAATAGAAGTTTTTTTTTTCTAGTTAAGTTTGTGTTTTGTTTTGGTTTATTATTATTTTTATTTTTATTATTATTAATAAATAATAATAATCATAATAGTGGTAGTAATTATGATAATAATAATAATAATGCTAATATTTAATATTAATATTAAGAATATTAATTTTAATTTTAATATTAATACTAATTTTAATAATAGTATTAATAATAATAATGCTAAGATTAATAATTTTAATAATAATTACAATATTATTCTTCCAACATAGTAAATGTTATCTATCTATATTCATATTTTTACAATTCAATTTATCCTAATTAAATAATTTATCCTAATTAAATATGTTGTTAAATAAATATTTATTTTAAGCATACTTTTGAATTAAACTTTCTTAACAGTATTTCTATAATTTTGAGATTTTATTCAAAATGCTATTTTGTATGTTTAAATACAAATTATGATTAGCTTTAGTATGCATGATTTTATTTATTGAAGTACTGGTCAATTGAACTTGAGTATGATTGAGGTTAATGTGTTGGTAATTTACAAAAATGATTTAGGATATTGTGACCTAGTGTAAGTTTTTCCACACTACTCCTGGAGAATGATGAATAAGGTGAATAGAGTTTGTTTATCACATATGAAATTTATTTATCACATGAAAAATGAAATCGAACATTTTGAACAATGTAAGATTGGTAACATATACTCACTAACTAATAAAGTTGTTCAACCTAAATCATAAATTATAAATATTATACACAACTACAAGTTCGACTAGTCCACTGTGATAATTGTACACCGATAACAATGACATAAGAGAAATTCACCTTGGTGTCCTTCACTGGAGTCACTTCACACATACCTCATGCACCATCCCACTGAAGTAAGCTCAAAATATCGAGAATTTGTTTAGTGTGCAAAAAGTTGATAGCAGGTCACCACTTATTCTTATACAAGTTACCACTTATTGTGACTAACTACCTTGATACTGAGATTAGAGAACTTTTCCTCGATGTCCTCCATTGAAGTTACTTTACACACACCTTATGTACCGACCCACCTAAGAACAACATAAAGCTCAAAATTTCCAAAATTACTTCATTATGCAAAAACTTGGTAGTAGGTCACCATGTATTCCTACCTAGGTCACCACTTAGTGTATTTGTCACTAACTACATTGACATCGAGTTTATAAAACTTGACCTTTGTGTCCTCCACTGAGGTCACTTTACACACACTTCATGCACCACTCCACCTAAGAACAACAATAAGCTCAAATTTTCAAAAATTTGATTAGTGTGCAGAAACTTGGTAGTAAATCACCACTTATTCCTATATAGGTCACCACTTACTATGACTAACTACATTCATACTAAGATTAGAGAACTAGACCTTGGTGTCCTCCACTAATGATGGAAATGCGGTTTCCATCAACTAAGGTCACTTTACACACCCTCATGCACCACCCCACCCAAGAAACAAACAAAGTTTAAAAAATCCAAAATTACATCATTGTGCAAAAAAATGATAGCAAGTCACCATTTATTGTTATATACAAGTTACCAGTTATTGTGACTAACTACATTGACGTTGAGATTAAAGATTTTGACTTTTGTGTCCTCCACTAAAGTCACTTTACACACACGTCATGTACTTCCCAAGAACGAAACTAAGTTTAAAATTTCTAAAATTATATTTAATCGTATAAAAACTTGGTAGTGGGTCATCACTTAGGCCTAAATAGGTCACCAATTAATGTGATCGTGACTAACTCTATTAATAGTGACATTAGAGAACTTGACCATCGTTTCCTCCACTAGGGTGACTTCATCTCATGCACTGACCGTCCCACCCAAGAATAAAACAAAGCTCAAATTTCTAAAATTACTATCAATATTGTTTGGGAAAAATCTTGACAACTATTATAAGATTTTATTAAGATTCTATACATTTTGTGTTAGAAAGAAAATCCATGTCTCATCACCTTATTTCAAACCCTAATTAACTTTAGTGTTAAAAAAGAAGGCACGCGCGTGAAGTTAATAAGAAAGGTTTATACACGTGTGGCAATTTTCTAGATATTTTCAGCACTAATAAAAAAGAAAATATTTCACAAAAACAAGTGTATCTTAAACAAAAAGGAAACACGTAATTTATATCAATGAGATTTAAGAAATGACCTTAAGGACGAAGCTCCTTCAAGCTAACCCTCAACATGAAAAAAATAAAGAATGGAATAAATCAAGAGAATAAAGTGATTATATTCTCCATTTTTTTGGGACTTAAACAAAGGAAGATATTTTTTCTTTTTATATCCTCCTAATTCTCCCAAAACTAAAAATTAATTGTTAAAAGAGACATTATTAAATTTCCCCAATGCATCCATAGATCAGCCCAAAAACATAGTACTTCATCTTCATCATCTCAAACACAATGGGAAAAGGAAGTAAACATTTACAAAATGAAGCTTAATTAGGAGCGAAGAAAAATAAATAAAGATTTAAGAACTTTAGGAAGCTTTCAAGAAAGGAAGCAGTTAATCAATGTCATTCCCAGCTAGACTATTGGTGTTTGCTTGCACCTTTTGATGCACAATATTCTCTCTTTGCTTTGTTTCCTTCACTGCATATTTGGTGCAGTGTAGAACCTTTTGCACCTTTCTGTCACATTAGTTATGCTACAATTAGCTGTATGTAGGGCCATTTTTCCTCGTGCAGTATGGAACACTTTTTCCATCCCAATACTTACTTTTTTCTTCATTCTAGAACAACAACCATGTAATTAATTACCTAAAAAAGGGAAATGGGTGCATTCAAATTTAATTTATATTACTATTTATATATGATGATATATGAATATACATCAATTAGCTTTGGCTTCATGATAGAGGGTTCATATGTTCATATGCTGCTGCAATGGTTGCAGATTTACAGAGTTGAAGCACCAACATCTGTGCTTTACCAATACAACATCTACAAGTAACACAATAACATCTTCCAAATTTTGTTCTCTTTCTTTTATTGTACCACCTGAAGAGCGAACATGGATGAAGTACCCTATGGAACCATCCACAGTAAAAATGAAAAAAAAAAGATTACAAAAATAGAAAGAACAAAATCCATTCACCCTGGTCAGTTGTGGGTTATTGTTGTCATAATTAAAGCAGTTAAGTACCAGAATTATATTTGTAATTTACCACGCTAGTTGGTCTCTCCCTTATTATAAAAACCATGAAAAAGGGAGATGACAGGGTTGAGCTTGGGTTGTTGAGCCAAACATGATAAATATATAACCAACCAAATCAGGCTTCAACTTCATGCACCCTTTTCCTGCATTTCCCTCTTCCTCTTGAATGACTCTTGCTTCTGCAACACCATTTGCCTGCGGAACTTCATGATGAAAAGGTCAGCAGCAAAGTCAATCTCATCCTCCAGTTTAAACTCTTTCCCTGCCTCTTCCTTTGAATTCTTCACCAAGTCAATCACGGATCCTCCAAGATCCAAATCCTCAGAATCAAAAAGGGTGTGTGTGAGATCCGGGTACTTGTCATCATCGCCATCATAGTTGTAGTAACCTTCATAGCACTCTTGGTCTTGCTCCTCAACCACTAGGGTTTCAGAGGGGTTCGGCAAGGCCTCGTAGGAGTGTGAATTGTTGTACAACACTATGGCCTTGCTTTCTTCACTGCCCTCTTCCAATAAGCAATCATCCTTGGACTGAGAATCGTTCCCCCACACAGAATGGAACTTTTCAGAGAGGGAACTCATCAAGAACCTTTTGTTCTTCATCAGTGAGAATATGAGCAAACGAGCCCGTACGGCGTTAGTTTTGGACTTCAAAGCCATGGTTTTTGACTTGGCCATTGAGCTCAGATTTGATATGATCTGCTTCAGAAACCTTGATGCTCGGTTCTTCATGTTGCTCTTTGTGTTGTGATAATACTAACTAACAACTAACAAGTAATGAAGTAACAAAAAAACTATAACAATAACAATAGAAACTCAATTCCGAAATGAGATAGTGAACGAAATCAAAGGTAGGAAACAAAAAGTGAGGGTGTTGGTGATTTTGAGAGGGAGGGAGATGGTGTGAAGAGATTTTTGTTGTTGTTGGTGTACAAAGATGTACGTCAATAACGCAAAAGAAAGTAATTTGGGACGAAAGAGTACAAGATGGGTACACAGGTTTATATAGGCGATGGTGATGAAGGAGTACATAGAGTGATGCTTGCTGTTTATTGATGTGAGGGAAACACGTACACTTTAATTAACTAAAGGAAGAGTGAGGGTTAAGAAAAGAAAAAGGCACAGTGACACTTGGCTTGTGGTGATAGGGTGTGTGAGATAATAATACTGCTGCTTCACTCAATGTATACGAAGCTGCAGTGTTTTGGTAGGCAGAAACTATATGCGGAGGTTTTTCCCTTTTACTAATGCCATGGTTTTAGATTTGACCCATCTAACTCAAGAAGTTTAGTTTCGACTGTATTATCTTCTAATCTATCATTTTCATTTTGTCATCTTAACTAGGGATGTCATAAATTCACATTTGAGAATTATTTTATCTGTGCCAATTTATATTCATATCTTCTAATATTCAAAAATGTTACTTCGACAAGACAACTCAATAGTCTACTTTACAATCTTTTAAGATTTATCCATTTTCTCACATTGATCCATATTTCAGAAAAAAAATTATAATAATAATAGGTTGAGTAGCATTCATATTTACTTAATATAATAAAATATATTATTTTATTTTAAAATTGTATTCATGGGTTATAAGATGGAGAATTGCAAAGAACTCGAGTGACTATATGTATTCTTTAATCGAGGCTTTATTATCATCAATGATCATTTGAGTAAAACGACTTAATCAATAAGTTTTAAATGATGAACGATTATTTATGAAATAATGAGTAAAAGTTATGTAACTAATCCAAATACGGTGATCCACTCAAATGATACCACCTAATTAATGTTTAAATATTCACTCTCCCGGAAGTACAATATATATTACTTCATACTCTTAATTCTTATAAAATGAATAATTTACCATCTTTATACTCCTATCAACGTAAACATTGAAGAATCTTTTGCAGGTGGATCTCTCCCTCTCATGAGGAACCAACTGAAAACTTGTTTCATGATAAACAGAGTTGTAGTGCCCGAACTCATTTTTGATAAAAACAAATATTTTGTTTATATTAATTTTTATTAAGAAAACATAATAATTTATGATCAAAGAGGTAGTAAAGTGGAAGTGAGAGAAAAAAATTAGTGTTAAATATTTTTTTTTTAAAGATTATTTATCCTTCTACTTTGTAGTTTGAAGCATTTCAGTGTTGGGTTGTTACACACCAGAACTCTTTAGTCTTTTGTTTCCATCTTCTCACATGAGTCCACATTTAAAAAAAATATTTCTTCTCCTCCTTACTTTTAATAGTGTAATATGAAACAATTTACTGGTGGATTGTCAACCTATCATGATGGACTCTCACTGTATTTTGCTACTAAAATGTTTATTGAAAATAACTAGTTTAACAAAAGTTGATTGTAAAATATGAGCTTTCCCTATTAATTAAATTATAAATTGGTAATTAACAAAAGTATACAAGAAGCATAAAAACCCATATGATGGAACTATTCAATGAAATGCTAGAAGACCTCAAAATCTAAACAAAGTGCCCATTCTTTAGTGGCTTGATCGTTTTCAATTCGCCCCTTTCAATTATTTGACCACTATAGTGGGGAACCTTTGGGGCTTTTGATGAACTGAAATTGGGACACAAGAAGACTAACCTAACCTAACCCCACCAGAGAGTAATGTAACAGTTACTTCCCAATCACTTTAGATATGTTTTGGTGATTAATATGACAAAAAAAAAACCATAACCTTGGACCATTTGATATGGAGTTTCCTTCTTTTGAGAAATGAAATGGTGTGGTACCACTGACATAATGTTTTTTTAGTAGAAATTGGAATCTCATTTACTTAGTGCAATCATCTTCAAATTCTACATGTATATGAGAAAGGCTTGCATTACGGAACCGTTGGAAAATTCTGGGCCACTTGTTACAACAGTAACGGACTTCAAGGCCACTTATTGATTGAATATTTAATCATTATATCTCCATTTTCAAAACTTAGCTCCTAAGATTGCATCCAACGGCTTAACGTTTTCCCTCTGGATCTACTCCACTTTCTATTTTCTTAGCTTTCTTTTCTTTAAATGGAAACAAAATAAAGATTAAATTTAAAAGGTTCATCACCCTATAGGTTTCATATCATCAGATGGTTTAGATTGGATTAGTCCTTAAACTTATTAACTCATCTTATTTTTTTAATGTTATAATTTATACATTAAATTACTATACTTAAAAATTAAAATTAATTTTATTAAATTTTAAAAATATATATTTTACTTTTAAAGTTTTGGATTTTTTTTTTAATTTTAATATCTTCAAGTGAATCAAGATGTCCCTTCCTCAATACAGGATCATTCTGGAGTTAAAAATCATAATCCATTTAAAATATAAATTGGGATTAAAATATTAATTGTTTTAATTTCGTACAAAGCAATATACCAATGCAGAGTTGCAGCTTATACAAATTATGATGGGAGTATAATTTCAATAAACGACAGTGTTATACAGGCGCAAGAAATCATAATTTTAAACGCATTTGTGTACACTAGCCGTCCAAGACACGTAAATGGTTCAATTTTAATCTTTTAAATCTATTTTAGATAATACAATCCTAATTATAAATCAATTTACAAACTATTAATCAATAATAAAAACTAATTTAAATATAATTTGTTTTAATTTTTAAAATAATATTTAATTTAGTCAATATAACAACTAACTATTTTTTATTTTTAAAATTAGTTTCTATTTAATAATTTTTTAGTAGAGTAATAGAATTAAAGTCATGCATGAACACACGACTTAAGTGCAAAAGTAATATAACTGAAGTCATTTATGGACGTTACGACTTTAGTACAAGTTAAAAGTAAAATCATGAACTTGTGACATGATTTCAACATTAATCACTCTCTGCATGGAAGTCATGTGTTCCATACACGACTTCTTTGTTTAAAGTTGTGCTAGTGAGACACAACTTGTCCAAATCAGCAATAATTTCTTTTACAGACACTACAAAAAAAATTAAATTACCAATGAATTTATGTTTGTCGGTAATTTTTTTATTATCTACGAATTTATGTTTGTCAATAATTTTTTTATTACCAACAGATGACATTATCAAAGAATTTACCTACGAAATTGTGTTCATTGGTAATTATCGATGGATTTCACCGACGAATCTGAGATTTGAAAAAAGAAATTTAACACAAATCAATATTTATCGTTAAAATCCGTCAGTAATTGAACGTGAAGCATAATTCGTTGGTAAAATATGCTAGTGATATCATCCATCGATAAATTTTATCGATAATAAAAAAATTACCGATGAAGACAACTCCATCAGTAAAAGAATCTTGTAATATATATTAAGAGAAAGAAAACTCTTTGTAAGTGTACTGGTTGAACGTGTTTGAAGTCTAACCCAAACACTTAAGCATACCATTCTGGCCCACCTAACTTAAAAATCTAAATACTTAACTCGGCTCAAACGATAACATGCCCAATGATTTGTTATGGAGTTGGCCCAAGCTGCTGACAAAATATATTAAAAAAGGGGTAGCAACTATAAAACAACTGAATGTATTTACTCTAAATCTTATGAAAATAAATAGTCAGAGATAATGCTTTGCCAACACCCCTAAAATAAAGGGGATACATTAATAGAATATCTTCATGGTTATTAACTCCTAAAGGGAGGATCTAGGAGTACTATAAAAGGGCCTCAAGACCCTGAACAAAGGTAAGTGCAATTTCATACACTACATCCATACTCATATTTATATGCTCTTACTGACTTGATCGTTAGAGTGTTGTCAACAGGTGGATCTCCCTTCACTGTAAATTTTAAGCATCTCAAAGCAGCAACATAAGGAAGACCCAAAATCCACTTACAAGACCCGATCCACGTCAGTTAGCGAGAACATTTGGCACCCATCGTGGGGCAGGTAAAACTGATCAAGCTAACTATCTGTGACATAAATGATCATTTTAAATATGTTGTGATATTTTAAATTTGTTATTGTATTATTCTGAAAATCACATATATATTTAAATTTGTTATCATATTATTTTGAAGATAACACAAATTATTATTATCATTTAAATTTGTTGTGATATTATTCTAAAGATAAAAAATATAATTGTTATTATTTAAATCTATAATCATATTATTATGAAAATAACATATATATTTAAATATGTTATCATATTATTCTGAAGATAACATAAATTATTATTATCATTTAAGTTTGTTGTGATATTATTCTAAAGATAACAAATATAATTGTTATTATTTAAATCTGTTATCATATTATTTTAAAGATAACATAAATGACTAATTATCATTTAAATCTGTTGTGATATTATTATGAAAATAACAAATATAATTGTTATTATTTAAATCTTTTATCATATTATTATTAAAATAACAAATATATTTAAATCTATTATCATATTATTCTAAAGATAACATAAATGATTATTATTTTTATATGATGTCAAAAATATTTAATTGTAATTGGTGAGATATAATTCAAATAATAAGGTTAAACAAATTTTATGAGATAACACTCATAAATTTATGAGATGTTTTTATTTATTTATTATTATTATTATTATTATTTATCTTTTTTTTTAAGTTATAAAAGATCACTTGGAAGTGATTATAGTACAATATTTCTTCTATTCTTTCACTTTTTTCAAACCATAATTTTTATAGTACTCAGTAGAAGTTGAGATGTCGCTTAATCATTATCATCATTTTCATTATCTCTCACATCAGAAATATATTCTTCTTGTTACTCGATATAGAGCGTAGTAGTGTAAAAGTGCATGTCTACGAAAGTTTTGGCAAGGAAAGACTTGGTATTTAAGCGCGTCCATTGGTGACCCACCTCTCTTTCCTGGAAACTTACCCGAAGTACTAGTTCACGGTCTACAATCATTATTCCAGTAAACATTATTATTCACAGTGTATAACTAAATTTTAACTCTCACCTCTCTTTCTTGGGAACTTACATGGTGTACTAGTTCATAGTCTACAATCATTATTCCAGTAAACATTATTATTCATAGTGTATAATTCAATTTTAACTCTATGGCAAAACAAAAGGAGATACATACAACAAAGATAAAACACTTTGACAAATTTGCCATAACTCATGCGTCGAGAATGACGAATGATTATGTCGATGTCCTATCGTAGCTCACCAGTAAAAGGCAATACAACACCAAACTTTTATACTTTACATGATCATAAAAGTGTTGGGCAACGAAGCATATCGATTGGAAATTCTCGATGGAGAAGTAATCCCAAGAAGATGGTACATTGTTAGTCTTAAGTTTTATTTTACTACTTTGGTGAACAAATTAATTGCTTTGATGAAAAATTTTATGATAACACCTTTTTCCCAGTAATAAAGAGGGTGTCCTAATTTAATAAATTGTGATTACTATTTCTTCACTACATTACGAACTATGTTTAAGATCATACCAACTTGGTCGAATCCTTTGATTGGACCAACTTCGTCGACGACGTTTCTACAAACGAACCGACTTGGCCGAACCCTACAGTCGAACTAAGTCGGTGATGCCGTCTTCAACATATCGTTTTAGAAGAACCTTAAGGGTAGGGCTAATCCGGTAATGTATCTACTATACACATTGTTTAGCTGAACCCTAAAGTCGAACTAATTCGATGACGCCGTCTTCAGCATATCGTTTTAGCGGACCCTTAAGGGTAGGGTTAATCGGTAACGTATCTACTATACACTTCATTTAGTCGAACCCTAGGGTCAAACTAACTTGGTGATGTCGTCTTCAACATATCTTTTTAGCAGAACCTTAAGGGTAGGACTAATCCGGTAACGTATCTACTATACACATCATTTAGTCGAACCCTAAGGTCGGACTAACTCGGTAATGTCGTCTTCAACATATCATTTTATAGGAACCTTAAAGGTAGGGCTAATCTGGTAACGTATCTACTATGCACATGATTTAGCCAAACCCTAAGGTCGGACTAACTCGATGACATCGTCTTCAACGTATCGTTTTAGCGGAACCTCAAGGTAGGGTTAACCCGATAACCTTATTATCTACATATCAAATTGACTAATAACGAAAGACAAGCAACACTGAAACACCAAGCAACTCGGTTGACCCTAGAGGGGTAACCCAATGACAACCTAACTTCTTACTAGGAGACATCCCCATGGTTTTGGGCATTCCATCCAAATTTAGGTCAACAATTTATAATTTTCTTAGTCGTACTATGCTTAGCACCTAAGCAAATTTACTTTTAAGTTGTTTTTGGAACATCACATTCATTTATATGATTATACACGAGGTTGACGACACATTAAAAAGCATAACTAAAGGAAGTCATAAGCTTAAAATATACAAAAAAAAGGTTAAGACTTTAAGTATTGTCTAGGTCCAAATGTCAAATATACGCATAAAAGCTAAATCAATTGTTCATAATTTTAGGAACTAGTAAAAATAACTAGGGTTCCCCAAAAAGTTTCCCATTAACTACCGATTTACATGGGCTAAACTCAAAAAAGTCCACTGAGGGGTGAAGGAGAGCAACTTGTTCCATGGCGGCCTCAAAGCCAACAATGTATGACTGGGTCGCATCATCTTTTACTGTGTTAATCGTCTTCGAGAACTTGGTTTCTTTATAAGCTATCTCCTCTTCCTGGGCTCCCATCTTCTTCTCCAAAGTATCAACCTTTTTAGCAAAATCGTTTTTCTCGTTGGACACAACAAGCCCTTCTTGACTTTTGCATGTCAACTTCAAGCGTAAACGATCAATCTCAACGATCTCGGCTCAGAGGCGCTCATTCTCTTTTTAGGGTTTGGCAAGCTGTTGGGCCTCTTGCCTTCAGTCTTCTTTCGCTCCTCGGCCTTGACGTCAGCCATATATTCTAGTGTTGTGGCTTGACGGAGAAGGCTTTTAGCGTCGCGGCGGAGTCGGTCTTCATAATAGATGTTCAGCCTCGCCATATCCTCTTCCAGAACGAAACATGATCTATCATAGGCCGAGATGTCAAAACTCGGGTCCTACAGACTCTTTTCTTTCGAGTTTCCTACCACTTCCCATTCTTGGATTGTCAGAGCATTCTGAGTAGGAGCTCGGTCATCCGAGTGTGAGTGTTCAAAAGGGATTGGTGCCTCTGATCTCTTTCTCTTGAAAACCAACCCAGAAGCATTGCGTTCATCTTGTTGAGATTGAACATGAACGACACCAGTCAGGGCAACCTTCTTTGATTCTAAAGTGTCTTTGGCCGCTCTCATCCGCCTTGCGTGTTCGACCAACTCAGTTTTCTTATTGAAGAAAGCATGTTCTCTAGAAAACAAGCAAAGAGGCTAGTTTTAAAATTAAAAAATCTAAACATCTTTTAAAACCTGAAGCTAGAAAGAGTGTATACCAATATAAGTTTTGAGAGAACCCGATAGGTATTCTCTCGTCAAAAGCGTTGACATGTCAAAGACAACCTTGAGGTTCTCTAGGAATTCGCAAATACCCCACTCCCTTGGGGACAAGTCTTCAAGAAGCAGAGCACTCTAGAAGCGAGGGTTGGGTGACCAATATAAAGGAAAACCATCTAACAGAGATGGGTCTCCGACTGAGGCACGAACCTTGGTAAATCAACCTTTAAATTTTTTGTAAGATGATTGGAAGATGGTGAGCAAACCCCGTCCGGAAACAACATTTAAAGAGGTCCACAACTGTCGACTAGACTGTTTGAACTCGAAGAAATAAAAGAATACCTCCACAGTCAACAAAATATCGAGCTGAGAGCACAAAATGACAAAACCTCGGATAAACGCCTAACTGTTCGGATGCAACTGGGTAGGAGCCACGTTAAGCTCGATCAACAACTCCTTTTCAAAAATTGAGAGAGGGAGACACAACAAGACTTTGGTAAAAAAATGACTTAAAAGAAGCAGAAGGGCCTGTTGGGGTCCAAGGACTCATCAGAACATATCAGTTCACCCTATCTACATAGTACCACTTTCTCTAAACCTTCATCTTCTTTGATTAGACCACCCCTCGATTCTCTGAACTCTGTAATTTTAAATAAGTGGTGTAAACAGAGGTTTCCTAAGCAATTCTTTTATCGCCCAAGGGTAAGCATAGTCATAATCCATCTTTAAAGGCAACTAAGACATATACATAAATAAAAATATGAAACACGGTTCATAAATAATATATAGAGCAAGGTAATTGAAGCATAGCAAAGAACCTTGTCCAAACAAAATCAATAACACACAGTAGCAACCACGATCCAATAATGGGTATGGGGGATGAAAACATACCTGGTTTCCAGAGGTTCACAACGGAGCAAGGTGGCAATATGAAAGGGAGAAAGAGTTTATTTTTCTCTGATAATTCTACGCAAGCGTAAAATGTAGAGTAATAAAGAAGGAAGGGTTTTATTTTGAAAAGGAGAAGTTAAAATGACAAGTTTTCTCACCGTTGATGGCATAACACGTGTACGCACCATAATCAATGCGATGGAACCATCCCATCAAACATTGCTTCAAAAATCATGTACCAACTACCCTCTAAGCCAAATATCTTTTCAAAGTATGGCTTAGGTAAGCCTTTTCGCCTTGCCCTGCTCTGCTTGAGGTTGGGGGGCTGTGTACTGGTCGGACTACTCGAGGCTCAACCCAAGCACTTAAGCATACCATTCTGGCCCGCCTAGCTTAAAAATATAAATACTTAACTCTGCCCAAACGATAACATGCCTAATGATCTGTTATGGAGTCGGCCTAAGCGGATGGCAAAATATATTAAAAAAGGGGCAGCAACTATAAAACAACTAAATGTATAACTAAATTAGTTAGGCACAAATATTTACTCTAAATCTGACGAAAATAAACAGTCAGAGATAATGATCTGTCAACACCCCTAAAATAAAGTGGATAACATAATATCTTTATGGTTGTTAACTCCAAAAGGGAGGATCTAGGAGTACTACAAAAGGGCCTCAAGACCCTGGACAGAGGTAAGTGCAATTTCATACACTACACCCATACTCATATTTATATGTTATCACTGACTTGATCGTCAGAGTCTTGTCACCAGGTGGAGCTCCTCTCCCTATGAATTTTAAGCATCTTAAAGCAGCAACGAAAGGAAGGTCTATAATCCACCTATAGGACCCGATCCAAGTCAGTCGGCGAGAACAACAAGATATTTATGTATTTATATAAGAATGTGACTTCCGGTCAATCTAATGTAATGTGTACATGCATCTAACTAATAATGTTTAGAAATAAAAAGAAAGAATGTGAAAAGTATAAAATAATTGTACAAAGTTATGTACTAATACAAAATTGTATATTTGGTATCAAAGTAGTATGTGAAACTGTATATTTCTCGTCCTTATTCATAGACAGGTAGGTCTTGAGCATGGTGCTAGTGGGTTTAGTGGAGTGTTTATCCGTGATGGTTGTTTTTGAAAAGGTGGTGGTATTAATTCTATTTAGGCTTGTGGCTGTGTTTGAGAGTGGGAAGACTAAGGTTGTTCATTTTGAAATGTTGGAGGTCATAATTCAAAGTATTTAAGTTTTTATAATTTTTTTAATATAAAGTAAAACTTAATCAAGGGATAAATATATATTATATTTAATTTCTAATATTTTTTATACAAATTAATTAGAAGGTTTAGGTTGAAAATGAAAAAAAAAATCTAAAACATAAGATTAACAATTCAAAACTCAACAGATTATTGAAAAAGAAATTTAAAGAAATGAAATGTCACATATTTAAGATTCATACAATTCTTCTCAATAATTTTATGAAAGTTGATATTTAAACTTATCAATTAACTAGTTCAATTAATTAATTAAATTAAATTATCATTATTGAATTAAATATTTAAATTAAATATAAATATTATTCAATATAATTTATATTCAATTATCAAATAGGGATTCAATTGATTACTAGTTGGATTTTTAAAATTAGAATACAATTTATCATAAAGTGCAAAATTCAAAATTATAGAGAAGAAGAATCAACTTGAGCATTAAACGATAGGTGCAAAATTTAATTTGGATTGTGTGATCTTGATTTTTTTAGTTTAGCTTCAAAATTAGTTCTCCATGGCTAAAAAACAATGAACACAAAAGAAAGAAAAAGATGAAGAGGCAATCTAAAATTTGAAAGAAAATGACAGGACGATAAATTTCTTAAATTCAAAAACTAAACAATTTTTTTTGTATGAGAATAGAGTACATTTAGGCTATATACAAAAGAGTAAGAAGAATGAACCCCAATCCCAATTTTCCCAATTGAACCAACAAACTCTTTACTTTGCTTTCTTTATAATTCTTGCAATCATACACAACAAACTTTATTATTTTCTTTTTTATTTACTGAATTTTATACTTGATAATTTAATGGTTCCTTATAGGTTCGATATCTGTCCTTAGGGACAAATTATTACTTTTGACATGGTACACTTGCCATAAAATAGTCATAAGAGCGGTTGCATCTTTTGACTTTTATAAGGTTAAACACCCTTTAATAGTTCACTAAATGAACACAACCATGTTCTTACAAAGCTATTTAGGGCACAAAAACATTTTGACAATGTTTTAGCACTTTTTCAAATTGAACTCTTTTGTTTTTCTTCTTAATGGATGACTTTATATATGTGCAAAAGAAAATAGTTGTTGCAAAATCGTTTTTGGCCGTTGAGAAGGTTGAAACTCACTTAAACGTCCTCCTAATGAGCTACGATGTAAAAGATGCATTAAATATATTATGTACATGCACTAAATACTCTTCTCTTCTTTAAGCAACATCCTGATAGTTGGATGTACTTATTCTCTTTGTATAAAGTTCATTTACTTAAACTTGTGTAAATCATAGATTCGTACAAAATAGATAGACATTTCTAGGTTTGACAATGTTAACGCCAGGGACTTGTTGAAGCAAAACAACTTTAACTCATTTCTTAAGAGACCTTTGATGTGATATATGCTTCGATGGATCTTCTTAGGCAGATGTAAGAAATGGACATTCCCTGTTACATAGAATAAGCATATAAATATTCATGAAGTACGATGTTAGCTTAAGACTATGTGCATATCGTTTGAGCATCAATAAATGTTTATTATATGCAAAGCAAGACAACATAATGCTATATTGTTTGACAGATGAAACAATTGCATCTTACATGAATGCTATCATATTGAAAATGAAACATGACCATGTTTTATGCTTTGTTGTTTTTAGCACTTAATCAAAATTGTGGATTTTGGAGTTTTCCCTAGCAAAAGAAATTATATACATTGAGTCCAATATTTGCAACTAAAAGGAAATTATTTAAAAACTAAAAATAAAGCATATTGTAAGTGTTTTCAAAGTACAATAAAACTATATTGTGTCATCAAGCATATTTTGAAACTTATGCTTAATTACAAAGGTTGTCATATTAGCCATATTCTCTAATTGATGCACATCGTACTTAACCATGTAAAAAGTGATAACTCTAAATTTGGGCATAAATACATATTGGCATTAGAGAAAGGGCTTAGATTCCTATTGAATATGAAGAGAAACCAATGGATGGAGTCTGAAAAGGGCGTGCAAGTGAAGTAACCTATATGTATTTTTTGACTTTGACTTCTTTAACAACTTTAAAATTTGTTTTCGTGTTTGTTTAGGCCTTTCCTTCACCTTCAGTCTTAGTTTTGATTTTTGTTTATGCTTGATGTCAAGTGTCACTGTCTTTTGTTAGGAAACTTTCATTGGAAGTGCACAAGCCTTTTCAACCTTTTCTTGAAGGTTGTGGATGGGCTCACTAGAAGTTCACCCACTAGTTTGTAAAAGCCTTGGATGGGAAGCTCAGAGAGAACATAATGCTTAATGATGTTTCTAATGACACAATCTTGATCACAAGGTAACATTTAGTAACCATAATTGATCATGCTCGGTTTGTTTTCGATGTACAAATCACATGTATCAACTTTTGAGGCCTCAAATTCAAAGTTTAAAGGCCTTGCACTGGTACTAGGTAAAAATTGTCCCTTGACATCTAAGCTAGGAGTTATATCTATCTACATGGCTAATTGGTAGTGTAAGTGAGCTTTAATGTTGCCCCACGCATGGAGAATGGCTCAACAGAATGAAAATATCCAAAATGTTGAGTGCATCCCCATCTACTAAGAAAATTGAGGCCAGAACATCAGAAGATTCCAAAAACAAAACGTTGAGAGAATGATAAAGGGTTGAGCGAATAAAATACTTAACCATGAAAAAAGATCAAATTCGCTCAGGAAGGGCTCATACCTAAATGCACCAAAGTTCGCTTGGAGCCTAAGCCATGTCAATCCTATATCATGATTAAAGATTTGGCAAAGACTAAAAAGATCTAAAGCCAATCTCTGTTGAATCCATGATTCTGAAATCCTAAGAAGCCTAAATATTTGGACATTGAAGCCCAAAAAGAATGCTTTAGGATGAATCCGCTCAGCGGATTGGTTTGTGTTTAGCAAAACCAATCTCCTTGGATCCCTTTGAATCTTAAGTCTAAAATCTATAAATAGGGAGAACACATTTAAAGACATCATGAAGTATTAAGAGATACCAAAGAGTACCAATAGTCAATGAGAACCAAGGTTTAGAAGGATCAAGTGAGGTCCTTAGAGAGGCTTGCTCAATGGTGAGTAACGACCATTGATTGTCCATAGGACATGAATGAGATCGAGAGGTGATTTCATGTTTTTGAACCCTATTCAGCCAACCATAGGATTCAATGGTCGCAAAGCGCAAAGTTGAGACTATGGTGAACTATTCCATCTTAATGGAGAGGTAAGTCATAACAGTGACTTATTGCTCTAAATAACCTTGCGCTAGGTATCAACTTTGTTTGGCCAAAAGAGGAACATGAATTTTGAATAAACCATTGCATTTAGAAATAACTATAACAAATGAGACTCACAAGGTTATTCCAATTCCAACATTTATGTTACATTGTTATCTATGCTTAAGTGATTTATCTAACACTTCACCTCTCGATCTAAATATTTAAGTAATAGTATTATTATTGTTATCGTTATTTATATATATTACATGAAAACCACCTTTAAAACACATATCTCTTCCTTTTAAAGGATAATCATATTGTAATATCATTAATTCCTTGGGAATACAACAATTCTCAATTGTACTACAGTTGACTCGGTCCACTTGCCGAGTAAAAGAGTGATATTTGCTTGAACTATAAATATATTTATATATCCCATGCACCAAGCAGCCTAAGCAAAATGATTCATTGAGATTTTATACCTATTATGGAAAAAATCTAAGTAAAGACCAAAAGGAAAACAACCATACCAAACAAACTCAAGCCTATTAAGCAAACCTAAAGAGCCAGGCTTATCAACACAGTGATTACCCTATATGAAAATATAAAAAACTTTAAACTCAATCCTATTGTAGAAAGACAAAAATTTATTTCATTTACTATGCATAAACCAAGGAACAAGATGTGGAAAAGAGAAAGCAAGACATATGAGGGTATAATCACTTTCTAGTCACAAACACCTATAACCAACTTCTTAAGCCTTCTCAAGAGAGATGATAATTCCCATCAACTTAGCAAAGAGGGACGATTGGACCTTAAGAAAGGAAGAAAAACCTCCAACAAACCTCCCATACTCCCTCTAACAATCATCGGAGCTAGACTAGGAGAACCTCTAACATCACCATCGTTGTTAACTTTGATCCAACCAAGCAACAAAAAACTAAAAATATAAACCAAAGGGGCTGTAAGACTTTTCTAGACCTCGTTTTTATACCAAAGAATTTCAAAACTGAAAAGTCAAATATATCATTATTCATGAATTTATAATAGGAGTTTCCTGCTAATCTGATGTACGTCTTTATAGAATCAATGGTTGCGACCATACTAATCGTTTGTTGAAATCTTGCATGATTTCTAACAACAACAAGTCTAATATGCTTAATCAAGGGGACCCCTTAGGGACTTCAAGAAAGAGATAAAATTAGTAAAGAAAGAAACCATCACCCTAGGGAAAATATGCTGGAGCCAAGACTAGGTTTGCAGAGCCACAGGACATTCAAAAAAATATGAGAAATAGATTCCTCATGAGTATTACATAATGAACACAGATAGCAAAGATACACCCCTTTATGTTGTACCTTACTGTTTGTAGGCAACATTTTTTGTGAAATTTTCGAAAGAACAAGATTCTTAGTTGATGGTATAATAAAGGACCATATAAAACCACCTCATTCGGTGGAGACCTCAAAAGACGAGACAAAATACTAAGCATATTTATGGTTTAAAATCTCAAAGTCCACATGCATCCAATTAGACTTTTCACTAGAAATAACAACATTTTTCATATTCTAAATATCAGACATAACAAACAAAGGAGAAAGTATAGCCTAAGTAGAACCAGTTCAAGCCTGTGAAGGAATTTAATTCTTTCATGATAAGGAACACCAAAAATAAATAAAAAACATCTAGAAGAGCATTACGCGTCATGCCAGAAATTAATATTTGCATCAAATTCCATAGTCCATTAAGTATGCTCAAGAATCACATCATATAAATCTCTGATACCTAGCCAAATTGAAGAAAGGTGAAATATGAGAATTTTCTAATATTTAAATCTTAAAAACCTAGCTTTCATGAGGAGAGTGCAAGATTTTTAACTATAAACAAAGTTCTAGACAAACTTAAAAAAAATAAACTTTATTCTCAATCTGAAAATTAGTAACTTGTAACCTACCTTCAAATTTAGGAGAATAATCAAATTTATTTTAAAGTATTTTAAGAATGTTGTTATTTTAAAGTATTTTCAAAATGTTCATTTGACCCTTAATTGATTTTTTTTTATAATTCTCTCAACATTTAATTTTTTTATCTAAATAATTTAAAATTTAAAAGTTGAATGATTTATTAGAAGGCTGCTATGTTCTAAATAAAGTGAGAGAAGAGAAAATTAAGTTTGATATCTGTAAAATCATTTCTATAATTTAATAATAATTATATTCAATATCTTTATGTTAAGTCATCTTATAAATTACATAAGAAGTTGTTAAATTGAAAATAATTTAACATGAAAAATAAGTCATTTATATACTCGTATATTTTTTTTATAAATAATTCTATAAAATTTGAAACAATCACATTTTACTAAAACTTCTTTTTTTTACTTGTGCCGCATGCAAAGCCTGCAAAATGAATTTTGTTGTCATCCATTTTAAAGCATCTTGTAGCAGCTTTAAACTTTGGAAGCTCAGATAAAACACATACATGCATGAACCATATATACAATAATATTGGTCCCACGCAATAACTTGCTGTTACTTCTTGTACGGTTACATAAAAAGTAATTGACATGCGGGGGACATGACGTCTCCAATAAAACACGAGCCTCTGTTTATGTGGAGCCAACCCTAAAATATCAACAGATTTCATCAATTAATCAAATTAAAACACATATTAGATAAAATTAAATATATTTTATAATATTATAAAATATCTTAACATCCAAATTTATACTAAAAAATTATATTTTACAATTTTTTAATAAAAAATAATTTTAATGATTTTTTTATTACATATATTTAAAAGGTTCAAAATTTAGATTAATAAAAAAAAATCAATTTCCCATAAAAATACATTAAAAAAACATATTCAATCCTATTATATATTATGCAATTTTCCTATATCCTTTTATATGCTTTAGACTTTGGTAGATTGTACTTACGAGTTTCAATAATTAATTGGTTATTGGGGCAGCTTGATAAACTATATATTATATACCAAATATGGCAAAACTAAACTTTAGGCATGGGTTTGGTTTTGGATGCTTTCTTTATAATTGGTTTTCGATGAAGCAAGTTGGTGAGCGCATGCATTATTATGCTCTTTTTGCCTACAGATCTCAACAATCTCATTTGACCTATATAAAAAGTTCAACAACGTGATAATTTAGGAGAATCGTGGAGTTTAAGTGGTGCAATCTAGTCTGTAAAGGAAGATTAACAAAAGCTTAACAGTGGATTGGTTTTTGATATTTTGCATAAAATGTTAAAAGAGAGCATGCGCTCATTAAAAACGATAGCTTAAGTTCAAATCACCTTATAAGTGCGTCTTATACAAGAAAACAACTACTATATATGTTTCGTCTATTGGAATTGCTTTTTGCCTACATTAGTAAAAGGTTTTAGTAATATATGAATGATGTGTTATATACTGTTTAACATGCATGACATGAAAAATAAGAGTTATATCTAGTTTTTTTTTTGTTAAAATAAGATTTTGTCTAGAATGTTCTAGCAAAATCAAAATCAGAATATCCAATAATATTAATAGAAACATTGATAGGATGCTAAATACCAACATTTTGTTGGGTCTATTAGTGTCTAAGTTCAAGAGGGGAGGGGTGAATTGAGCTTATAAAATTTTCGCAAGAACACACAATTTTTCAGTATTCCAGAGGCAAAAAGAACAGATTGTTTTTACATGAAACAGATTGATTCTTCAGAGCAGTCTTGGCACAATTTGAATTTTGTTCAATGTAAAATTGTGTTCAACAAGAAATATAACAGAACCAGATCAGCTTAATATTGTGAGGATGAAGGATACAGCTGTGCTTAGAAATCAATCAAAAGCTACACAACACAAGATTTCAAGAAGTATGATCCTTTCTCAGGTTTTAATGAATGATCAGTTTGTTCACAATTCACTTAAACCATTATATGCAGCAACCTTGTTTATAATCAGAAAACTTCAACAAATCAGGAAGAACAGTTTTCACTTAACCCAGAATTAACAGATTCAATTTAAAAAGAACAGATTTAGTTCTTGACAGAATTAAGCAAAAACCAGAAAAGAGTGTAGGGATGAGAATACAAGATGCACACGTTTTTATACTGGTTCACTCATACAGAGCTACATCCAATCTCACCTTACCCCAAGGTGGAATTCACTAAAAACAGTACCAATCACTTACAAAACCAGCAGTTCTTGAACACTACAAGAACAACACACACAATGCTGAAAAACCCTATTTTAGCACACCTTGCACTCCAAGAAACCCTATCAAGGAGTGACTAACACTTACACCTTTACAAAACAGAATAAAGGAAAGATTACACCTGAAAAGAAGATGCAAGAACTCAAAACCAGTAGTTCAATTTGCTGCAAAACTGCACCAGCACCTTCACCAAGATTCAAGGTTTCCTAGAACAAGCACACTTGAAAATCTCTTTGGAAAACCTTTCAAAAACTCTTTCAATCCTTCTTCTCACATGGAAATTGTTTGATCTCTGTCAAAAGCGTAATTCCTCAGCACTTGTTCATGTGAGAGAGACATTGTTTATATAGAAAACAGTTTCTAACTTCTTTTCAAAAAACAGTTGAAAAGCAGTTAAGAAAACAACAGATTCAGTTTTGAACTTAACAGATTTATTTTGTGAAAACTGCCAACTCAGCTTAACAGAAATAACTGTCTGAGTGGTACCTTTGGTGCCCTAACTAACTTGTGAAAAACCTTTCAGCACACCAAAGAATAAACCTGTTCTTTCACAGTAAAACAGATTAAAGTATAACACACAAGCCAGCTCATCTTAACTGAAATAACGAACTGAGCTTTCCCTTGGTGCCTTAACAGAAATTTAGAAAAGCCTTTTAACAGAGAAGAAATAAACAGATTCTTTCTCCATAAAACAGATTTATTTGTGTACTGTTTTAAAACTGTTAAAACCATTTTAAAAAGCTTTTCAAAAACCATTTAACGAAAGCCTTTTTAACAGAGAAGAAATAAACAGATTCTTTCTCCATAAAACAGATTTATTTGTGTACTGTTTTAAAACTGTTAAAAACATTTTAAAATGCTTTTCAAAAACCATTTAACCACATCATGTGCTTGATCTAGACTTGGTTAGGCATCTAGGATAGGTTACACAGCAAAAGGCAATCATACACACTTACAAGCCTAATTACAAATGAATCTAAAAACCTATTACAATCTTCAAAGCACTCAAGCCATTTTCTTCATCAAACACACATCAAGCCTTGGTAGGGAAGAAGCTTCCTCCAGCTTCAACAATCTCCCCCTGTTTGATGGAGACAAATTCCCTTTGCTTTGCACAGCTTTGAAGAAGGATCATGACCAAATTTGTACAGAACTGTATGCAAAGAAAACAGGTGTTAAAGCAGAACAACAGATTTAGAAATGATATACCTGCAGATTTAATATTTGAATCATATCAGCAGCCACTGTGAATATCATCTGCAGAACCTGTACCAGGCTATTCTTAGGCTGTTCTCTAGGCTATTCTTCTCCCCCTTTGGATTCATCAAACAGAATGGGAGCACAAAATACCACAGAAACAATAATAGCCATACATAACAGTTCAAATAAAACCAATAAACCATAGATGGTTCATTACAAATCACAAAACAACTAAAAACCAGTGCAGGAAAAAAAAAACAATACAGATTAATCCCAAATTGGTCAACAACATATAAAAGATAAAGACTTAGAGATAGGATCACTTGTTGTTGTAATAGAGCTCAGCTAGCTGCACTTGAATTCCTTCAAGTTGATCATCCAAGTGTTGAAACCTGGCATAAGTCATCTCATAATATGCCTTCTGCTCATCTGTGAGTGTGTCCAGCCTGCTTAGCACCTGTCTTTCAAACATAGACAGAGGTTCACCTCTGTACTCAGGTGCCTCATATGCAACCATTGCATTTTGGCTTGTAGCAGTGATATCCTCATGTCCAGCAGAGTGTACTGGTGATGCATCCATGTTCTGCACTCCATCAGCATTTTCTTCTTCATTTTCTGGATCAGCAGCTTCATTTTCAGCTCTGTTTGCAGCATTCCTTCTGAATATCCAGCTATCATCTTCCTTTTGAAATCCCATCTTGAGGAGAGTGGAGTTGTCTATCTCACTTGCTGCCTTAATTGTGTCATTTCTTTCATTTGTAGTGTCAACTTCAAAGTAATCAATTAACTTTGACACAAAAATTGCATATGGAAAGCGATAGTCTGGTAACCTTGTGGATTTGAGCATATGCTCCACCATAGTACTTACCCAATTTACCTTGAGTTGATTCATGATGCAGTATAGCAAAATCAAGTCCTCTTCATGGAGAGTTGCATGATTACTTCCTCTTGGAGTAAGCTGCCAAGCAATGATGTAGGCAAGGAGTCTTGGAATGATTGTGAGATTTCCAGCATGAAATCTAGCCACTGGTTCAGCAGGATTCCTCACACAACTTCTGTAAAACTGCATCTTGTTGAATCCCTGGATTCCAGCAGTGTTCCCTTTGCTTACCTTCATTCCAGAATATTTGATTCCTCCCACATTGCTCCATATTTCCCTTGTAATCTTCAGCTTCACACCTTTCACATGGGAGACCAGATTTTTGCCATCTTGAACCAAGTTGCTGTAGAAAACTTTCACCAAATCTGGATATACATTTCCAGTCATCTCTAGAAAGTTCTTCAGCTTTTGATGCTTGAGCAAGGTTTTTGCTTCAATCAGATTTTCTTCTCTCAGCCAGGAAAATTCCAGCACTTTGGGTGCATTGACTTGCTTCCTGCTTGTCTCATGAATGTATCTTGTCATTGCTTCAGAATCTCCAGCAAACCATTTCTCCAGAATGCCTTGGTTGCTGCTGGATTGCTCCTTGGATTTCTTCCTTCTGTGTGATGAGGATGCCATGCTCAATCTGTTTTTCCCTGCACCAGTTTATTAACATACAATTCTAGAAGAAAAAAAATAGCACAAATCATCACTCAGAACAGAAACGAAACCTGTGGTGAAGCAAGTGTGAACCTGGACAGCTTATAGCACAAATGAGAAAGTGTGAGAGAGAACTGATTTGAGCTAGGTTTATATAGAGCTTAAATCAGATTTTAGAAATCACCAATTGTAAAAGAAAATCAATTAAATCAGATTTCAGCAATTATGGATTGAAAATAAAATCAATTTGATATGCTTCAGATTTTATTCCTGTGGTGTAGCAGATTCAGGTATTGATTTGCACAAGAATATATTGGAACCAGATTTCAATTTGATAAATCAAATCTGTTGCACTTACACACAATCCAATCAGTTGGGATACCCACAAGCTAATTGGCATAGGCCTGCTGGTTAATAACCGTAAAAGCAGTCAACAATAAAGTGAGAGAGAGAAAAATAAATCTTTCTCTTTCCTAGTCACAACTGTGATTTCTAAAACAGGGAACGAAACATGTTAAAACATAAAACAACAGATTGAAATTTTCACTGCAGAGGACAATTCAAGCTAATAATGCCCAATTCATTTAAAAGAAAGTGAAACCTGTCTTTAGCAAGTGGTTTAGTGAATAGATCAGCTAATTGAAATTCAGTACTAATGAATTGTATATCACATGTTCCATTAGCTATATGTTCTCTTAGAAAGTGATGTCTAATTTCAATGTGCTTAGTCCTTGAGTGCATGACAGGATTCTTAGACAGATTTATGGCACTTGTATTATCACAATTTATAGGTATGTTATTCAACAGAATACCAAAATCACTTAGCTGCTGCCTTAGCCATAAGGTTTGAGCACAACAACTTCCAGCAGCTATGTATTCTGCTTCTGCTGTGGAGAGAGCAACACAAGCTTGCTTCTTGCAATGCCAAGAGATTAGACTTGATCCAAGCATGTGACAAGTCCCACTTGTGCTCTTCCTATCAACTTTGCAACCTGCAAAATCAGAATCTGAAAAACCAATCAAATTCAAAGATACCTTGTTAGGATACCACAATCCAACATCCTTAGATCCTTGCAAATATTTCAGAATTCTCTTTGCTGCATTGTAGTGTGATTCCTTTGGATCAGATTGATATCTAGCACATAGACATACAACAAACATAATGTCAGGCCTGCTGGCAGTTAGATATAATAAGGAACCAATTAAACCCCTATATTTTGTGTGATCCACTGATTTTCCTGCAGAATCTTGATCCAGCTGACAACTTGTTGAAATAGGAGTGCTGATTGCTTTGCATTGATTCATATCAAACTTCTTGAGCAGTTCCTTGCAGTATTTTTCTTGACTTATGAAAATCCCATCCTTGAGTTGCTTAACTTGTAGACCAAGGAAGAAATTCATTTCCCCTAACATTGACATCTCAAACTCACTTTTCATGGTTTTCACAAAGTCTTCACACATCTCTTCATTTGTGGATCCAAAGATAATATCATCTACATAGACTTGCACAAGTATGATATCTTCACTTTTCTTCTTTAGAAAGAGAGTTTTATCTGAATTGCCACGACTATAACCTTGAGACAGCAGAAATTCACTTAACCTTTCATACCATTGCCTAGGTGCTTGCTTTAATCCATATAAGGCTTTCTTAAGCATGAACACATGTTCTGGATTTTTGTGATCTTCAAACCCTGGAGGCTGAGATACAAACACCTCTTCATTGATGTAGCCATTTAGAAATGCACTCTTGACATCCATTTGAAACAGCTTGAAACCTTGTATGCTGGAAAATGCTAGAAGAAGTCTGACAGCTTCAAGACGTGCTACTGGTGCATAAGTTTCACCAAAATCAATACCTTCTTCTTGGTTATACCCTTTAGCAACCCGTCTTGCTTTATTTCTAGTGATAGCTCCATGTTCATCCATCTTGTTCCTGTACACCCATTTGGTTCCTATGATGTTCATCTCATGCTTCCTTGGAACCAAGGTCCATACTTCATTGTATTCAAACTGGTTCAGCTCTTCCTGCATTGCTGTTATCCAGTTGCTGTCTTGCAGTGCTTCTTCCAGGCTTTTAGGCTCAATCTGTGACACAAAAGCTACTGTTCTGCAGAAGTTATTGAGTGAATTCCTTGTTGAGACTCCTTTCTCAATTTTACCAATTACATTGTCAAGAGTGAGATCCCTTAGAGTCTTCCATTCTTTAGGCAGTCCTGCATTCACAGTAGATTCTTTGACAGAATTTGGATTAGTAGCATCAAGCTCACTAGATTGATTCTGTTGCATAATTGTTCTTAAATCATCCATACCAGGTTCATCCATAACAGATTTGGGCACAGAAAAATCTATTTCATCAAACACAACATGTATAGATTCTTCAACAGCAAGCAATCTTTTGTTATATACTCTATAAGCATGACCATTTATAGCATAACCAATATGTATTCCTTCATCAGATTTAGGATCAAACTTCCCCAGATTATCTTTACCATTATTTAAAACAAAGCATTTGCAGCCAAACACCCTAAGATGACTAATGCTAGGCTTCCTTCCTTTATACAATTCATAGGGAGTTTTCTTAAGAATTGGTCTAATCAATGTTCTGTTAAGCACATAAGAAGCAGTATATACAGCATCAGCCCAAAAATATTTAGGTAAACCAGATTCATTTAGCATAGTCCTAGCTAACTCTTCTAGTGATCTATTCTTTCTTTCAACAACATCATTTTGTTGGGGTGTCCTAGGAGCAGAATAACTATGTATGATCCCATGTTTTTCACAATATTTATCAAACTTTGCATTTTGAAATTCTCCCCCATGATCACTACGAATCTGTTTTATCCTATTTTCATTCTCATTATGCAGAACCTTAGCAAGTTTCTTAAAGGCTTTATATGCATCATTTTTAGAAGCAAGAAACAAAGTCCATGTATATCTTGAAAAATCATCAACAATCACCAAAGCATAGTAATTTCCAGCTAAGCTAGCAGTCCTAGATGGTCCAAACAGGTCCATATGTAAAACATCCAAAGCTTTATTTGAAGAAACCATATCTTTTGATTTAAAAGAAGTTCTAATCTGTTTTCCCTTTACACAGGCATCACACAATCTGTTATTTTGAAACTTTATGTTTGGTAAACCAGAAACAAGTTCTTTAGATTTTAGCTTATTCAAGTGATTTGTGTGAATGTGAGCTAGTCTCCTATGCCACAGCCATGACTCATCATTTTTAGATAGCAAACACTCATTTTCAGAACAACTCTTTATAATGTCTAGGAGATAAATGTTGTTTACCCTTTTTCCAGTGAACAGCACCTTACCAGAATTTTCATTTGAAATTGTACAAGTATTTGCTTCGAAATTGACCTTGTATCCCTTGTCACTCAGCTGGCTAATGCTTAGAAGACTATGTTTTAGTCCTTCAACATATAGGACATTCTCAATAGTAGTTGAGTCTTTAGTACCAACATCTCCTCTTCCAAGAATTTTTCCTCTATTGTTATCTGCATATGTGACATGCCCTTCAGCTTTGAGTTTCAGATTTATAAACTGAGTCACATCACCAGTCATGTGCTTTGAGCAGCCACTGTCTAGGTACCACTGGTTTCTCCTGCTGTTTTTCTGCAACAAAACAGATTTAGCATATATGGTACCCCTTTAGTCTAGGGTCCAGCATGATTAACACCTTTCCTTAGGAAGCCATTTGGCCAATCCTTTAGGAACAAGATATTTCCTAGCCTTACATGTTCTAGATACATGACCAGATTTCATACAATAAAAACATGTTGCAGTATGCATTGTTTTTGAATTACTAAAAGAGGAAAAACCTGTTTTGGAAGGAACAAAGAAACTTGACAGCTTTTTCACATTGCCTTTCATTCCAGGATTATATCCTAAACCATTTTTATTGAAAACAGCATTCTGTGAACCTAATAATGTTTCAAGATTTTCTCTTCCCTTAGTGAAATTTGAAAGTGTTTTTAACAAATACTCAACCTGTTTTTCCAGCTTTTTGCAATTATCACAAGTTTTAATTGATGCATGCAAACATGTCAATTCAAGACTAATTAATTCAGTTTTAGCTTTGTGCAGTTCTTCTTCAAGAGCTTTGACCTTTGGTTCAAGTACCTTATTTACTTTATTCAATCTGTTGCACATAACAGCCAACCTGTTTGCTTCATCATGTGTTTCCTTAAAGGCTAATAGCAGTTGATCATAGTTTTCAGAATCAGTGGAGAAATTACTTACTGAGTCAGAGTTGGATCCCTCATCATTCACCATGAAGCAAAGATTTGCTTTTTCACTTTCAGTTGAAGAATCACTAGATGAGGATACATCATTTTCTTCCCATGAGATATATGCTCTTCTACCTTTCCCTTTGTCACTCCTCTTGCTTGCTGATTTTTCTTTACTTTAATTGTTTGGACAATCAGCTTTTATATGACCTGGTTTACCACATCCAAAACACGTGTAATTGGAAGAATTTGAATCAATAGGTTGTTTGGAATACCTCTTTCTCTGCTGAGTTCTGTCACGGTTTTTCTTTCTAAGAAATCTGCTAAACTTCCTGGTGAGCAGACTCACAGTCTCATCATGTTCTGGATCACCTTCTTCCTCACTTGTATCATGTTCTATGGTAGTTTTCAGAGCAATTCCTTTGGCCTTCTTTTCCACTGTTTCTTGTTCTTTCAATCTTTTCAGCTCAATTTCATGTTCTATCAGCTTTCCAAAAAGTGCAGCAGTGGACATCTTGGATAAATCTCTGGATTCTGAGATTGTTGTTACCTTAGGTTGCCAGCTCCTATCAAGACATTTTAATACCTTAATGTTAAGCTCTTCCTTGTCAAAGACTTTACTAAGGCCAGTGAGGTGATTTACAATGTGTGTAAATCGTTTCTGCACATCTGCAATACTTTCTTCAGATTGCATTCTGAACAGCTCATACTCCTGAATGAGTGAGTGCTTCCTTGCCCGTTTCACATCATCAGTTCCTTCATGAGTCACCTCTAGTACATCCCACATCTCCTTTGTTGAGTTACATTGAGAGACTCTAAAGAACTCATCCATATTCAGTGCAGAGGTGATGATATTCTTGGCTAAGGAGTCATATTGGGCCTTTTTCTTCTTAGTTTCACTCCATTCAGACCAAGGCTTCTTTATTGTTTCATCTTTGACAACCTGCATAGGTATAAAAGGTCCACTGACCACTGCATCCCAGATTCCCATGTCAATAGATTCCATAAAGATCTTCATCCTGATTTTCCAGAAAGCATAGTTAACACCACCAAACATAGGAGGTCTATTAATAGATGCACCTTCAGCAAAAGGCATTTTAAACTCAGACATCATACACACACTTGAGCAAAATACAAGCCCTAGCTCTTGATACCAATTGTTGGGTCTATTAGTGTCTAAGTTCAAGAGGGGAGGGGTGAATTGAGCTTATAAAATTTTCGCAAGAACACACAATTTTTCAGTATTCCAGAGGCAAAAAGAACAGATTGTTTTTACATGAAAAAGATTGATTCTTCAGAGCAGTCTTGGCACAATTTGAATTTTGTTCAATGTAAAATTGTGTTCAACAAGAAATATAACAGAACCAGATCAGCTTAATATTGTGAGGATGAAGGATACAGCTGTGCTTAGAAATCAATCAAAAGCTACACAACACAAGATTTCAAGAAGTATGATCCTTTCTCAGGTTTTAATGAATGATCAGTTTGTTCACAATTCACTTAAACCATTATATGCAGCAACCTTGTTTATAATCAGAAAACTTCAACAAATCAGGAAGAACAGTTTTCACTTAACCCAGAATTAACAAATTCAATTTAAAAAGAACAGATTTAGTTCTTGACAGAATTAAGCAAAAACCAGAAAAGAGTGCAGGGATGAGAATACAAGATGCACACGTTTTTATACTGGTTCACTCATACAGAGCTACATCCAGTCTCACCTTACCCCAAGGTGGAATTCACTAAAAACAGTACCAATCACTTACAAAACCAGCAGTTCTTGAACACTACAAGAACAACACACACAATGCTGAAAAACCCTATTTTAGCACACCTTGCACTCCAAGAAACCCTATCAAGGAGTGACTAACACTTACACCTTTACAAAACAGAATAAAGGAAAGATTATACCTGAAAAGAAGATGCAAGAACTCAAAACCAGTAGTTCAATTTGCTGCAAAACTGCACCGGCACCTTCACCAAGATTCAAGGTTTCCTAGAACAAGCACACTTGAAAATCTCTTTGGAAAACCTTTCAAAAACTCTTTCAATCCTTCTTCTCACATGGAAATTGTTTGATCTCTGTCAAAAGCGTAATTCCTCAGCACTTGTTCATGTGAGAGAGACATTGTTAGTTTCTAACTTCTTTTCAAAAAACAGTTGAAAAGCAGTTAAGAAAACAACAGATTCAGTTTTGAACTTAACAGATTTATTTTGTGAAAACTGCCAACTCAGCTTAACAGAAATAACTGTCTGAGTGGTACCTTTGGTGCCCTAACTAACTTGTGAAAAACCTTTCAGCACACCAAAGAATAAACCTGTTCTTTCACAGTAAAACAGATTAAAGTATAACACACAAGCCAGCTCATCTTAACTGAAATAACGAACTGAGCTTTCCCTTGGTGCCTTAACAGAAATTTAGAAAAGCCTTTTAACAGAGAAGAAATAAACAGATTCTTTCTCCATAAAACAGATTTATTTGTGTACTGTTTTAAAACTGTTAAAACCATTTTAAAAAGCTTTTCAAAAACCATTTAACGAAAGCCTTTTTAACAGAGAAGAAATAAACAGATTCTTTCTCCATAAAACAGATTTATTTGTGTACTGTTTTAAAACTGTTAAAAACATTTTAAAAGGCTTTTCAAAAACCATTTAACCACATCATGTGCTTGATCTAGACTTGGTTAGGCATCTAGGATAGGTTACACAGCAAAAGGCAATCATACACACTTACAAGCCTAATTACAAATGAATCTAAAAACCTATTACAATCTTCAAAGCACTCAAGCCATTTTCTTCATCAAACACACATCAAGCCTTGGTAGGGAAGAAGCTTCCTCCAGCTTTAACACATTTTTCGTTCCTATTAGATATTTCAAGATTTGTTTTGTTGTTGTATATTGTGATTCCTTAGCATAAGATTGATCTCCTCCAAACATGCATACATTGAACATGATGTCAGGTATGCTAGTTGTGAGGTATATGAGATTGATACGATCATTCCTCTGAATTTTGTTGATTCTTAAATTTTCGTTTGCATCAAGATAACAATTTGTCGGCATTGGAGTTATTGCTTCCTTGTTGTTGTGCATCTCAAATTTCTTTAGAATGTAACAACATTATTTTGATTGACTCATGAATGTTCCATTTCTAATCTATTTTACTTGTAATAAAAGAAAATAAGACAACTCTCCCATCATTGACATATAAAATTCACCATGCATAGCTGACACAAAATCCTCACAAGGGATATTAGTTACTCCAAAACTTATGTTATCAACATACACTTGAACTGCTATGATATAAAATTTACTTTCTTAATAAAAAGAGTCTTATAAATTTTTCCCCTCTCAGAGTTTTGAGTAAGAGAAAGTTGCTAAGCCTTTTATACCATTGCCCTAGAGCTTGTTTTAGACGGTAGAGTACCTTCTTTAAGCCTATAAACATATTTTGGATGTTTATGGTCTTCAAATCCTTATGGTTGTGAGACATACACTTCCTCGTTGATAAACCATTAACGTAAGCACTCTTGACATCCATCTGAAACAGTTTTAAGCCACTCATATTAGCAAATGCAGGTAAGTAGTCTAACAACTTCTAATCTAGCTACAAGTGCATATGTTTCATCATAGTCATTATATTCTTCTTGGTTATAACCATTTTCAACTAGCCTAGCTTAATTTCTAGTGATTGTTCCTTATTCATCCATTTTATTCCTAAATACCCACTTTGTTCCAATTATATTCATCTCAACATTTTTAGGAACAAGAAACCATATATCATTCCTAGTGAATTAATTTAATTCATCATGCATAACAAAAATCAAGATTTCATCTTTTAAAGCATAACAACAGTTTTAGGTTAAATTTAAGACACAAAAGCCAATTGTTTAGAAAATTATTAGAGAATCTCTAGTAGAGAATAATTTTTTCAATTTGTCTGATGATGTTGTTCAGTGATAGATCTCTAGGTATTCTCTATTCTCTGGGTAGTCTTTCATCATAGTGTGTCCTTCAGTTTGAACATTTGAATTTATTGATACTAAATTAATTTGTTGAAATTTTCTGAGAATCTCTTGCTTTCATCACTCATGTCATCATTTCCATATATTGGCATATCATTGTTAGTTTCATCACATACCACAAGCATTGATTCCTAAACAATCATTAATCTCTTATTATATATGTGATATACATGACTATTTAAAGCATAGCCAAGAAAGATTCCTTCATCAACTTTTGTGTTAAACTTTCCTAAATTCTATTCTCCATTATCCAAAACAAGACATTTACTACCAAACACTATTTAGGGAGTGAAACTCTCCCCCATGATCACTTCTAATATAGCTAATACAATAATTATTTTCATTTTCAAGAATTTTGGCAAGCTTTCTAAAAATTGAGGATGAATCATTTTTTGATGCTATGAACAATGTTCAAGTGTATCTAGAAAAATCATCAAAAATCACCAATGCATAGTAGTTTTACCCTAAACTCATGGTTCTAGACGGTCGAAAAAAATCCATATGAAGCAGTTCAAGAAGTTTTTTTCTTGAAACAAAAATTTTTATTTTAAAAGAAGTTTTAACTTGTTTTCCTCTTTGACATGCTTCACAGATTTTGTTCTTTTTAAACGTGAGATTGGAAGTTTTGTAACTAAGTCCTTTGAAATTAGCATGTTCAAATGATGTGTATGTATATGTGCTAATATCCTATGCTATAACCATGAATTATCACTTTTAGATAACAAACATTTACGTGTTTATATCTAACACGTAAATGGTTTTAATTCTCTTTTGACCAAGCAAGACTTTATCTGAGGCAGCCTCACAAATAAGCACAAACATGGTTAAAAAAAATCTTTTGCTCTCTGTCACATAGTTGGCTAATGCTTAGAGTGAGTTATGTTTCAAGCCTTCTACATACATCACATTTTTTTATGATGATTGAAGAATTTTTTCCTACATCACCTCTGCCTAGTACCCTTCCTTTATTATTGTCACGATATGTGACAAACCCTTCTTGTTTGAGTGACAAATTTACAAACTTAAAAGCATCTCCAATCATATGTTCTTCGGTAATATTCTTTTTTAGTGCAAGAAGGATAGAAAGAAACAATAATTTTTATATTGGTAAAATCTTTATAAAGAGTTACATCCAGTTGCTTAACTTCACCATCTAAACTCACACTAAACAAAACAAAATCATATTACAAGAGATGATAAAGAAACAACTTCTTTCGCCAAGTGGAAATGAAGGCTAGGTAGGAATACTAAGGTATATAGAAAGAGGTTATAAGGTCTAAGAACAGATTATGCAAACAATTAGATGAGGGGGTAAGAGAAAGTTAGGAATCAATTTGGTGGAGAGATCTGAGGAATTTGTGTAGTCAAAATCAACAGGATAGCTAGTTTAATAGGGAACTAAGGTGGAAATCAGGAAGAGGGAATAAAGTAAAATTTTGGGAGTATGTGTGACTTAAAGAGGCTCCTCTGAAGTATGCCCACCCTAGACTTTATGGAATATTAGGGGACAAGGACAAAATAGTTGAAGAGCTAGTGAGGTGGGAAGATCAGTCACTAGAGAGGAAGATATCGTGGAGACGACACAAATTTGCTTGGGAAGCTATACAAGAAGTTGAATTGATGTAGCAACTTAGATACATTGGCCTAAATAGGGAACACGATGGTGAGTGCGAATGGGGAAAAGAAGAAAATCTAAAATATTTTGTCAAATCTACTTATAAGTGTCTAGAGGCAAACAACTTTGGAGAGGGAGTGAATAGTGACAACTGGTGCAAACCTCTCAGGGAATCAAAGGTACTGCCAACAACACAATACGGTATTTGGAGAGTGTTAAGAGATAAAATTCCCACTAAAACTAACCTTATATATAAAGGGGTAGACTCACCTAATTCTTTGTGTGAACTATGTCAGGAGGAACAAGAAACAACAACACATATGTTCATTGGATGTAAAGTATCACATAGCATTTGGGTTATGTGTGATAATTGGGTAGGAGTACAGTCTCTGCATCATGAACATCTAATCCAAAACTTCCACCAATTTCACCTCACGAACATGTCTGAAAAACAAAATGGTGTTTAGAAAGAAATGTGGATAACAATTGTATGGACAATATGGAACCATAGGAATAAGATAGTTTTTAAGCAAGATAGGGTAGATGCTTTAGAGATATTTTATATGGAACAACTTAATATTTGGACATGGCTAAAGCAAAGAATACCTAAAGCACCATTCTCTTACTTTGATTTGGTCAATCCACCCAAAAATACAATGTTATAATATACTTTTACAATGCACATATCCTTTGGTTTGTGGTATATTCGATCTTTGTCTGGGTTGAGATGGTATAAAATTGCAGGTGTAGTTATGATTAGAGCAACAATGCAGATGTTGATAAAGTCATGAGTTTTATAAGGGGTTCCTAGGGGAGCAAAATAAAAGGAACAAAATAGAGCTTTGTCTGATGTGGATTGGATACAACATAGGAGGATACAATAATAATAAGCTTTTGCAGGAGACGAAAAGACGTTACTTAATTAGGAATGGAGATAACTATAATCAAAGGTAAAGTAGACTAAAGGTGAAGGAAACATGTATTAGTTGTGGGACAACATCATCATAATGGAAGTCTAGCACTTATCTAGCTGTTTTTTTTGTTTTTTCGAGTTGTGAATGTGTAACTGGTTACTATTTGGACTAGTTGGCCGCAAATTGTTTTTTAAGGTTGTAATGTAGCTAATATGTTATTATAGGATTTATGCTTTCTGATCATTACACTACTATTTTGTTATTTGTTGGAATATAAGTTTGGGTTGTAGGCTATGTTAGTATTATGTTCTTTTTGTATAAGAATTAGAACACCCCTTAAGTACGTCACATTAATTAATTTATTTTTTGTTTATAAAAAATTAAAAAATAATACAAATAAATCACACACACAACAAAAATAAAGTTTTCGTTTCTTCACGGTTGATTCATCAAATACTATTTGACACAAACTTCAGCTCTAACATTATCCTCATTTTAACCTTGAGAACAAGGTTAGTTTTGATGAGGAGGGTATTGTCACATGCACAAATGACTTGAGCAGCATGGCTTATGAGGGGGGATATGAACAACATAACAATGCTCCAACATCAAGGTGGGAGTAAATCCTTATTGTGTGGGTTTAAGGAGCAAAAGGGTCAAAAGGAGAAGCAACAAATTACAGTGTTCATAGCAAATTACCTTTAAACTCATCATTTCATGCCACATATTTGTTCATTAAAATTAAAAAGAGAATTTATTAATCTAAAATTGTTCATCACCATTCCTTACACTTCCAACACTACTTAACTATTTAGACAGTTTTTTTTTTAACTTTATTCATTTGAGTAAATTTTGAATAAAATTGCAGCAGTTTATAAGTTGGCCTACTTTATATTGTGATCGAGATTAACCACAACGTTTTTGGGTTTGCTTACCTGATGAACCAGATATCGAAAATTCACACATCTTATGCATGCATGCATTTGTAAATTTATATGCTGTGAAATCAAAATGAGAGGACGAAATAAGATTTTATTTTATTTAATATTTGAGAAAGAGGAGTTGTGCAGTATAGGCTGTAAAGATAGATGAATGGGTTAGTTAAAAAAGATAATAAATTATATTTTTTTATCGACTTCTAGAAAAGTGTTTAATGTTATCAAAAGTCACCTCAGATAGTGCGGTTGTGCCTTTTGGCTTTTACCTTTCTTTGCTGTCATATGATATGAACCTTTTTTTCTTTCTATAATTGCATAGAGGTGTTTCTGTTTTTTATTAGAAAGTTTTTCAAATTAAATATAATTAAATGTACTTAGAATTTAATATAAAATTTAAATTTAATCAAATTAGTGTTTTAACGTGAGGTTTACATCCATTTACTCTTTTTATTGCTATAAAATTATTAAACTCTACATATTTTATAATAAAAAAAATTGTTAAATGAAAAATCATGTTAAAAAAAAATGTTAAATAAAGACGCATGTTAAAAAAATTATAACTTTTAGCATATTCATAGTTTTAACTATTTTATCTTCATAAGTAAATTACATAATTTATGTGAAAAGAAAATATATTCTAACAAAATTACCTAAAATAAGATTATTATTTGGTATATGTCCACATCCACTCTCTTGGAAGAACTATCTTAGTATTATTTTCAATTATTATATATGCTATTATAATTATTATTAATGTTATAAATAAATTGTACAAGATGAGACTCGAAGTCAAGTCTCTTAGATGACCAAAAAAATTTTAACTATTACATCAATCAAGTTTTGTTGTCATGTTATAATTATTGTTATACATATTAGTATAATTATCAATATTAATAATATAAAAAATATTAATAATATAAAAAATATTAATAATATAAAAAATATTAATAATATAAAAAATATTAATAATATAAAAAATATTAATAATATAAAAAATATAAAAAATATTAATAATATAAAAAATATTAATAATATAAAAAATATTAATAATATTAATAATATTTATATATTTAATATAATTTATATTATTAATTTCATTATTATTATTATTCAAATTAGACATCTCACCAAAATAACTGCTTCAGTTTTAGATATTCACAAACATACAAACATGAGTCTTTGAGTAATGTAGAGGAGAGGTGTAATTCTAGGGTTACATATGTGATGGATCCATTTAAGAAGTACAAAATAACAATAGTTTATCTTCAAGTTTACTTTAAAAAAACATGTTTTTTTTTATAATTTAATTTAAAAGATATAATTATCTCATTATAAATCATTTTAAATGTTACTCAAACTTTTATATTCTTAAAAAATATTTATTTTTCATAATCTTTTAATAAAATTATATATTTTTAATTTTTTAAATAAATTTATAATTTATAATTTTTTTATTTTAATAAATGAGGTTACATTTTTATATATTTTTAATAAAGTAATACTTAATAGTCTTATTTTATTTAACAATAAGCGTTGATTATATATTAACTTAAACATAATTATATTTATATTTTATTATTTATTTAAATATATTATAAGGTCCACAATAAAATAATAATTACAATTAAATAATTGTATATTATATATTATGAAGTTAATGACAAACTTCACTGCATATTTTTTGTAAGACAACATTGACAAACCTAATTTCAAAAAGAATAATTATATTTTTCTCATAATAAGTCTAAATACTAACATCTTATTTGTATTTTAACTCTGAGATATTTGAAGATATACCTTCTTTCAACATATGTGAAGAAATAACTGATTTAGTTATAACTGGCTACATTATAAGTTTCAAACTTATTTTTGAATATTTTAACTAGTTATAAATAAAAGCCTAAAAATAGAGATTGATTCATTATCCTCTATATTTATGCATTTATACATAATAACAAACTTTGTACTTAATCATTTATATTTTATAATTATATTTATTTTTAGAAAGAGATAAAATTTAATAAATAGTACAAATCTATATCATTTATAAAGTATGAAGAAAAAAGAATAACATAATCAAATAAAAATAGTGTTAAATTGAAAAGAAAAGATAAAAAAAATTATTGACCGATGAATTATGTACTTTTAATTATTTATTCTATAATTTTATGAATTCTGATTATATGTTTTCATTTTCACTTTAACACATTAGTTGTATAATTTCTTAAATTGTTAATGTACTGGTCGGTACTAGACGAGTTAGTCACTCGATCTCAGTGATCGACCGATTGTGTCAAAATAAGTATTGTAATTGTAAAGTGACAAAATAAAAGTAAATTTGTCTCTTTAATAAAAGATTATGGGTTCAAATTTAAAATAGAAAAAAATTAATATTTTTTTTTCACAATTACTAGTGATATAATAATAATGAAATTAGTATTATATGATATTTTATATTAAATAATCATTATTAATTTATAAAATTCAATAAATTTTTTATTAGTTATATTTTTATTGAAAGAAAATAAATTATCATATGGTATTTTACATTAATAAATAATTATTTATAACATGTATATTTTTTCTTTTTAATAAAAATTTAGTGACAACTTAAAAATAGTCACAAGTAATATACAAATAATGACAACTTAAAATATAGTCACAAGTAATATACAAATAGTGACAACTTAAAATATAGTAACAACTATAATACAAATAGTGACAACTTAAAATATAGTTACAACTAATATACAAATAGTGATAACTTAAAATATAATCACAACTAATAGTGACAAATTTTATATATAACACTCTTAATTGTATTATCACAAAATAAAAATAATATTGATTTATGAAAAAGAAGATCATACATTTAAATATAAAATAACATAAATTTAATAATTTTTCCGTAAAAATGAATTTATGATATATTATTATTGATACCAACATCAAGACAGTGGTTGTGAATTGAGATGCGAACTTGGACCAGAAATTAAATGATTGAGTTTTTTCACTCAGTAAAATTGGATTTGCATCACACCGTCATCATTGCTACAACTATTGTTGAGGGCCTTTAGCAAGTATGAAGCCTCAACGTGGGGTTTGTTTGGTTTGGCAAAATTTATATAGATTTGTATTGTAGTCTTTTTCTTTCAAAATTGCCTGATATAAAAAACTTCCAGATTACTCAATTTATAAGAAAAATGTATGTTATAGTGTTACGGAAATCATCTTATATATTTTTAAAAATTTGTTCTAAAAAACTTGTTCGGAAAATATTTCATATATTCTAGAAATAGAAAATTTGTTTTGAAAGATTTCCAAATAACTAATATGGAAGTCTCCATTTAAATATACCATAAAAGGTAGAATGGTCCTTTTAAAAAATTATAGGGGTGCAATTAATGATTATGTGGGTGTAAGAAGCAAATACCCAATTAAAAGGCTTAATAAAAGGTAAAATAAAAATGCAAAGTACACCAGATAATTAAGAGCCTAATAAAGATCTAATCAAAAAAATTACAAAATTTCTATTCTAACCTTAAACTTTTTCATAGTACTTTTTTATGTCCTATCTATAAATTCTCTTTTTTGAAGAAAAATATCGACCTTGAATTTAGTGTTTTATTAAATAAAAAATTAAGTACTAAAAGGACTCAAAGCTAAAATTAAAAAAGAAAATAATCTAATTTAAATTGAGACTTAGTTCTTGTGAAAAATAAATATTTTATCATTAATATGCTTGGATATCTTCCTCCGCTATCAAAGACCAAGCTATAAAATACTTTATACAATTTCAACATAAATCTCTCTTCTATATATAGTTATCTACACACTTATAAATAATTTTTCTTAAGAAGAAATGAAAATTTGTTTTAAAAATTAAAAACAAATTAAAACTGTAAAACCAGATTACAATTTTCTTTTTGATAACAAAAATTTGGTTTCTTTGAAAATAATTAAAACATTTTAGTAAAGTTTTCTTTATGTGAAATATTTCTGTTTCAGAAAGTATGTTCTGTAAATATTCTGAAAAGAGTAATTTGTAAATATTTTTGAAAGGGATAAAATGATTTTTTCTGAGAATGATGGGGTGAAGGAAGTCATTTGTTGGGGTGTAGAGAGAAAAACCTTTTATTTATTATTCAATTGCTTCCTGCACCCTCACATTTTTTTTCCTGCACCCCCACACTCTTATGCAAAGACTAAATCTTCCTTAATAGTTTTTAAAATTCTAAAAATATCCTCCACCTAAAAAAACCCTAAACAGCGCATGCAACGATTCTCTCAGTTCACAGCCGTGGGTTTCATTTTCTAGCAGCAGCCGCACCTACAAATCGCTATCCTTACAATCTCAGACATTTATGTTGCTGATATAGAGTGCTTTTAATCAAGGTAAGTTAATTTCTTTGCTTTCGGATCTGCACATCCCGTTTTTTTATGGATTTTTGTTTCCGTAAGTGTTTTCTTGCATTCCGTATCATAGAATCCGGTAGAATCCCAAGTTTATGCTTGCGGTAAAATCCCGAATTTGTAGTTCTGGGAAGGTTCTGAATTTTTGGATTTAGGAAAGTTCTGAAATTTTGAATCCCCTGCTCATCAAATTCATATAAATTAGTTGAAATAATATGAACATTTGATGTTAACTGGCAAAACAAATTATTAGAACTCCATGTTTATAAATCTTTTTCAAACTTCACAATTATCATAATGTTTTTCAATGCTAAGTGCAGTACCAAAAACAGCCAAAGATCAAATCAGTTTCTATTTGAGCTGAAAAGGGAATGTAACAATATTTTATGCAAAGCTTCTTTGCCACCCATCTAGTGTGCAAGTTCTTACTTGTTCTCTTATTTTATGCAATATGATATGATTAAACCAAAAGTTAAGTATATAGCATGCAAGGTGTGTACTTGGAATCCAACATGGGAGATCTTTACTATATGAATTACAAGACCAACTAAAGATGTTTCCTCCTTTGAACTTCCACATATTATTGGCTCAAGTAAGCAAAGTTACATCTTTACTTGATAGCTAGAATCATATTATCATTCAGTTGGGAGTATATACGGGACCCACCCAAACACATCCTTCCTATTTCTCCTTTTTAAACAAACACTGAAAATTTAGTATTTCCAAATAATACAAATGTCTTCCTTCCTCGTTAGCCAGTTGAAGTATCCGATCTCAATATCACAATAACAAAACCAAAGTGAAATGCAACTTTTCTAACCCACTTTAGGAGCTCATCCCGAGTACGAAATATCTATAAAAGTTATCATAACAAATTATTTCATTTATTAATTAACAAACAACTTAAACATACTTTACAAACTTAACCTTACCTCATCTGTAGTAAACGCATTTATACATTCATCATCATCCCACACATCAACCCCATCATATATTTCTTGTTCAATTTCTTGACTACTGTCCATGCTTCTACAAAAAAAACTAAATCATTGCATTTCGGATCCATGAATCCATAAGTCAAAAAAATCATTCCAGATCCACCAATCCATAATTCAAAAAAACCATTCTGGATTCAGGAATCCATAACACAAAAAAACCATTCCAGATTCAAGAATCCATAACACAAAAAAACCCATTCCAGATTCAGGAATCCATAACACAAAAAAACCATTCCGGATTCAGAAATCCATAACACAAAAACACAATTCCGGATTCAAAAATCCATAATGCAATTTAAGCTTCCGGATCCACCAATCCGTAATACAATTCAGGCTTCCGGATTCAGCAATCCAGAAAACAACAATCTATGATAATTTTACTTCCGAAACACCCCCTCATCTGGAAAACACAATGTAATTAATTCCAGATTCTTAAATCCGAAATATATTACCGGATCCCGATATCCGGTAACCTCGAAATCCCCATAACCGCCATGCCTTTAAAAAAAACTGTAGTCTTACCTCTAACACCCAAACAATACTTCGACAACGTTCTGTATTCTCCACCTTGCTCCGAAGAATTGCAAAGACTCCCAACAGTAGTTGATATTTCAGTGATGAAGATGAACCGCTACAATGCAAGTCCAGGAGAGTGCCCTTTTCAAATTATAAGTCAAGGGTACTTTAGAAATATTTAGAATTATGGGGGTGCAGGAAGAAAAATGTGGGGGTGCAGGAAGAAGAAGAAGCCTTCAATTGTGTCTCCACCCATACCGTACCCCCTCCATTCGAAAGCCCAATCTCCTCTCACCCAATAATCCCTTGTCACTTTTTCAACAATTCAATTTCCTTAATCAAAGTTGAAGATTTGTACATTTTGCGTGTAAAGTTAAACATAAATTTTCAACTCTGAAAAAATTAATCTTGAAACTTTTCTCTATAAATACGATTACATTAGATAAAATGGGGGTTCGAAAAAAAAAAAGAAAAAAAAAGGGGAAGAAGGAAACAAAGAATAAGAAATTAAAAAATAAAAAATAGAGCATGGAAGCAGGTAACTATCTCATCAATCCAAACTCAACCAAGAAAGAATGAATGAAAGGGATAGTAAAAATCTCTCTTCTCCTTTCTGGCCAAGAAGTCTCTAGAACTTTGCTTCTTTTGTAACTATTTTTTGCAAGCGAGTATGGCTTGTTGATAACTCTACTTTCTTCTTATTAACCCAAACCAAGCTTTTCAATTGCTACACAGTGAATGCATTTTGTTGAGAGAAGGTTTAAAGGATCTTCATCAACTTAATAGATGTTGGAAAACAAGACGTTTGCGGAAGCATGGTCCATAGTAAATCAAATTCCTATTATACCAAAAATCCATGAAACACATGTAAAGTAAGAGTATTTTGTAAAAAAATAGAAAATAGATTGAGGAGACTTGAAAATAGATTGTGAAGAATGCTAAAGAATAAGTATAAGAAGATTTAATATAATATTATTAAGACTTTTTAAAGTGAATTTAAAAAAAAAAATTATTTAATATTTAACTAAAATTAACTCAACTAATCATATGCTTAACATTTAGTTAATTTCTAATTATCATTATTACACTTTGAAGAAGTACATGTAATCAGGTTAGAAATTATGTGATATAATTACATTCATCATTACACTTAAAAAATAACATGTGTTGATAAGAAACTTTTTACTTCTACACTTATATGAATTTTGTTATATGTCTCTGGGATAATAGAATATTTTAATAAAATAAACTAATATCGAATTTACAAAATTTGAGAATTTTCTTCCATTTCTTTTCGCTTCTATTTTGTTAATCTTTCTTAAAAACTACATATATTTATTTCTTTTATTTATTCTTGAATTTCCTTTTTCTCCTTCTTTATTATTTTCTTCTTCAATCATACTTCCATAAAAAAAAAATATGCTTATATATAACATGACATATTCCCAATAAAATTAATTTAGCACCCTTGCATTTTGAATTGGGTATATTAGCTCTTGATTAAAGTTGCAACATAATAAATATTAATAGACTATTTTTTTATATATGTAAGGACTTATTTAAATCTGTGGTTTTTTAAACCTTCATATCATTAGGTTTTAATATACAAATCATGATAACGTGATATCTTAAATTTTTTTCTAAAAATAAATAAATAATATTAACAATAACAAAAACAATAAAAAATTATTTATTTGAATATTTATAACTTATCTTTTTCTCTCTTTTTTTCTTGAATTCAAAGAATAGTAATAACATATTTAATAAAAAAATTAAAATATCTTATAATAATATATAAATTAGAGAAACAATTATTTGGATGTGACATCGTTACAACCCGAGTCTTAAGAACGCATGTTGCGACAGTATGTAATCACAGACAGTTTTCTTAAATAAGAAGGACAATAAAAAATAATAATATTACAATAGTTTGGTTTAAGTATACAACCCTGTTAGTTTTACTCAAGGATATAAGAATTGTGTGACCATTTAGAAGTCTTAATACTTAATAAAATAATAAAAAATATAAATTTTATCAATACATAATGTTTTATGGAGAAGAACTACGTAGAGAGATACGTAGGACTAAGAGTTCACTCCTGTAGAGCAAAATATATATATATATATATATATATATATATATAAAAGTCTAGCTAATATTTTTTACTTATATAATATTTCACATAATAAGAATAATAATAGTGATAACTAATTTATTTTTTTAAATAGTAAAATGTATATTAATCTTCTTTTAAATTAAAATTTTAATTTTTTTAGGTGAAACAAATATTTTAAATAATATAATAATATGCATAATAATATTATTTACACAGATAAGCATTGTTACGTTGAATGTTGTCGGTACCACTATATAATCGATTTCCAATACCATTTCTAATAAATATTGATGACTTCTTATTTTTTTCACCAATCTATCACAATATTGATAATTGTCAATGTCAATAATAATTCTAAATATAGACATAAATAGTAAATAATATTTGTAAATAACTCCAAAAGAGTTCTTTCATGAGAGCGGATGTGGGTATACAAGATTCTTTTGTAGATAAATTGATTTTTTTCTTGTAGTACTATTACATAGGATTATTAATGACAACTAATGTATCACTATTGTCTTATATATTTGTAATATTGTATTATTGTCATTATTACATACAATTATTACTGATAATTATTTTTGTCACAATAGAATTTAGTTTTAGTAACATTTTAAATTATTGTCACAAGTATAATAGTGACAAGAGTACTAGTGACAATTTAACTATTGTCACAAGATATTAATAGTGATATATTTATAATATTTAACGATGAATATTTATATCCCAAAAGTTAATTTTTCTTGTAGTGAATTATTTACACGAAAAAGCATTGTTACGATGAATGTTGTAGATACTACTATATAATCGACTTCCAATACCAATTCTAATAAATATTGATGATGATTTAGTTTTTTTTTGTTTTTAATCAACATGTCACAATATTGAGATTGTGACAAATGCTGATCCACTAGTGAGACATGTATTTGAGAGTCTAACTTAATATAATTAGTTAAATACATTATTTATATTTTTTATTTAGTTATCTTATAGTTTTCTTTGTTTCTTAAATATATTATCGGTTTGTTTATATATAATGTGTAGATACATTTATATTGTTTTTGGACCTTAGGATAGAATTTTTTTTTTCATGTGTGTTGTTTATTTTCACTAAAAGAAATTCAATTTTAGTGATCATTAAAATTGGTTGTTAAAAGTTTTAAAATTGGTAGCTAAACATATTTGCAATCGAAATAGCAATTAAATAAAGATGGTAGTAAACAATTTAGTCGCAAAATACTTAGCGATCGATTTTCAGTTGGTCACAATTTAACGATCAAAATTTCGGTTTCTATTTTATCGTAAAAAGTCTGGTCACCACAATTCCAGTAGACAAAATTAGCGACCAACTTTGATTGAAAAATCGGTTGCTAAATTCGTCATTAAAGTAAAAAGAGGCAATGATCGTCGTTTTCGATCTCTAATGCCTTGAAATTATTAATTAAAATAAAATAAATTTCGGTGGCTACATGTCAGACCAATATCAACCAAGTTCACTTCAGTGGCTTAATACTATTTTTTTTTTAATTACAACGACTAATCCTTTTTTGGTTGGTAAATGTTGGGTTGGTCATTTATAACAACCATACTCATTTTCGATCGCTAATGAATGATTTTGTAGATTTAGTCACCAAATCGTTTTCGGTGCATATATTTGTTTGTATTATTAATACCAATTTTAAATGTTATTTTGACCTATTTATAAACAATTTTATACTTACTTATAAATACTCAAATTCACTCAAGCTAAACGGAAATGAACTTCAATACATAATTTACAAAAGAGTTGTATACAAATTAAAAGTAAATCATATTGCATAACGAAAATTATTGCAAACAAGTTAAAAGAGTCAAATCTATTACACAATTCAACATACAACTAATCTTCTGCATTATCATTTGTAATGTGGTCTCCTTTATGATGTCCACTGATAGTAGGATCCGAAGGGCCTAGCATGAGATTATTCATTTGAATGTGTTGTAAGATGAGTTTCATGTGCTCATCTTGTTGGCGAATGTGTTCACTCTGCTCTTGATGAATTTTCATCAATTGCTCCATCTTTTCTTCTAGTGTCCATTCCTTGAAATCTTTTGCTTAAGTTCATCATTTAGCTTTTATATAGTCTCGTGCATTTCTTCTATTTGATGGACTACTAGAGCTTGACTTGTAGACGAGTAAGTACTTATGGAACTATTAAACCTTTTGCTCAATATACCAAGTCCATAGACATTCCCTTCTTTTATTTCCACCTCCAACAACATTAATGTATATTCCATTGTCCTTGATGGAGGCAACAAAAGAATAAACATTAAATTATAACTTCAAGTTTAAACATACCGCAAGCTTATGAGTCTTGACATTGATCCATTGTCCAGTCTTCAATTTCTTTGTTCTCTTTACAACCTCCCAAGTAGTTGGTTATCGTTCAAGCTCCTCAATCTACCACTACAAGAAAATCATGAAATAGAAACCAATTTTGAGCACTACAAGAAAACAAGGATTTAGCGTGGGCCAAAAACGGACGCATATGTGTTGGATTTTCGTTGGCCACAGTCCCGACGAAAAAACCTCGGAAGCAAATGGAAACTAGCGTGGGCTAGCGAGTTGGACGCATGTTGCGTGGGGCAAGCCCACACAAAATGGACACAAATCTCATAATCTGAGTGGATGCACAAGCGATGCATATGCAACGACTTATGTGTGGGCCAAACCCACGCAAAAATGCCTGTGTCGGGATCCGCTGACGAAAATGAATATATATATATATATATATATATATATATATATATATATATATATATATATATATATATATATTAGAGGTTGCGTGGGCCTAGCCCACGCAAAAGCCGACACATATTACAAAAAAAAAGCCAAAGTACAAAAGTAATACAAATAGTTAAACAAAGTCTTTGATCCATTCAAATATTCAAAATGATATGAATACTTAAAAAAAATATTACAATTAAAATTGTACTTTACAAATTTAACTAAAAGTAGCAAAATGAATCCCATAGTGATGTGATAAACCTGTAAAATATTACAAACAATATAAATAAATAAATAAATGAAATAATTAAAATACTTAGTATATAATATAAATGAAATAATTAAACTTACAGTATATGATGCACTTTAAGGAACAGGTTGATCATCCTGCTCTGGATCATTTAAACACCCCTATGTCACTAAATAAACTTTATTCTTTGCATCATCAATATTTTTTTTAAACACTACAAAAATTAAAAACTTCATAATATAATTAATTATTAAAACATAATTAGTGGAAAAGAATATCACATAACATCAAAGATTCTACGAAAGGAACTAATCTACATTTTCATGTTATAATTGAATTCGTTTCTATGTAAATTACAAAGCTTACATGAAATTGGTGCAATTGCCATATATATTTATCGAGTATATTATTAATTTACATTCATTCTTTTCTTTGTAATAGGGAAACCATGACCTTCCTAGCTACTATTGTTATTATTCCTATAGGCATTCTTTTCATCCTTTCTGGCCTAATTGTAAATATTATTCAAGTAACATAACATTCACATAAATATATTATTAATTTACAAAATTTTAATATTTTTTTAAAATTATCTCTCTGAATAGCATGTTTGGCCTAAACATTTAAATTTTTTCTATAAAAATAAATATGTTGAATATCTTGTAATACCAATGTTGTATCAAAATATGTTAGAGTAACTTAGAGATTATATCTTTAGATTAGTTTTCCTTTTTGTTTTGGAAAGATAAAATTTAAATCAAAATCTAAAATAAATAAAATTCCTAAATTATTAAAAATTCTAAATAAATAAAAATTTAAATTATTTAAACCATTACATGGAAGTTAGCCTTATTTTTAGTTGTCTCTATTGGAAGAACAATTTAATATTGACAAGGGTCTAAATCTACAACTACATCAAAGAAATTAAAAAAGAAGAAGAACCGAGGTAGCAAAATTGAAGTGAATCAGGAAAACATGTGTAAATATGTTTATCAAAATAGATATAATTAATTCTTGTTTAACAAGTTTAGGATCTAATATCAATTTTACTAACGAGAAAGAGTTAACTGTAGTCAATTAATTTGTTTTGATGCATGAGATTGGGTCACACTTAATAATCCAAACCAACAACATATACCAGCAACCAATATATCAGCTCAATAATCTAAATAAAAAATCAAAAAAATATGAACCTTTAAATGGAGTGACGCGGAGGAGGCTAGGGTTAGTTACGCGGAGGAGGCGGTGACGTGCAAGCAGTGACGCAGAGGCACGCGGAGGAGGCGGTGACGCTCAACCAGTGACGCGGAGCCACGCGAAAGAGGTGGTGACGCCCAAACAGTGACGCGAAGGCAGCGGAGGAGGCGGTCACGCGTAGGCTCGCAGAGGCACACGAAGGAGGCGGTCACGCGGAGGCACACGGAGGAGGCGCTGACACAGAGGCACACGGAGGAGGTGCTGACACGGAGGAGGCGAAGGACTCTCCCGGAGCAGTGACGGCCGCAGAGGCAGAGTTGAAGAACGACGAAAATTCTAGGTTTTCAAATTTGGGGCAAGTTCTGTGAGTGTTGGGAAAGCGAAGACAAATTTTTTTATATATAGTCCCAGTATGCGTCGACCACATCCGACGCATACTTTAAAATATTTAATTTTAACTAAATTTAAAATCGAATTCAAAATTTAAAAAATAAATTAAAACTTTTTTTATATAACAAAAAAATTAATTTAATGTATAAAAATATTTAATTTCATTATACAACAATTTTTTTTTTAATTTATAAAAAAACAATTTAATTTAATTTATACAATAAAAAATTAATTAATTTATACAATAAAAAATTACTTTAATTTTTACAAAATAATTTAATTTAATTTCTACAACATAAAATTAATTTAATTTGTAAAAAAAATTTATTTAATTTATACAACAATAAACAAATTTAATTTATACAAAAACTAAATTAAGTATAATTTGTATGTGACATAACATCTACTACCACAAATATCAATGAACCCTATTATTGAAATTGCTCATGATACCCTCATCATCCCTTCTAACTTATAATTCAAAATTTAATAATAAAATATATTCCATGATTCTAAGTTAATTCTATATACTATCACGAAATGACTCATATTTCTCAATCAGCCTTTACAATGCGCTTCTTAGTTCAACTCTTACCTTGACAATGGACTAGGGTTATTAACTTATAATCCAAAATGTAATCATGAACTCTATTTCATGATTTTAAGTTCATTCTATATCACACCCAGTCGAAATTTACTTATTTTTGTTACATTTATTAAGAACTAAGTCTACTAGAATTACTATGTCAAAGGCCTAATATAAGGAATATTGCATATGTGTCATCTCATCACTTAAAACTTACTACATTATTATGTGCTTCAGTTGGAAAACATCAATTTCTTTTCGAGATCATACTCAGTAATTATAACAATGACATTTATAGAGCATGTAGTCAACTTTGGAACACTTTGGATATTGTAGCAATCTAACAATTAAGAATAAGTTACTTACTCATAAAATAAGTAAGAATAAAAAATAATAACATAAATAATAATCATAAATAATGAAAAAAATAAAGTTAATGGGATCACGGTTTGAGTTACCAATCATGCGGAAATTTTTATGCTCTTACATTAAATCCCTCACTCCTTTGTGACTGCTTCTTGCATCGTGGAATATAACAAATAAATTTTGCAACATCATACTGGTGTTTTCAAAGTTTGAACCCTAAATTAAGGGTTGAAAAACTAAAAAAGAAAATTATAATGCAATATACATTATTAATTAAGGGTTAGGCATGCTACCAAGTTAAGTGACAAATTTTATCATATTGAAAAGGGTGTAAAAGATGGGAACTTAAACCACAATTCATGCATAGAGGTTTAATTTCATGCTATGTTTTATATGGTTTGATATTTTGATTAATTATCCTATTATGGCCGCCATTTTCCCGTCATAGTAAAACATACCTATTTTATATTGGATCCAAGAACAAACTTTGATTCCTCTAATCTTATATTAATCATAGAATATATGCCAAGTTTGAAATAACGTAAATAGTATTATTTTTATTTTGTATGGTTTCTCACACTAGACCTAGCTGCCAATAGCTGGAACCTTTGTTTATAAGAAAGTACCATTCAATGTCTTTTGTGTTGACAACCTTCTTCTAACAAACTTTCAACTCTTTTTGCCTACAAATGTTTGTATGTCCATCTTTAGGTTTTCCTTTTTTTTTCCAAAGTGCAATTTCAATAAAAAGCTTTTCTTCAATTATTTGATCAATACACGATTCAGCTTCTCTTTTAAAATGAAAACTTTGTGCTATGCAAGTGAACAATGTGCCCATATTTAGCTTTCCCAAAGTGCTATTTTAATACAAAACCTTTTTACCTCAATCATTCAATTAATCTATTTTCAAAAAGAAATATAATAAACATAACAACAACAAATAAGTTAAACAATTAATAGTTTTTTTTTACTGAACCAATGTAGATTTAGTGATTGTTATAGGCTAATCACGAGAATCACCTAATAACAATCACTATGATGGATAGTTTATCATATGTCTTTATAGATTATAGTTTGTAGATCACACTTATACGTGTTAATAACGAATTTAGGCAGTTATAGTTTTTTTTTTAAGTAACTTAGCACATATATAGTTACAATTTTATGCATTCATTATTCATCATATAGAAATACCATTGAATGCATATATTTGAACTATTTTTCTAATTTACAGCTGAAAGGTTTAAACAAACTTTATATTCTAAACCTATAATCACATTAGAAATTCTGATCAAAATATTGAATCTTCAATATACATTACAAGAAAATCATACAATAGAAACCAATTTTTAAAAACAAAAAATAATTAATTGTTACAATAACTAAATTAGAAACCATTGTAAAGACTAAACAAATTTTGGTTTCTAAATTAGTTTTTATTATTGTTAAATGATTTCTAAATTGGTATCTAATTAGCAACCAATGTTTTTGCTACCAATTTTAAAAACTAAATAATTGGTAGTTAAAATCTTGATAGCTAATTAGATATCAATTTAGAAATTATTAAACAATAATATAAATTAATTTAGAAATTTTCTTTTTTTAGTTTTTAAAATGGTCTCTAATTTAGTTATTATAACCACTAATTATTTTTTTTTCTAAAATTGATTTTTGTTTTATGTTTTTCTTTTATAGTGATATAAGAGAATGATCAAAATGTTAGAGTGAGAACTAGTAATCCTATCTTACAAAATATGAGAAATTGAGGTAAAGTGTAAATCCAAAATTCTCAGAGTCAGAAAGAGAACTGTTAGCATTTTTTAAATTCCAGACTTATTCGGTGCAGATATATTCATATCTAACACAAATAATCAGTTTTATTACTCACATTTTAATTAAACAAAAGTATTATTATATCATAATTGAAAATATAACAAAATATCTTACTAAATTTAATACAACATTAAAAGTTAATTACAAAACGTAACGTAAATCGATTGCTTGTATAATATAACCCAACCCCCACGTATTTTCCTTTTCTTTACATACGTATACATATGCATATATATAACTTCTTTTTGGATTCAAACTAAACTTTGAAAAACTCGCACATTGCATTGCACTTAGACTAATAATGTAACAACGCGTAACCACGAAATTTTGGTTAACTTATACGAAGTAGTCTAGGAAAGAAACTAGAAAGTGTAGTACTCATTTAAGAACATCATACGAACTAATTTGTAACATGTACCTCCGTGGCAGCAAAAAAGGAAGGGTAAGAACCCCTTATGAACCTTCCATAGTTAATCACTTAATCCATAAGGAAGGGTTGTGGGGGAACACTTGAATACACTAAAGTGAACAAAGGGGCACGTGTCCCCAACATTGGATTGCTTTTGGAGCTTCCAAGGTTCATGCTTGAAATGAAGCTTCCCACTTTTTTCTTGTCCATGACCAACGATTAATTTCCGAAAAGACAACCAATGGGTCCCTTGTTGGCTGTTCAGTGTTTTAGCCAGATCATGTTTTTTGGCCGTTGAATTCCTCTATTAATAATCCCAAACACGGTGTGTTCTAGCTGTACTTCGATTGAACACGTCAACTACTTGTTCATTTCAACACTTTCAAACGATGACATTAATTTTATTTCCACGAAAAGCCCCTCCCTTATTTAATGTTCTTAATTCACATTTTATAAATTTAATGGAATGCATAAGAGCGTTTGTTGTGTCCATTTCAAAACACCACCCACTTTCTTTTCATTCATTATATTTCCTTTGTCATACTCCATAATCATTATAAAAAAATTAAAACGAATCACTATATAATCTGCTCTTCACCTTCCACTTTCTCACACCGGGTTCTCTTTTCTTCTACGAGGTGCATTAAGCCAGCCTCGTAGTAGAATCAAGAAACCCTTCTTCTTCTCTATTTCCTTTTCATATTCATATCACCACTCCTTTCATCCAAAGGGACTTCAACACTATATTTACCTATATTTTATTTCTTCACTTAGTTGCAAACATATTCATTATTATTGTAATTATATAGTTCGAGAAATGGAGGTACATTCTCCTGTTGTGGCAAAGAGATTATGGAATGTGATGAGGATAACCTTCTTCATGATAAGGAAGGGTCTTATATCAAAAAGGAAGATGATCATGGACATGAACTTGATGATGAAGAAAGGGAACGTGAGAAAATCTCTAAGCAATCTCATGTCATCACATCATCATCACCACAACCCTGAGAGCGTGACACGAGGTGGCTTAGGGGTGCATTATGAATTCTCATGCAGCAATAGTCCAAATCCTGTTTTCTTCCACATGCCAAAGCGCAAGCACCATTTCAACTTTCCCTGCATTCATACCCCTGAAGTTCTCGACGATGAACACCGTTTTTCATTCGAAGTTGAAAGTGATGTGCCTAAGGGTGTGGTTACCGTGCCAAAAACCCCAGAATATATGTACAACATATTTGTTCCTGGAGAAAAAAGCCCTCTTCTCTCACCGTTTTCTGTGAGAGTGTCCAATTATTCTGCATTGGATGAAAGTGAGGAAATTGGAAATGATGATCATGTTGTTGATGATCAGGCTGAGGATTTTATCAGAAAGTTCCATGACCAGCTTAGGTCGCAAAGCCCCGTGCAGTTCCTAGGTTACTAATTAATGATATAAAGAAGAAACGAACCATGTAGTTACAGTAATAATGATGCATTGCACTTCTTCAAATGCTCTACTACTGAATGCTGATCAGTTTCATCTTGTAGAGAGCCTCAATTCGGCATTTCATTTGCTGTGTAAATTGGTGTCGTGCTGTTTATTATCCATGATCGGTTTTGACATTAAATATTTTTGTTTTCATTCTGTACTTCAGTTGTTTCATTTGTCTAGAAACCTAAAATGATAAGAATTGTTTTTTAATGTAGACATTATTTTTGTGGTAACATGTTGTATGCTCATTTTTCCATGTATAAATTAGAATAAAGTATCTTGAATGGGAATTTTTATATTACTAACCCTGTGGCATGATGGTACATCGTTGTGGGCATGTAGGTGGAGCAACATTTTGTTCTGTTATCTTGAATATATTTTTTTTGCCTTTTTCATAGACATGTGAGATCCCCCACCTACCATTTCTAACTACCATTAATTAACGGTTTCCATTTTGATTTTCATTTAACCACCCCTCATGTTTGTGTGTGTTGGTTGTATGCTATGATGCCTATTCTCCTTAGGACGTAGATAGTTAGGTTCGATGTTGAATGATTTGCGTGAAAGTATAAAATATGGAAGAGTGTGGAAGCTAGCTAGCGATTTCGGAGTAGTTGCTATATTTTTGACTTATTTACTTGATGTTATTAACAGCAGACATATTTGACATACTCATAAAAACATTTATTTAATAACTCAATAAATTAATATTTTAATTATATTTATTTTATTTTTTAATTTAAAATATTATTATTAAGGTTTACACGCTTCAACTTATCAACATAATTAGTAAAAAATAATCAATACAATGAGAAATCAATATAATTAGTAAAATACAATCAATACCATGAGAAATTGGGTTTATAGCCATGCAAGGAAAATATTATGATTATGAGAGTAAAGACTTAAGAATTCTTAGATTGTATATTTTTTTTTATCTAACTACATTGAGATTTATTTATCAAAAGTAAACTTCTTTATCTATTGTATTGGTAGGGTCCGTATGACCGATATCATGACTTGGGAAGCCGATCGACATCACAAAGACCATTACGCTTAAGCAGGATTAATGAGGCTAATCAGCCATCACACACTAGGTAATTAATCCCTAAGCATGACTCAACTCCCTAAATCGGCCCAATAAGAAAGAGCCCATGGTAACCATATAAATAGGCATAAGTTCCAAGAATTAGCTACGTTATTATACAATGCTCAAGATATCGAGTGTTGAATACTGAATTCTGACTTGAGCGTCAGAGTGCCTTTTGCAGGTACCGTCCGAGCTTGGACATCGCAGAGACTGAGGGGAAGCGCAGCAGAAGGAGAGTAAGGAGCCCGCTTTAGGAAGGAGGGAACAATTGACCGATTGACCGAGGAGTAGCTCAAATTGTTCTCTTGGTTCCAACCCTGTTCGAGAATAATTGGTGTCCACCGTGGGGCCGAGAGAATTAGCAGGAAGAGGAGAGTAAATGGTATCAACCCGAAGCGAGAGGATGTCTGAAGCTGAGCAAATGACACTTTTGATGTCTCTTCAAAGAGAGATGGTTGAAATGAAGAGAATGAACGAGGAAAGCAAGCAAAAGAATGATGATGAGATTCTGGCTCTTCGAAAGGAGAATGAAGAAATGAAGATAATGTTTGGGTAAGGGGGACCATTTGCCGGACTGAACAACCTTGTCGGGAAGTCCTTCACCACCCGTACCGGCTCTAAGACTGTGGAGGAGTCGAAGGATAAGGTCCACACCCAGGAAGTCGACAACGAATCTTATCCAAATAAGTCGCCCCCACGACCGGTACTCTGGACTCGGCTCGCCGACACCCATTCACCGACTCCATAATCAGAGTACCACTACTAGATAAGTGGAAATGCTTTAATAGAGATCGTTATGATGGCACGACCGACCTTGACGAGCACATGGACGTGTACACCACACACATGAGCTTGTACACTTCAGACGACGCAGTTCTATGCCTAGTGTTTCCCACATCACTGAAAGGAGGAGCTTTGAGCTGGTTTACGAAGATCCCTCCAAACTCCGTCGATTGCTTTGAGACACTAGTGTCCAAATTTGAGACCAGTTCGCCACCCCGCTGACCGCATCATCTGACCTCCATTGCCCTGGTCGGCATTCGCCAGGAGAAAGGGGAATCACTGAAGAAGTTCATGGACAGGTTTGGGAAAGTGCCATGAGCATACGAAATCTGAGTCGTAGCCATGCATCACATGCTTAAGACCTTGTGGTCGGGACCTTTTACTGACAGTTTGTGCATGCAGCCAACTACAAACTTGGACGAGCTTAGGCAGAGGACCGTCAAGTTGATGTAGTTGGAAGAGTTGAGAGAATTCAGGAATCAGGCCCCAACAAAAGCAAGTGGAGACAAGGGGAAGGAGGAGAAGGAGTGCCAAAACCAACTAGTTACTGATCAAGGAGATAGGCGCAGAGACAACTGAGGGCACCAATTCACAAGATATAGTGAATGGTAGGTGAAGGAGTGCACATAAGAAGTTTGAAGGGCACGAGGGCTTTGCAGGTGTTAGAGAAATAAAACAGTGAATGGTACCGGGTTTTCAAACGTTGGTTTATATGAGTAGGGGAATGTCAAGTGGCAACGCCTTCTCATCGTTGATGGGGAATGACACGTTTATGTTCGAGATTGAGTATGGTAAGATGTCACCTCAGAAACGCTTCGTGTGTCGCGCCATACCTATTCATTGAGAAACTGCCACATAAGCTGCCAGAGCACTTGAAAAGCCTCTTCGCTTAAGCCAAGCTCAGCTTGAGCCTGGGGAATTTGTGTACTGGACAAAGTGCTCAATGCTCAGTGATTGGAGCTCGGTGCACGGTATGGGTAGATCAACTCGGCTGTTTGGCCCATAAAGTGGGTCATGGGTTTGGCCTACCTATGTTAGTAAGCCCATTGGAACATAATTAAAATAATCTCTTTATACACTAATATAAGGTTATTAGTAAACAGTATTTAGGAACCAAGGGGTACGTATAGTACGCGTGATAGTTAAGTTACGTAAACACTTTTTAACCTAAATGTGTGTGTTTTAGGGCACGTAGTGGTTAAGTTGCATGCATAGTGAAAGATAACGTTGCACCATGAGTAAGGGTGCCCACATAAGTAGAATATTTCCCTGTTGTTGGCGCCTAAGATGGTACCCTGCTGGCAGGTGGTTGTTCTGTTATTATTTTATGCTCTAATGTGAAATAAGATTCCTTTCTGTTGTAGCACCTCGAGAGAAGGCGCCTATTAATAGAATGTTATGCTTTCAGTTGAGATTCAATTCTCATAAGAGAAAGTTGTTACAAGAGGTAAACTATAAAAGGGGTTTGAGACCCCAGATAAAGGGGCATTGTTTCTAAGACTGAAACTGTTAATTTTAGTAAGCTCTTACTGACTTGATCGTTGGAATGTGATCAACAAGTAGAGCGCCCTCTGTTTAAACAGAGCCACATTATAATGCAACAAGATGTAGAACAGATTCCAAAGGAGACAGACCGCAGATAACAATTCCAATGACAACGAGCAAAACTTCATATTGTTCTTTATGAAGAAAAAGAAGTAGGGCAGCCTCAGCTCAACCAATTCAACAATCGGATACCTCACGATCGGATGGACATTGACCCAAGAAAGTGATTGTGGAACAGTGGAATGTTGAAGGGTCGAACAAGACGGTGAGGAATGTGGCGAAATATGAAGGTTGACAGGTGAACCAATTGTATCGAGGAGTGGAAGGGAACCTTGATAAGGCCGTTGCATTGGTTTCTTTGATGAGTTTTAATACTCAGATAAAGCTTGGGGGCAGAGAACAAAAAGGATAAAAAGATCAAGGATTTGGAGCAAGAGGTGAGTCAGTTCAATACTACTCGCCTTCGGGCGGAGACCGAGCGTATGCGAGCTGAGGCAAACAAGTGATCTCAAGAAAGATCTGATCTCTACCTTTAGCTTCAACAATTGGGTAAGGAGTTAAAACAACAAAGTGATGAACTTGCTTTGTCAAGAGAAAACGAACTAAAATAAATTGAAGATCTAGCCACCAAAGGAACGAAATGGAGTGTTGTCGAGAGAATATTTGGAACGAGATATCTCTTTTGTTCTGCTCTGGTTTTAACGCTACAATTGAGCAGGTCACTGTTCTTCATCCCACTGTGGGTTTGTCCGGAGCAGATCCTAGCAAAGTGGTGGTGGATGGCATGATCGTGGATGAAGAATGATTTGAACTTGTTTTTTTATTTATAAAATGCTTTTGTATTTATGCTTTTGATGCACTTTATGTATTCCTCTGGACATGTGTATTTTGACTTTGGTCTTCCGTATTTTTGGTCATAATGTTCTCCTAATGTTTTCGAGGAAAGTGTATGTTTGTGTAGTGAAAAAATAAGCTCAACTAAGTCTTGTGAGCTTTTTATGTGCTACAAAGACATCAAAGATAAATAAGTACTCGTGACGAAAGAACGAGTTATAACATATCGAGCATATATGATTAATAAAACATCGTCAACACTTTGCACAGTGCGACGAAATAACAAGTCATGATTGTAACGAGTATAAAGCATTGGTAGAATAGTGTCAACACTTGTGAAGCGTGACAAAGTAACAAGTTATAATCATAACGAGTATAAAACATCGGTAAAATACCATCATTTGTGATAAGTGTCAGATTTAAGTAATATTTCATATTAACTAGAATTGCTTGGTTTAGTCATTGCGATATTAACTAGAAAAAGTCGTAATGGCGATTCTGAAATGGAGAGAGAAAGATAGGGTTAAGGAGGGACGGTGGAGGTGGAAGAGGGAAGAACCTCGGAGCAGAGCGACAGAGCATAAGGAAGCTTCTCCGGCAAAGAAATCATGGGTTGAAAACTCCTCTACATTTTTTGTACCGACCCGTCCTCGGACGTTAACCAAAGTCAACATAGTGGGACCCATCAGGGGCGCTATGAAGTAAGTAAGGGAGTTGACCGGCCTCGGGCGTTGACCGGGTTTGTACTAAGAATGTGCTTGTGCCTGAGTGGTGTCACCCCCCGATACCCACGGGTAGGAATGACCGTGGAGGGGGCAGCACAGTAGGAGGCGACACGGTAGGGGCATGGAGGCCTCGGGCCTCGGTACCCCAAACAATGATAATAAACGAGAAATGTGGCTTCCAAGCCACACCCCCAGTTCCAGCAGGGAGAGACCCAACTCACGAGGGATCCGTGCATGAGGTGTGGGGACGCGGCAGTACGCGCCACCATTGGAAAGCCATTGGGATAGAGACGACCCATGAAAGGGTCTGTCCCAGGGGGTGATCTGCATGCATGGTACGTGAGGAAGGCGAAAGTACTCCCAGGGCCAATGACTAGGAGCTTGGGAGCATGAGTTGGCACCCAAGCAGCCACCCCCCGTGCGGGATGCACTCCGAAAGAATGGCCTTACACATTGGGATTTCCCTAAGTATGGGCTACAGTGTCGTAAGGCTGCACCCACAGATAGGCTTATGTCAGAGGTAGACACGTGGCAGAAACACGGGCAAAGGTATATAAGGCTTTGCTACAAACAGACTAAGGTACGTTTTCACACTTTACACAAAAGTGAACTGAGAGCGAGAGAATTCAGTGAGGCATTTCTCTAAGCACTGAGTTAGTGGTGTTCTGCGACGGGAAGTGTTACGGTGTTTTCTGCCATAACTGACTTAAGCGTCGGAGTGCAAACGGCCACGAGGACGCCCATTTGTCTCTCTGTTTCAGGTATTCACGGCGGCGAAGGGTGAAGTTGGAACGGGAGCAAAGGAGTTCTTGAAAAGCAGTTCGTAGTTACACACGAAGGTGATCCAAGTCAACTGGCAAGAACATTTGGCACCCACCGTGGGGCCTGATCTAAAACAGCCGTCCCTCCGCAAGAAGTACGAGATTCAGTGAAGATCGTGAGAGTTCGTGGAAGTTTTCCAAGATTCTTGAAAGGTTCGTCAGGAATCCTCAAGATTCGCTCAGATTCATCGAAGAAAGTTCCAAGACTCACAAGAAAAATCTAAGATTCTCCAAGAAACACTGAAGAATAAGGACTACAAGGCAAAGTTCTAGGGCGCGTGCAGAGAATGAGAGCATGACCTTGCAGCAGGTCATGGAGGTGATGCAAGAACGTATTCAGTTAGACCTCGCAGCGTCACAAGCAAGAAATGAGGAGTTGTGCCGCGCCAACGAAGAGTTGTGTGTGGGATGCGCAACCACCCTGGGAATCGTGAAACAGAGGATTGCGAGTGCTTCACACCCCCCAGGGAGTTCCCCATGCCCTTCTCGCAGTCTATCATGGAAGTAGTCATACCACCCACGTTTGTAGGCCCGAAGGTTACATTCACTGGGATGGAGGATCCAGAGGCGCACCTCACGACGTTCCATACGCAGATGATGCTTGTCAGCGGTTCTGACGCCGTGAGGTGCAAGTTGTTCATGAGCACGCTGGCAGGAATGGTGATGGACTGGTTCATCAGCCTCCCAAACGGCCACGTGACCTCGTTTGCACAGTTATCACAGTTTTTTAGAGAGCAGTACATCGCGAACCGGGCTCCCCCACCGGTGTCGTATGATCTTTTCGACGTGAAGCAGTACCAGGGGGAGACGTTGAGGGAGTACATCAATCGCTTTGGGGCGCAGGTGGTGAAGGTCAACACCACAAAAGAGCCGATGATAGTCTATGCGTTCAGGAAGGGAATTTGTCCTGGACCATTTAGCGAGTCGCTCATCAGAAACCGCTCCAGGACCTTCGCAGAGATTAGGCGTCGTGCGGTGGAGCACATCGCAACGGAGGGAGAAGTATGCGAGAAGCGCGCAAGTGTTGTGCCAGCACGCCCTCGAGCACCGTCACGCGCACAACCCGCAAGGGTGAACGAGGCCACAACAGGGAAGAGAGGTCAAGAGAGGAAGCGCCCCTACGAGCCCAGAAAGCCTCAGGCCAAGGGACGCTCAGGGGAGAATAGGCCGGTAAGGCACAATTTTGTGGTAGAGCTGAAAGATCTGATCGTTGTGCCCAACATAGCGGATAGGTTGAGGATCCCGGCGAAGACGGATAAGGTGTTGGGACCACGTAAGGATGCGTGGTGTGATTCCATCAGGTGTTCGAGCATCCAATCACTAACTGCTTGGCTTTGGGCCATCAGTTGGACGAGCTTGTGAAGAGCGATTTCTTGAACGATTACCTGGTGGGGTCATCAGAAGCCACGACCTTGACGACATCAGCAGAGGACCAGGCCCATGAGATGCCTATCCATGGCGAGGTCCACACCATCTCTGGTGGTTTTCGGGTGGAGGATGCACCGCCTCTCGGCGCAAGAGGTACATGCGGTCAGTAATGTCGGTAGCAGAGCAGGGGGCGGACGACTCGCTGGACATTGACCTCACGTTCTCTAAGGCCGATCTTCACAATGTCGTTCCGCACGATAACGACCCTGTGGTGATCTCGGTTGTGACCGCGGGAAGAAAGGTGCACCGAGTGCTCGTGGACCAGGGCAGTTCAGCGGATGTGATGTTCTGGTCCACATTTAACAAGCTACAGTTGTCTTCTGATCTGCTGAGACCGTACACAGGATGTTTGTATGGCTTCGTAGGGGACGAGGTGGAGGTGCGCGACTATCTGGAGTTGATGACGACTTTCACAGATGGCACCGCGTCCGCACCGAGAACATAAGGTACTTGGTTGTGAACGCTAATTCGACGTACAACATTTTGCTGGGAAGGCCAGCCTTTAATAGGCTTAGGGGGGTGTCGTCTACACGGCACATGAAGTTGAAGCTACTCGACCTTAGCGGGAAGGTGATCGTGATTAAATCCGATCAGAAGGAAGCCAAGAAGTGCTATGAAAATAGCCTTAAAACAAATAGGGGCGTAGTCATGGTGGTGGAGCGCCTACCCATGGAGGAGACACCCATGGAAATAGTACCCATGGAGGAGGCGCCTGCAGAGGCATTACCCATGGAGGAGGTGCCTGCGGAAGCATTACCCGTGGAGGAGGTGCCTGCAGAAGCAATACCTAGGGAGGAGGGTCACGTAGGCGTATCTCGCGCAGAGAGTGCTCGGGAGAGGCGGCCCGTGCCGGTTGAGAGTTTGGTGGAGAGGCAGATTGGTGGCAAGACGTTTAAGCTGGGTCGATCGTTGGATTGAGAGGAGAGGGACCAGGTGGCAGAAGTGATCTCATAAGAGATCACATAAGAGAGATCCAGTACCCTGAGTGGCTGGCCAACGTGGTGTTAGAAAAGAAGGCGAATGGGAAGTGGAGGATGTGGGTGGACTTCACTGACCTGAACAAGGCGTGCCCAAAGGACTCGTACCTGGACGCCTTTGCGTGGACCTCCTCGGATATGCCAGGCATTGACCCGGACTTTCTGTGCCATCATCTCACCATGGACCCCAAGGTCCGACCTGTGCGCCAAAGAAGAAAGTTCAACAAGGAGAGGCGCCTCATCATACGGGAGGAGACAAAAAAGCTGCTGAGCGTTGGCCACATAAGAGAGATTCAGTACCCTGAGTGGCTGGCCAACGTGGTGTTAGTAAAGAAGGCGAATGGGAAGTGGAGGATGTGGGTGGACTTCACTGACCTGAACAAGGCGTGCCCAAAGGACTCGTACCCGTTGCCGAGCATCGACGCGCTGGTGGACAGCACCTCGGGCTGCAAAATGCTTAACTTCCTGCACGCGTTCTCTGGGTACAATCAGATTAAGATGCACCCTCGCGACGAGTGTAAAATGGCGTTCATGACCGAGACGTGCTGTTATTGCTACAAGGTGATGCCGTTTGGGTTGAAAAACGCAGGCGCCTCCTATCAGAGGTTGATGGACAAGGTCCTTGCATCCATGTTGGGTAGGAACGTGCAGGCCTAGATGGACGATTTGGTGGTGACTTCCCAAGAGAGGGGACGACACATAGCTGATCTGGAAGAGCTGTTTGCCACTATAGCCAAATATCGCCTCATGTTGAACCCTGAAAAATGCGTGTTCGGGGTTGAGGCGGGTAAGTTCTTGAGGTTTTTGCTCACCGAGCGGGGAATAGAGGCGAACCCTAACAGTTGGGCGGCGATCCTTGCAATGAGGAGCCCCGCCTCGGTGAAGGAGGTGCAACCGTTGATGAGGCGGATGGCGGCCCTGTCCAGGTTCGTGTCCGCTGGAGGAGACAAGGGTCACCCTTATTTCCAGTGCTTGAAGAGAAACATCCCTTCTGGTAACCGAGGCTCGGGGGAACGGATCATACAAGCTTGAGGCTCTGGAGGGAGGCGCCATCCCGCGCACTTGGAACACGACAAATTTGAAGTTCTATTTCAGTTAAAAACTTTATGTAGTATACTGTTCAAGGGGACACTCTTTTTCCCTTTCGGGGGTTTTTTAATGAGGTCACCCAAGTAAAAACCAGTTTGAGCATACATAGTCTGAAGTTTTTCATTACGATGTAAGGAGACACTAAGTAAGATAACGCGGTTCAGTAAGAAACGAACCTACGGCCTTGATGTTTAGACACCTCAAGGGGAGCCGCGGGGGCGCCTCCTTCGAGCGTGGGCATCAAGGGCAGAAGAAAGTTCGAATCAGTGGGGAGCCAGACGTCTTGGTGTGGGTACACCCTAGATAAGAGTAGCGCTATCCCTCGGGACACCTTCTCCTTGGGCGTGAGCACTAAGTGCCTGGTCATCTTGGTGTTTAGACACCTCGTAGGAGAGAGCGGCGGGGGGCGCCACCAAGTGCACTGATTGCCCTGGTTTTTAGACACACCGAGGACGAAACGACGTTTCTTTATAGCAGGCCTCTCCTCAGGCGTGGGCATCCAGGCGCAAGTTATAAAGACTGGTGGCTTTGGTGTTTAGACACACCGAGGACGAAACGACACTGCTTTCTAGCAGGCCTCTCCTCGGGCGTGGGCACCAAACACACTTGTTGACCTGGTGTTTAGACACACCGAGGACGAAACGGCGCTGCTTTGTAAGCAAGCCTCTCCTCGAGCGTGGGCACCAAGCATGAATAGTAGGCTTTGGCCAAGATAAGTCCTCCTTCACCTTTGAGCGATGTCGAGGCTAGTGACGCTCATGAGGCTAGACGCCTCAAGGCCATGGAGAGCCAGTAAAGATCAAGTGAAGAAGTCCCCACGATTCGGGAAAGGAGAAGGGGTCGAGGGCGATCGAAGGTCTGTGCACGTTCTGTTTTAATAGTAAAGACTAGAATGTGAAGGCACGTGCTACCTATCGTTCGAGAAAGAAGGATTACTCAGCACAAAGTTAAATAACAAAAGCATTGTTATAAGAAGCAATAAGTAAAAGCACAAAAGCAGAAATAACAGTTAAGATTAAGAACGCAGACTTGCTGCCAGAATGTATAAACAAGTATCGGGGTTACAACTTGCAGACAAAGGAAAGAGCTAGATGTTTTAAGGGAGGTCCCTTGGCCCGATTCTTCCTTTGACGACGTGGTTGGCAGTGGCATAGTTCGAGGTGTCCATCTCAGGGTGTTCACAGATAACCTGAGACAAAGCATCCTCAAACCCTGCGGCATAGGCATTCGCGACATCGTCAAGGAGCTCTCGTTCGACCTTCTTGGAGCGTTCAGCCTGGGTAGCCATCTCCTTCTCCATGTTTGCCATCACCTCAACCTTTTTTGCAAGTTCTTCTTGGCTCTCCTTGAGGAGCTTGACCTGCTCAACAAGTTCAGCTTTGATATTCTCAAAGCCTTCATTCGTCGCAGCAAGATCAGCCTCAACTTGACCCAAGTGCACTTCTCGAGTAACAGAGCGTTCCTCGAGGTTGGTCATCTTAGTTTTGGAAGTCGCAGCAGCATCCTTCAGTTCGGCTATCTCCGCATGAAGAGGCACCACTTTGTTCAGAAGTGTGGTGTACCTCTGACCCTCATCGTGGAGCCTCTTGTTGGCCGCTTCCTCAGCTTTTCGCACCACACCAAGTGCATCCTTCAGAGCAGCCTCCTGGATGAAGAAGCGGTGAGCTTGGTTAGCCATTTGCTCCTTCACCACTGTTAGCTCATCAGCAAGAGCTTGGTGCTCCTTGGCCTTTGCCTCAGATTGATGCAGCAATGAGTTAGCGCGAGCAAAGAACCCCCCGAGGTTAAGGGTTATACCCTCCAACAGAGCCTCATCCAATGAGCTCCCTGAGGTCTCTTGTTGATAGCCCCTCAGAATGTGTTGTACAGCCCGGGGAAGCCTAGGAGCAGGTGCAGGGGTGGGCTCTGGAGCGGTCTCAGCTCCCTCCTCAAAGGCAAGGTAGTTTGGAGGTGTAGAGGCGCTGGGGGGGGTGGTCCCTCAGAGATTCAGCGTGCTTGTCAGAAGAAGAGTGGGACGCAGCCACCGTAATAATCCTTCTTATCTTGAAGACAGGGCCCTCTACGGAGTCCTCCTCCTCATCTGAAGGAACGATTACCACCCCTTTGTTTTTCTCTAGGGGGGCTGGTAAAGGAGAGGTCCTGACCGTGGCTAAGGGAATCACCGCGATCGGGATTGGAGAAGTATGGATTGGAGTGGTATGAGAAGGAAGGGGGTTCTGTGTGGTTTGTGGAGATGTAGGTTGAGGGTTTGGTTGTGGTGAGGCAGGTGTTTGTGTGGTTTGGATGGGAGAGATTGGAGAAGTGGAAGGGGAAGCAGTAGGGGCTGGTTGTGTGGAGGTACCAGCCCCACCAGCAGGGGCATTGCCATGAATGGACAAGACTCCAGCCAGTCTTGTCCGCTTCTCAGCATCTAGCACCATATCTGTACCAAAGAGAAAGAATTACGAGTTAAACAGGCCATGCAAATTAGTGTGAGTATGAGTTTACAAAACAAGCAAGAGGAGGCATAAACAGAGTTAGCGCTTGAAGAGGGTAGGATTGTTGAACATATTCATATTCGTTCTTGATCAGCTCAGCGGTGTTGAAAACCAACCCCAAGCTTGCCAAGACTTGGCACACCTCGCGGTCAGCTGAGGATAGCTCATCTAAGGTCTTGGCCTTCTTTAGCTTCAGCTCCCCTACCCAGTACAGGGGAAAGTCGTCCAAGGCTGTGGGGTCAGCTTCAGAGCTGCATACCCTGAAGAATTTTCCCCTGAATCCTTTGTAGGATTTTTGAAAGAGGGTCAGGATTATCCTTCCAGCTATCCCGCTAAAGCTGACCCAAAGGTTTTTCCTAGGGCTCTTAGCCTCGAAGAAGTGTAAGAAAACGTCCACTGAGGGAAATGGCCAAAGTGGCTACAGAGGATGCCGAAAGCCCTGATGAAGGCCCAACTGTTAGGGTGCAGCTGGGCTGGGGCCACGTTGATCTTAGTGAGGAGTTCCCTCTCGAAGCTGGTGAAGGGAAGGCGTTGTCCAATACGTTTGAACATCGTCTGGTAGAAGAAAAAGAACGGTTCCTCACTTTTTGAGCGGTTATCTACACAGACAGGTTCATCCATTGTGCAGGGGCGAACGGAGATGTAAGCGTTGTGCCTTCTCCCGAACGCTCTACCTTTACAGCCAGGCTCGCTGTCCAGGTGGTCCCTCCAATCAAAAAAGGAGGTCAAGGTAGAGGTTTCCGTGAGGAGCTCGTCGGAGGCCCAAGGGTAGAGGGATTTGTAGTTGACGCTGGGAGGAGGAGGATTAGAAGTGGTTTTAGTTCGCGCCATGGTTCAACAAAGGAAGCTGGGAAGAAGAAGAACAAAGGTTTAGCAAACAAGGCTATGGTGTGAAACTAGGGAGAAAACCCTACCCACGCGAGAAAGTTCAGAAAATAGGGGAGAGAGGAAATACGAAGAAAAACGTAAAATGCGAGAATCTAAACAGTCCCAAGCAGTAATATCAACAAATGAAATCAAGAGTAAAGAACCATCAATGCATAAAAGTCATACCTTTGATTTTTGAGTAGCGAAAGTCTCGGTTTTGCGAAGAAGTATCAGAGAAAGCTTGGGGAAGAAGATGAAAAGTGCAATTGTTCGCGTAAATGATGGAACAGTGTCTAAAGCGCGCGTTTTCAAAAGGTTTAACGTAAACTTAAGAAGCGCAAGAGGCGTTAAGTTATGGTCGTGCGATTGGGCCACGTGCCTATGGATTACAGCGTGAGCAGAAAGCGTCACTTCATAGCACAAATTGTCTTGTCATAGAATGCCATGTAGGACGGTAGGACAAGGCCTTAGTCTTTTCGCTGAGCAGTTTTCAACTCAAGACTGGGGGGCTTGTGTACCGACCCGTCCTCGGGCATTAACCAAAGAAAACATAGTGGGACCCATCAGGGGCGCTATGAAGTGAGTAAGGGAGTTGACCGGGTTTGTACTAAGAATGTGCTTGTGCCTGAGTGGTGTCACCCCCCGATACCCACGGGTAGGAATGATCGTGGAGGGGGCGGCGCAGTAGGAGGCGACACGGTAGGGGCGTGGAGGCCTCGGGCCTCGGTACCCCAAACAATGATAATAGACGAGAAATGTGGCTTCCAAGCCACACCCCCAGTTCCAGTAGGGAGAGACCCAACTCACGAGGGATCCGTGCATGAGGTGTGGGGACGCGGCAGTACGCGCCACCATTGGAAAGCCACTGGGACCGAGACGACCCATGAGAGGGTCACGTCCCAGGGAGTGATCTGTGATAGCTGTCGTTTTGCTGTCAAATTAATATGATTCTAGCATAGACTTGTCTAACACTAGAGAGATGATAGTATAATTGTGGACAAATGTCCCCAAGTCGTCTCCCAACGAATCCAATAGTAAAATCAGTTGATCAGGGTTTAAAATCTATCTGCAAGCAATAAAAGTTAGCAATAACAATAAAGATGAAAAGGGGGTTTGAGATAGTTGTGCAAAAAATATAAAAGAAATTAAAATAGCAAATAAAAAGCGGTTGATCCCAAGTTCTTCCACCATTGAATTCTTCACAGGTTCTCTAAAGATTAATCTTTTCTCAATCCTCCAACAGAGCTAAACCAGATTGAACATGCGCTGATCTGATTCAACTGAAACTCACTAGTAAAGCATGCGTCTACTAGTTTAATCAATACCCACTTTGTTCCATGCGTATACTCCATGGGAATGCTTACCTCCTCTCCCTTGAATCATGCGCCCAAGAAATTAATTAGAACAATGCGAACTAACTAAGAAACCAAAGTTTAAGATAAGGAAGACTCTCAATCATGCGTTCAAGTACAACCTCTCACAAAAACCAGTTTTCCAGGAGATTAGACAATAAAAACAACTGCTATAGAGAATTAAAAATCGAAACTTTTATTGGAACAAAACCTCAGAACTCAATGGAGAATTACAAAAGAATCAACCAAAAAGGTTTAGCTTTCCATGCGGAGGCAAAACAAAAGAATTACTAAGAAGAAAATAAACTAAGAAAACCCTATGAAGCTCTCCCTTTTCTCCTTGATGCTTGTGTCCTTTTATAGGCTTTTCTGCTCCAAAGATCTTGGGAAAATATTGCAGTTTAGATTTTGTAAACAGTTTTACTTTCCATAATTCTTTTTATTTTGCAGAAGATTTGCTTCCAATTCTGTTTCTGGAATCTTGTAGCTTTTATTTTCTCTTTCTTCTCCTCAGAATATTTTTTCTGTTTTGGTTCAAGAAGCAACTTGGACTTTTGCATATTTGGCCCATTCACAAAGGTAGATGCTTCCTCTGGATAATTTACTCTAAAAGGACAAAATTAACAATAATAATAGTTAAGGCCCAAATAAACCCAATTATAAGAATATTAATTAAAACAATGGATTTATTTATTATTATAGCCCAATAATCTATGAATAAGGCTAGTGAGTGTGAATAAATATATGCTCATCAAATACCCCCACACTTATCCTTTTTGCACTCCTGGGCAAAACATTCTAAGGTTTAAAAATAAAAGAAAAACAGTGCAAATAACAAATAGCAAATTCTAAGAATTCATAATGAAAGACATGATATAATTTCAAGAAATCAAGGAATCAAGAAAAATGTGAATGGAAATTCCTATATTTTAATATACAAGTAGGTAATTGAAATCAAAGGTTGAATCAAAATTGACAAAACTTCACTGGACACTCTCTTACTCTCAAGTGTTTAGGGTTTGTATTTACACTCAGCACCCATGCAGACAAACACTACCATATGCTTAGCAAGACTCTAATATTCACAACAACCGAAAAAAACATGCAATCAAAGATCAAGAGGACTTCATAAGGGATGTAATGAGGCTAAGGTAAAGGTAGGTAAAAGGGGAAAAGAGGCTTAAAACCATAGAAAAACAAAGGAGCAATGGTGGGTAGGTCTAAAAACAAGTGTAAGTATTTATGACAATTCAACTCCTCTTTTTATTTCAAGATATAATTTTTTTTCATATAATAGACAGTCAATCCAATGTATTAGAGGATTCACTCTTATTTTCTTTATTTTGCTTTGCTTTTCTTTTTCTTGTTGTATTCTTTTTTTTTCTATCCATTTTTTTCTTTTTTTTTAAAAAAAAAAAACTGAAGAGGTAAACTATGAAAATGACATACACCTCCACACTTATTCAAAAACCTATTCCCAAATCATTTCAAAGCTCCTTTATCTTCTAAGGTAGGGACAAACATGGTTTTTCTGTTTTGAGGCTTGCAATGAGGGTTAAAAATAAGAAAAAGGCTATAGGCTCAAGGGGTTAACAAATGGATTATTATCATAAAGGTAGGCTAGTATGGCTAGTGGGTTAATTTAAACAAAGAATGCCTCTATCATATCAATTCATGCACGTAAATCACAATTGTAAAACAAAGAATCAAGTTAAGTTCTAGAGTATAAGCAAACATGAGTAAAAACACACTAAAAAGAGTATTAAATGATATATCAATTAAGGCTCAAAACTCACTAGGGACATTCTATCAAAAGATTCAACCCAAAATTTCTCATAACCAACTTATTTATTAATTTGTAAGAAAATCCAAACAACAAATATCAAGAAACCAAGATTTTCAAGAATTATAAAACATGTCAGCCATTAGAAAATCCTAAAAAGCTTATTTATTTTAATAGAAGCAAAAGTAAATTCAAACAAATAAATTAAAAAACAAAATAAAACAACAAAAGATAAATCCTAAACTATGATTCTCCTCCCCCACACTTAAATCATACATTGTCCTCAATGCAAAATCAACAAATAAATGTGTATAATAAAAGTGAGAGAAGAAGTACTCCCTCATTCAGCTTGAGGGAAGTGGCAACTGTAACAAATCTCTTCAACCATCTCCTCTACAATATAAGCCAAGGGCCTTGGTATAGTGTAGCACAAAGATGATGATTGCTGGAAAATCTTTCCAAGGCATACAAAATCTTGGTGTAGACAGTGAAACATGAAGAACATCTACTGTTAAGAACCTCTGTGCATTAGGGTATGACTGGCACGGGTCAGGGGGGCGAATGTAGGGGTAGAGATGGTTCCATGAATGGGTGGTGGTGTGTGATGAATAGATGGAAGAGATAGACTTATATAATGTAGACAATCTAATGGATTTTTCTGATATGGGATCGTCTAGGGGTGGCGGTGTTGCAAGGTGTCCTAAAAGGTGAGCTAATGGATTGGTGTTGATGGAGTTGGAGCATTGAAGGTTATGCTCAAGTGGTACTGAAGATGGTCTAGGTTGGATGTGATGGTGGTTAAAGGATCGACTAAACTGTCTAGCTATGGTAGATGGTCTTGGGGTTGGTGATGAAGTGAGAGGTATGTCAGGAGGTGGTGGTGGCTGCACAGGAGGGCGACTAGTGCCTAGAGAGACTTCAACAACCTGCAATTCATTAGGGTTAGAATAATCTAGAACATCAGACGATATAAACTCATCTATCTCAGCATCTGTCCAATCAATTGAATCAGAAAAATTACAGTCCCCTAGAAAATCCAACACATTATCATCCACAATATCATTCAAAATGTCAAGATGATACACAGAGTGATCTTCAACTGGGTGTTTCACAACATCTAGGATATTGAACTGAACTAGATTGTCTCCAAACTCCATAGTCAATGTACCCGCGTGAACATCAATCTTGGTACGGGCTGTCTTCAGGAAAGGTCTGCCCAAGATGATGGTTGTTGCACTAGAATTTGAATCTTCTCCACCCATGTCTAAACTGTAGAAATCTGCAGGAAAAACAAGTTTATTTACTTGAATAAGGACGTCTTCAATAAGTCCTGCAGGTTGGACTGTGCTCCTATTAGCGAGTTGAATGACTACGCCTGTGGGTTTAAGAGGACCAAGAGACAAAGAACTAAACACAGATAAAGGCATAACATTTATAGATGCTCCCAAGTCAAGCATCGCATTTTCAAATAGGTTACTGCCTATTATGCAAGGAATGGTGAAAATGCCCGGGTCTTTGCATTTTTCAGGTATTGCCGCAACAGGCTTTGCAATGAGAGCAGAAACATTCCTTCCCATGTTTACCTTTTCATTCCCTTTAAGATGCCTTTTATGTGTGCACAAATCCTTCAAAATTTTGGCATATCTAGGAATCTGTTTAATAACATCTAGTAGAGGAATGTTCACCTCAACCTTTCTGAATGTCTCGAGAATCTCCTTGTCAGTGTTTTCCATTTTTCTGCTCGTCTGAACAACTCTTTGTGGAAAAGGAAGAGGAATAGATGGTCTGTCGAGACTAGTATTTCCTCCTTGTATATCAACTTCATGAGACGGTCTAGGAGGAACATCCATGTCCTTATTCCTTGTGTTGATCCTTCTTTGATCATCATTTTCTGGAGTAGTAGTAATGTTGGAGGTGTTAGACGATCTCAGTTGGTCTTCTACTTTGGTGGGTTTTCGCATAGGTGCTTGCAACTGAGTACCACTTCTCAGAGTGATGGCACTGACATTATGTGGATTGATGGTCGTCTGGGAGGGAAGCTTATCAGACCCTTTGGAATTCATCTCATTCATACGAGTGGCTAACTGACCAATCTGATTTTCCAAGTTATGAATGCTTACTCTGTTCTTTGTATTCTTTCATCTGTTCTTTGTACTATTTCACTTGTTCTCTGTTGGAATTGCGTATTAACTTCTGCCATTTGCTTTATTACATCCTCTAGAGAAGATCCACCTTTTTCTGATACAAAAGTTGGTGGTGGGGATGGTTGTTGTTGTTGTGAGTTACCCCATCTAAGATTCGGATGATTCCTCCAACCACTATTAAAGATGTTTGCAGCATAAACTTGAGGACATTCAACATTGTTTCTTCCTTCAACTTCTTGAAGAGTGGGGCAAGCATCGGTGGCATGGTTAGCGGTGCAAATTCCACATACCCTTGCAACCATCTGAGGCATAGTTAGCTGCTTCATCATGGATGTGAGATCATCTAGTTGTGCCTTCATCTGAGCATGATCAGACGCATAATTAGTTGTCATCTCATGAATTCCACGAACAGGTGCTGCAGAGTTGCTACGTGTGTGGAATTGTTGATTGTTAGAAGCCATGATCTCAATCAGTTGTCTTGCAGCGGCTGGCGTCTTGTCAACTAGTGCTCCTCCACTGGCAGCATCTATCATTTGTCTATCAATAGCCATCAGACCCTCGTAAAAATATTGTATTAGAAGTTGTTCGTTAATCTGATGGTATGGACAACTTGTACATAGCCTCTTGAATCTCTCCCAGTATTCATAGAGACTTTCTCTATCTTGTTGCCTGATCCCGCATATTTCCTTCCTTATTGATGTGACTCTAGATGCTGGAAAGAATTTTTCAAGGAACACTCTTTTCAACCCTTCCCAATTAGTCACTGATCCTGCCGGCAAATAATATAGCTAATCTTTAGCTGCATCTTGGAGTGAAAAAGGGAATGCTTTAAGCTTAATGTGCTCATCTGTGACCCCAGCTGGCCTCATGGTGGTGCACACTGTATGAAACTCCTTAAGATGTTTATAAGGGTCTTCACCTGCAAGGCCATGAAATTTAGGCAGCAAGTGTATCAAACCAGATTTAAGCTCACATTGCACATCTGGGTATTGGATACACATAGTTTGGAAGGAAACATCTGGAGCAGCAAGTTCTCTGAGGGTCCGTTCGTCCATAATTCCAAAATTAGGACTTTCGGCAGTAGTTGGTGATGAACTAGAAGACGAGGTTGTACTATACATGTATTTCAATTGAATATCCTATTAGACTCCTCAGAGAAAAATCTTTTTTTTTTTTTTAGAGAATCAACCCAAGTCAACTCCCAGGAAAGAGAGGTGAGTCACAAATGGACAAACTTAAATACCAAGTCTTTCCTAGCCAGAGTCTTCCCTTAATTGCTTTCAATTTAAAAAAAAACAAAGAGTAGCAACTGAAGTGTCTACCCTAAATGCAAAATCCTTAAGAAAAACTAATGCAATTGCTACACATAAAAAAATAGTTAGAGAGAAAAAAGAAAAAAGAAAAAAAAATATTATGTAAAAATAAATAAAATATAGAAAATAAAAACAGTAAACAAAAATAGAAATAAATAAAGATGACAAAACAAAACAAAAGAAATAACTAAAAACAGAAAATATATAAAATAAAGGCAAAATAAGATAAAGATAAAAGATATAAAGGAATAAAATAAAAACAAAAAAAATAAAGATAAAAGATATATGAGATAAAATAAAATCAAAACAAAATAAAGATAAAAATATAAAGAAAGAAAATAAAAACAAATCAATATAAAATAAAATAACAGATATCCTAAATATTAGATTTTTTTATTTTTTATTTTTCGTTTTTTTTTATTGCTATATTAAATAAATAAAAACTAATAGAAAGAAAACACACGTTAAATATGCAGAAAAAAAAAATTAGGAAAAAAAAAATTATGCATATAAGAAAGAAAAACCTGATAACCAAAATCAAATTGGATTCCCCGGCAACGGCGCCAAATTTGATAGCTGTCGTTTTGCTGTCAAATTAATATGATTCTAGCATAGACTTGTCTAACACTAGAGAGATGATAGTATAATTGTGGACAAATGTCCCCAAGTCGTCTCCCAACGAATCCAATAGTAAAATCAGTTGATCAGGGTTTAAAATCTATCTGCAAGCAATAAAAGTTAGCAATAACAATAAAGATGAAAAGGGGGTTTGAGATAGTTGTGCAAAAAATATAAAAGAAATTAAAATAGCAAATAAAAAGCGGTTGATCCCAAGTTCTTCCACCATTGAATTCTTCACAGGTTCTCTAAAGATTAATCTTTTCTCAATCCTCCAACAGAGCTAAACCAGATTGAACATGCGCCGATCTGATTCAACTGAAACTCACTAGTAAAGCATGCGTCTACTAGTTTAATCAATACCAACTTTGTTCCATGCGTATACTCCATGGGAATGCTTACCTCCTCTCCCTTGAATCATGCGCCCAAGAAATTAATTAGAACAATGCGAACTAACTAAGAAACCAAAGTTTAAGATAAGGAAGACTCTCAATCATGCGTTCAAGTACAACCTCTCACAAAAACCAGTTTTCCAGGAGATTAGACAATAAAAACAACTGCTATAGAGAATTAAAAATCGAAACTTTTATTGGAACAAAACCTCAGAACTCAATGGGGAATTACAAAAGAATCAACCAAAAAGGTTTAGCCTTCCATGCGGAGGCAAAACAAAAGAATTACTAAGAAGAAAATAAACTAAGAAAACCCTATGAAGCTCTCCCTTTTCTCCTTGATGCTTGTGTCCTTTTATAGGCTTTTCTGCTCCAAAGATCTTGGGAAAATATTGCAGTTTAGATTTTGTAAACAGTTTTACTTTCCATAATTCTTTTTATTTTGCAGAAGATTTGCTTCCAATTCTGTTTCTGGAATCTTGTAGCTTTTATTTTCTCTTTCTTCTCCTCAGAATATTTTTTCTGTTTTGGTTCAAGAAGCAACTTGGACTTTTGCATATTTGGCCCATTCACAAAGGTAAATGCTTCCTCTGGATAATTTACTCTAAAAGGACAAAATTAACAATAATAATAGTTAAGGCCCAAATAAACCCAATTATAAGAATATTAATTAAAACAATGGATTTATTTATTATTATAGTCCAATAATCTATGAATAAGGCTAGTGAGTGTGAAATGATAATAGACGAGAAATGTGGCTTCCAAGCCACACCCCCAGTTCCAGTAGGGAGAGACCCAACTCACGAGGGATCCGTGCATGAGGTGTGGGGACGCGGCAGTACCCGCCACCATTGGAAAGCCACTGGGACCGAGACGACCCATGAGAGGGTCACGTCCCAGGGAGTGATCTGCATGCATCGTACACGAGGAAGGCGGAAGTACTCCCAGGGCGAATGACTAGGAACTTGGGAGCATGAGTTGGCACCCAAGCAGCCACCCCCTACGCGGGATGCACTCCGAAAGAATGGCCTTACACACTGGGATTTCCCTAAGTATGGGCTATATTGTCATAAGGATGCATCCACAGATAGGCTTATGTCAGAGGTAGACACGTGGCAGAAACATGGGCAAAGTTATATAAGGCTTTGCTACAAATAGACTAAGGTACGTTTTCACACTTTACACACAAGTGAACTAAGAGCGAGAGAATTCAGTGACGCATTTCTTTGAGCACTGAGTTAGTGGTGTTCTGCGATGGGAAGTGTTACGGTGTTTTCTGCCATAACACTTATGGAGAAATAGCGTCATTGGTAGAAGTTGATGAATCAACCCTGTCGTGGGAAAATCTGGAGTACGCCCGTCTGCAGGTTAGATTGCTTAAATCTTGCAAAGCGGAAATGAGGAAGGGTTTTAGGATAAATGGGCATGTCTATAACATTACCATTGTCGAGGAGGTTCTCAACCAAGAGAAAGGAGAATGCACATGCACTCATTATCACTTCGATTCATCTGATAGCATATCATCTTCGGAAACTGTAGTGGAGGAAACCTTCTTCTCCGGGAGGTGAATAGAGGAAGAAAACGACTATAGCCACGGTGGTAAGCGGTGGGACGCAGTTCCCGAGGGGGATGATATGATTCAGCCCCTGGTAGAGACAAAATGGAAGCATTTGGAGGAAAGGTGATATGATTCCAATAACATGATAGAGATATTTCAAAGACATGTTTTGGATTCAACTTGAGTTGGAATATGATTAGGCACTTTTCTAGAATTGGATCAATGTTCTTTCATTCAAGAACTAACCAAATCATAAGCAACCAAGCCAAAACTCATATGGAAACCCATTTTATGTCAAATGAACCGATTAAAATGAACAAGAAAGCAAATGAACCGATTATAACTACCTAGAATTCAAATGAACTGAACAAAAACATGATAGGAAGCTAATGAACCGATTGAAACAATCTAGAAATCAAATGAACTGAACAAAAGTAAGAAAAGATGCAAATGAACCGATTAAAATGACTAGAAAAGCCTAAGACATGTTTTAAAGTTTATTTGGGAATGGGAATGGAAATGCATGAATAAGATGGAAAGGAGAAGAGAACTTATGTGGTTGGAGTCCTTGGAGAGGAAAACACCACTTGAAGGATGCAAAGCTTCAAGATGAGTGTAGATGAAGCCACTTGAGGTTCCAAGAGTGCTCTAAAGATAAGACTAGAATAAGAGAAGACACAAGTCTCTCAATCACTCACCAATTTGGGAGAATTTTTGTACTCAAAATATCAAATCTATATTAGAAAGACTCAAGCCCTCCTTTTATAGGAGAAGGACTGATCATGAGTGTACAAGAAGCTTACAAAGGAAGCTATCCAAGGTTACCTTGCAACTCTTCCACTTCTAGCGCCTAAAGTGGAGAATAGAAGGGATACCTTCTACATTTCTCTAAAGCTAATATCTAAATTTGCTTTACACAAGAGGTATCTTTAGGTTTCCCTCTTAGCACCTACCTAAACACTATTCTATATTATTTACAAATTTATACAAAAGAAACTATAAAGAGAGATATTAATTGAAGCCCATTCTTGAAAGCTTGTAGTCTTCTTTTGGCTTTAGGCTTGATCCTCTCGTTATTTTAATTCTTCTTTAATTTTTGAGAAGACTAGAAATAAGAACTTCAAATGTTTGGATGAATGACCTCTTCCTCCATTAGTAAAATCCTCTCTTATTTGATCTCTATCAAAAGGGCTCAGAGTGATAGGGGGTGTCAGAATAAAGGCGAATTCTCTTTCACAGATGAAGTAAAACGTGCGCATGGAGTGTCTGAAGGAGGGGCAGCCTTAATCGCTACAAACCAAGTCAAAGCTGCATGTAAGATGATTCAACAATCACTGGTTAACCTAATGGAAGGGATCCAGGTGTGCAATTCCCTTCATTTTGGGCCTAAGCAAGGTGCGGCCCAAGTAGTGAATGGAGGTGTGTGTAGTAAAGAAGTTAGTGAGGGGGGCCCAGTCATAGGTTGTAATGGGGAAACTATGGAACAGAGGTGTGCAACGAAATGCTCTGTAGCCAAGTCCTCTTCTTCGTTACTCAACGAACGAATGAGGGAGACCAGTTATGGTGAGCACCTTGGAGGATTAAAATCGCAGGAATCTGACTCCGGCGTGTACCCGTGCCACGCAATTCACCGATGTAGTGAGGAAGAGGGTCCTTCATTGGACTCTTCGTTAGGCTGTGAAGATCCACAATCCAGCAGCACCTTTAAGTGGCGTAAGGAAGCGAATGCAATAGAGACAAATGCTACGCACGAGGAACCTTGTCAGATTGTAATGGCCAGTAAAACATCACCGAAAATCCGAAGGCTGCGAGATCATGGAACGCCAACCACTCATCCGAAGTGGAGATCAAACGAGGGTGTGGGATCACTACATCAAGGGTTAAATTCTTCTTCCAGGTTAAGTCACTGCTCTTTCGCAGAATCAAACAATGACATTAATCTGTGTAACAATCGGCTTAAGCTAGAATATAATGTCGTTGAATCTGCCAGAATATGGGATTTGGGCAAAAATCTAGGTTTGTAGTGTTCAGGGGTAGTGGGGAACGTGGTTGGAGAACTAGACCGTATGGAGGTAAGGGACAATGATGTCAAAAAGGGGTATAGGGGGTGTTTTAAAGAAGTTATCATGATAATTGTAAACCTCAATATTAGAGGGTTGGGAGGAGGGGTGAAAGCACGATACCTGAGTCATATTGTGGCTAAGGAGAATGCAAAATTTCTTTGTCTACAAGAAACGAAGGTTTCCTCGTTTATAGATGCTAGATGTTATTCGTTATGGGAGATAGCAACATCGGTTGGGTTCTTAATGAAGGGATCAATGGGGCAGGGAGCATAGTAACAATGTGGCATGAAGAAGTTTTTTCTTATGCAAACCATGTAGTAGGACCCGGTTTTATAGCAATCATGGGGTACCATCTTAAAGCAAATTGTCAGTGTGTGGTGATGAATGTATATGCAGCGTGCAACCTAAAGGACAAGATCGTTTTGTGGGAAGCTTTGACGACTCTAAAGCAATCACATTGTAATTTGCCTTGGGTTTTATGTGGTGACTTTAATGCTGTAAGAAGGGAAGATGAAAGGAAAGGGATCAAAGATTCTTCAAGCCAAAAGATGGTTTCAACAGGTTTATTGAAAATAATGGTTTGCTGGACATCCCTAGTGTTGGTAAGAAGTATACATGGTTCAAAGCTAATGCCACAGCAAAGAGCAGATTAGATAGGTTCCTAGTGTCTGAAGAGTGGTTACAATTATGGCCCACGGCTAAGCAGTATATACAACCGAGAATGGTATCAAATCATTGTGCTCTAGTATTGAAATCGTACGCCAAGGATTGGGGCCCTAAACCGTTCAGATCATTTGATGTGTGGCTTAAGGAACCGGGTTTTAAGGTTATGGTATAGGATAAATGGGAATCGTATCAGGTGCAAGGTAATAACATGTCCATTTTCAAAGATAAGCTGAAACTACTGAAGGTTGATATTAAAGAGTGGAATAAAAATGTCTTTGGTTGTGTGGAGACCAACAAAAAACGTATTCTGTCTAAAATGGAGGCACTAGATGACAAGGATGACTGTGAAGGTTTAGATGATAATGGGAGGATGCGAAGGCTGGAATTGCTTAGCCAATTAGGGTTGGTGGAAAAAAAAGCTAGATTCAATTTATAGACAAAAAGCAAGAGCGAATTGGATCAAGCATGGGGATATGAATTCTAACTTTTTCCATAGAGCAATTAGATGTAGACGCCTTAAGAATGAATTCAAAGGCGTAGAGGTTGACTCTCAATGGTGTGAAGAACTGCAAGTAATTCGTAGGGAAGCAAATGTTGAAGATGATTGTTGCCCCTTCAAGACATGTGTTTGATGAAGTCATTTGTGTAAATTTCATGTGTATGTACATTTGCTTTAATAATGTCTTAGGTATAGTTTAGAGGTTGTTTAAGAGTAGGCTTTTTGCTGGGTAACTCACCTCTTAACCCCTGACCATGTGATAAGAGCAAGCACAAATTTTCTGAAACTGTTTTTCACTTGTTTTGCAAAAACACCCTTACTGCATAAAAATAAATCTTTTTTTTTCTAAATGAATGGATTCTTTTTTTTAAACTGATGCATTGACTAAGTCTTTCGAAAATCAGGTTTTGTGCATCAAGTATTTTGACTAAGTCTTCACTCTTTCAAAACGATTGTGTTTCAATAGTTAATTCTTTTATGTTATCGTTTTGAAAAATAAATTTGTTCATCTGTAAATGAATAGATTCTTTTTAGTCTAGTGCCATGTTTATCTTAAAAGTTTTTTTCGTTTTGTCCTTGCACCAAAGTGGTTGACTGAGTCTCCTTCACATAACAGATTCTCTAACTGCTTTTGAAAATAAATCTATTCATTTTATTTTCAATTTGTTCTTTTTATAACAGCTTTAACTGTTTTTTGAAAATCTGTTATAAGTTGTTTTTCTATAAAAAGAAAACTTGTTTCTGTGTTTAAACAAGAATCATACAATTGAGAAAACAAGTTTTACAACAGAGAATTAAGGATTTACAGAGAATTAGCATGTGTTCTTGAAAGATTTTACAAATCAAAAGTGTGCTTGTTCTTAGTTTGGCTCTAAGGCTTGGTTAGAGGTGCTGCTACTGTGTGAGCAATATGTTCTACTGGTCTAAGGCAGATTTCTGCATCCTCTATCAGGTGTATTCGTGTCATATTTCAAATTCTTATAAAAGTGTGATTGTGAACTCTTCTTGATAGGGTTTCTTGAAGAGTGTGTGTGCTGAAATAGTGTTTTTCAGCAAGTGTGCCAAGTTTCTTGTAGGGTTCAAGAACAGTGGCTGTGTAAGTGTGTTTGGTACGTTTTGTTTAGTGGATTTCACCTTGGATTAGGTGAGACTGGATGTAGCTCATTTGAGTGAACCAGTATAACTGTTGTGTGTTCATTTCTCTTCATCCCTGCATTCGGATTCTTGCTTGTCTGTCAATCTGTCTAAAATTGAATCTGTTCAATCAAAAATAAATTTGTTCTTTCTGGGCTTGTTCATACTGTTCTTATTTTCTGGAAAATCAGTTTGGGTTTGTTAAGAAGATATATTTACTGGTAATTACAACTAAAATAGTTTGATTGTGATAGGTTACCTAATTGATTGACAAGCTAATAATTGAATCTTTATCACTTGCATAAAAATTGAAGATCATTGTTTTCTCTTTAAAATCAGTGTGTGTGTGGCTTGCAAATTAATCTGCATAACCTCAAGAATAACTTGGCTGATATAAACGTTTTTAAACATAAACAGTGTCAAAATAAATTTGTTCATTGCCAAATAAATCGATTTATTTTCTGTGTACTGTGATAAAATCTGATTCTGCGCGAAACTTTTAAAAGGTCAATTCCCCCCCCCCCCCCCCCTCTTGAACTTTGACACTATTGAACCCAACAACAAAGCTACTGTTTGAAAAGAGGTTCATGGCTACGCCGAACGTCAGTGTAAATTTGGGTTCAGTGGAATTTAAATCCCTACCATCGGAGGTGAGTAGGAATATGATTGTTAGCTTCTTGGAGGAAGAAGTGAAGGATGTTGTGTGGCAATGTGAAGGGTCAAAGAGCCCATGCCCGAATGGTTTCAACTTCAATTTCATTAAGAGTTGTTGGGATGTGATCAAATCATATGTCATGGCAGTTGTGCACTTCTTTCATGATACTGGGTCCTTTCCGAAAGTTTGCAATGGGTCATTCATTTCCCTTGTTCCAAAGGTAAGGGATCCTTCTTCGCTTGATCAGTTCAGACCCATATCTCTGGTAGGAGTTATTTACAAGATCATCACCAAAGTTCTGTCATGTCGTATGAAGAAAGTCCTAGCTATGGTCATTGACGAGTGCCAGTCATCCTTCCTAAGTGACAAAGGACTTATGGACAGTGTTGTTATGGCAAACGAAATTCTAGAGGAGATTAAGAGGAAGATGAAGAGTGGGGTATGTTTCAAGGTGGATTTTGAAAAGGCGTATGATTCAGTAAGGTGGAGTTTTTTGCTTGATATGCTGCGGAGGTTGGGTTTTCATGACAAATGGATATTATGGGTTAAATGGTGCCTGGTCTCGTCATCTGTATCTGTACTGGTCAACGGAAGCCCCACTGAGGAATTTAAACCTTCTAGTGGGTTGAGACAGGGCGACCCCCTAGCCCCTTTTCTGTTTCTAGTGGTTGCTGAAGGTCTTGCAGGGATGGTGAGACAAGCTCTGAGGACGGATGTACTTAGGGGTGTAAAGGTGGGAATGAATAGTTTTGAGTGCTGTCTAATACAGTTTGCAGATGACACGCTTTTCATGTGTGAGGACTCTTTTGATAATATCTTTGCAATCAAGGCCATACTCCGGTGTTTTGAACTTGCCTCAGGTTTGAAAGTCAACTTTCATAAATCAAAGTTGGCAGGAATTAGTGTGGATAGTTATGCCATGAGTACCTATGTGAAAACATTAAATTGTAACATCATGAGCCTTCCCTTCCAATATCTGGGGGTACAAGTGGGAGGAAACCCGAGGAAGAAACAGTTCTGGGAGCCGGTAATAAGGAAAATTGAAGCTAGACTTAGTTCATGGAAAGGGAGATTCCTCTCCATGGCGGGTCGGATTTGTCTGCTAAAATTGGTGTTCACTGCCATACCTTTGTTCTACATTTTTATCTTCAAAGCCCTTGCAGCAGTGTGCAACAGAATAAGGAGTATTCAAAGAAAATTTCTTTGGGAGTGGGGAAGACAAAATAAATCGATTTCTTGGGTTAGTTGGGACAATGTGTGTAAGCCCCTACAGGAAGGAGGTTTGGGAGTAAATGAGCTTAGGAGTTTTAACTTAGCTCTTTTGGTTAAGTGGAAATGGCGGCATATGAATGGAGAGGGAGGAAAATGGAAAGAAGTTATTGTATTTAAATATGGTATAGCATCAGACATAAGTCAGGTTAAGTTGAAGTACCAATCATGGTGGTGGAGGGATCTAGCTAAGACATGTGGCGATGGGAATGAAGAAGGATGGTTCCAAAAGGCTTTTGAGTGGAAAGTAGGCAACGGGATCACAGTGTGGTTCTGGGAGGACGTGTGGTTACAAACCACTACTCTAAAAACATTATACCCTAGACTCTACTCTTTGTCTTGTGATAAAGGTAAGATGGTGGGGGAGGTAGGAAGATGGGAAGAGGATAGATGGCGGTGGGGTTTAAATTGGAGAAGGGATAGGTTTCAATGGGTGTCTAATTTGGAGTCAGAGCTGCTATCTATACTGAGTATGGCGACTATGTGCAAGGAAGCCCCGGACCATCTTATTTGGAGAGGGGACCCGAAAGGTATGTTTACGGTTATGACCATTATGACCAACCATGTTGATACAAGGGGAGGTGTGTTTAATAGTTTATGGCAAGCAAAAGCCAAGCCTAAAGTACTTACCACCACTTGGAGAATCCTTCTGGACAAAGTTCCAACTAGAGCTAATCTCATAAGAAGGGGAGTGATTGTGAATTTGATTATGTGTCCGTTATGTAATCTATCTGAAGAAACTTCTCAACATATCTTCCTTGATTGTGTATTCGCACAACGTGTTTGGTCAAGGTGCTACCGTTGGATTGGTGTTTTGGGGGCCCAAAACAAGGGTATTCAGAATCACTTGATGAACTCCTACTTAATTCACCTATCTAATAAACAAAACCAGGTGTGGCTTGGCTTGTGGGCGACAATTGTTAGTTGTATCTGGGATCAAAGGAACTTGGTAGTTTTTAAGGAAGGGGTCCCTAATGATGATGTGATTTTTCAAAACGCTCAACTACAGTCATGGTTGTGGTTAAAACACAAGGTAGCTGGTTACTCCTATGCTTTCTCTGACTGGCTTTTGAACCCTAACCAGTGCCTTCTAGCAGTGGTTTGAGTGTGCTAATTCCTGGGCAGTGAATGTATCCTCTCACGGAGTACTTGGAAATGGTCTGTGGTTTCTGTCAAGGGAGTTGCTGCAGAAATAGAGCTGAGAATATCTGGGAAGTAGGCTTCATGTTAGCTGAAGTTGTAGAAGATAGGAGGGCAGCAGTGTATCGCTGACATTTAAATTCTAGATGTAAAGTTGCAGTAGTGTGTAGTGCAGTTGGAAGCAGATTGTGAGGAGGGGTTAGCAGGGTGTTAGGAAATAAGCATAAGGTTGCTGGAGAATGGTCTTAACAGTAATGAAAAGTGGAGATGGTACAAGGTTTTGGAGCTAGTAAGAGGGGTTGTAATGGTAGACGGTCAATCTGTCATTTTTGGCTGCTGAATTAGTGTGGAGCAGGGGCTTCTTCCGTAGAGTTTTTTATCAGAGCAAGCATTACCCACAGAAGCATTCCCAAGTGCTAAAACCTAGTAAACCTTATAAGTACTGATTGTTTCATAGTGCTTCTGAAAGCCATGCAGTTTGGTAATCTCAATAGGCTGATGCATCCAGCTTTTCTGGTTTTTTTCCTGTATTTTTTTACTGGTTTTTTGCTGGTTTTTAATGTTGTTTTCTGTTTATGATTGGTTCCCTTAGACTGTTTTTGGTTTTAACAGGTTTTATAAACCCTGGAAATTTCTTCAGGGAGGTTAGTTTGGTTTGTTGTTAAACACATGAGGTTGTAGCCCTCTAGTTTTATTGTATACGGGTTGGAATACCCCTAAAGTATCCTTGAAATTTATTTTATTCATTGTTGAGCAAAAAAAAATCATATTAAAATATAAACATTTATGGATATTAATTGATAATATAATCATAAAATAATTCATATTTTATTAATTTATATATTTTTACATATTTTGTGATTTTAATTTGAATAAGAATGATTTATTCCCATATTTATGTTAATTTCAAGATTCTAGGGAAGAATGGAGATGAAAGGGCAAAAGAAGAATATACAAAGCTAAAAAGGGAAAGTTGGAATGCATCAACACTCACTTAAGCTCGCTAAAACTCGCGCTGGCAAGATCATTCCAGTGATGTTGGGCCTTTTTTCGTGAAACTCGCCCAGGCGAGCCCAATAACACCTAGGCTAGAAGTCACTTAGCCTAAGCCCAACTAGGTTAAACATGAGGCTTGAGGCACAACCCTATACATCATCATTGAGTGGATTGGAATCTAATTGGGAGAATAGAAGGTGTTAGAAACCCTAGAGCAGGCAACTGTTAAGGAGAGACATTCAGGATCTTCTTGTCTTACTCTCCATGTTTGTAATAGCCAACACGAGTGGCTAATTATATCCTATGGGATGGGGAGTAATCTGTTCAAACTCTTATGTATTGAGATGATATTTAAATATAATATTTTGTTCTTGTTTGATGATTGTATTGTCATTTTAATTGTAATGCTTATTTCTATTATCTAGATCATTAGATTTGACTATAAAGTACTTATAAGTTTCTGACCCAAATGATAATGCTCAACATATTTTAATGTTAGGAATAAATTTAAAATGGTAATTGCTATCAACGTCTAATCGTAATGATAATAAGTTTTTATAAATATGCGAGGAATCGATATTTAGGAGACTCTTAATAATTTTATATGTGAGGAATCAATATAAATGATTTTTATACGGTATCAAAATCAATCAAAAGATAAAATATTTCCATGTTAATCAAAATACAAAAGGGTAAGAAGGATGAACCCCAATCCCAATTTTCCCAATTGAACAAATACACTCTTTGACTTGTTTTCTTTTTAATCATTAAAATCATAACAAACTCCAAACAAAGTTTATTATTTAGTTTTCTATTTAGTGAATCTTTTACCTGATTATTCAACTGTTCCTTGTGGGTTCGATATCTGTCTTTAGGGACAAATTATTACTTCTGGCAAAACGGTACCCTTTCAGTAAAAGTAGTCATCAAGTTTTTTACTTGTGAAGTGTGACGAAGTAACAAGTTATAATCTTAACGAGTATAAAGAATCGGTAAAACACCATCAACACTTGTGAAGCATGATGAAATAAAAAGTTATAATTGTAATTGTTAAAATATATGGCCTATAAATTAGAGGGGGAGTGAATTGTTTTTAAGAGATTTTCGAATTTTTCACAATTGTTTAAGTCATATTGAAAATTTCATAAAAATCAACTATAAAAATTGATTGTAAAAAGAGAGGCAAACATAAAAATAGAAAATAAACTAGTTATATTTATTTAATCGATTGAATTACTATCTAGAAACCATAAAATAACAATACAGTAAAAGGATAGAGATAAATAGAATCACACAGAGAAATTATACTAGTTGAATCTTAACCAAAAGTTACATCCAGTCTATAGCACACCATTGAGAATTCACTAGACACAAAATCAAAAGATTACACAAGAACACAAGAGCTTTGTTTCTTGAACCCTTTAAGAAAAATAAAATCTCACAAACACAACATAATAACCAAACACACTATCTAGATCTACCTAAGAACAAGACACAAGTAAGAATACAACAAATTACAAACTCGGGAAAAACTCCTTCACACAATAGAATGATCCAAGAATGAAAGTAATCTCCAAGAACTTCAAAGATTATTTTGAAACTGTTTTCTTATATGAATTTTTTTTACTTTTAAAATGTTCAAAAAAACACCTTTATATAGGTTTTAAATGATTGCCAAAACACTTTTTCAAATTAATGAAACAACTAAGTCAATGAAAACCAAATTGGAAATCACAACATAAATCTATTGAAACATTTAATGATTCTCTGAAATAACTGACTGTTTTCATTTAATAAAAGAAATCAACTAAAGAAACTCGGTTTATTTATCAAAATAATTAGTTGATTTCATTAAACAGAAAAGACAAAAAAAAATTTAATATTAAAGTCTTAAGGTCATCACCGAAAACATTTGACTTTTAAATCATTAAATAGATTTTAGTATTTTCAGTCACTTTATACGATAAATAAACCTGTTAAAATACTTTACTAAAGACACAAGGCTTCAAATCAAGTGATTTTAATCGATTAAAACTTGAATTAACTGATTTTAAAAACATATCAGGTTTTTAAAATATTTTCTTGGAGATGTCTAGAATCATAATACTTGATGAAATAAATACAACAAAATCTACCTACAGACACATCCATAACTTTGCAGACTTCAAGGTTGAGCTTTGATCACATCAAATCCATCCACTTTAGTCAAAAGTAACGAGTATAAAGCATCGGTAAAATATCGTCAACACTTGCGAAGTGTGACAAGTTGATGTTTCCCTTTTATGGTGACCCTAGGATTTCTTAGTCATGCTCTATGGTCAACTGGTGTTCCAAAGGATTTTTGAGTCATGCTCATTGGTCAACTGGTGACCCCAGAATTTTTGAGTCATGGTCATTAGTCAACTAGTGATCCCAATATTTTTTAGTAATGTTCTTTGGTTAACTGGTGATCCCAAGATTTTTTGAATCATGCTCTCTGGTCAACTGGGGATCCCTAGGATTTTTGAGTCATCCTTTATGGTCAACTAGTGATCCTAGGATTCTTGAGTCATGCTCTCTAGTCAACTGGTGATCCCAGGATTTTTTAGTCATGCTCTCTGGTCAATTGGTGAACCCAAAATTTTTTAGTCATGTTGTAGCATAAGTGGCGATCTTAGATTCCTCTAGTCATAATTGATTGAAATCGTGGCTTTATTTTATAAAAAGGGGGCAACCTTATTAAAAACCCTTCAGAAAAATGAAAAAAAAAAACTCAAGGGTAAAGAGTGTCACACCACGAAAAAAAGATTCAAAAATTGTTCAAGGCATGGAAATTTTTTTTTTCAAAGTATGAAGAAGAGATTCAACTATAATAAAAACATATACTTGCATGTTCCAAGTTCGAGGCACTAACCCACCGTCAAGAGTTTCAAAATGATATGCTCTGTTGTCGAGGATTTGGTGGATCCTGAAAGGGCATGTCCATTTAGGGGATAGTTTGTTCTCTAGTTGATACAACTAAGCTTTCCTGAGTACGAGGTGTGAAACTTTGATCTTCCTTGGGATGACCTTCCTTTTATGCCTCATTCCCACCCGTCACTTGAGAGCTTCGAACTGTAACCGAGAGTTTTCACGAACTTCATCCAGTATGTCTAGCTTTGCTCGAATTCCTTCGTTGGATGATTCTAGAGAGATTTTTTGTACTTAGAGTGAAGGTTCAATTATTTCAATGGGAGTCATTGCATGTATTCCGTAAACCAAACTGAAAGGCGTTTCTCACGTTGTTGATTGAGGAGTTTTGTTGTAAGACCAAAGCATTCGTGGGAGCTCCGCGGACCATCTCCCTTTCATTTTCTCAACCTCCGTTTCAACCCCTAAAGGAGTATCTTGTTTGTTGTCTCAACTTTCCCGGTTGTCTGAGGGTGTTCCACTGAAGAGAAAAATTGCCTAATGCCAATTTCTTAGCACATATGACCCATCTATTTGTTGGCGAACTGTGTACCATTGTCAGAAATTAGGAGCTTGGGAACGTTGAGTCTATAAATGACATTTTCCACAAAAAATCCTTAATCTTATGGGTTGGTATGACTGCTAAGGGATTGACCTCAATCTACTTTGTGAAGTATTCAATAGCTACTACCAAAAAATTTAGTTGGCGAGTAGCTAAGGGGAAAGATCCCAAAATGTCTATTCCCCATTAGTAGAAAGGCCAAAGACTGCGGATCAAATGGAACTCTTTGAGGGGAGCTTGATGCCAATCAACATGTCTCTCACATTTTTTGGCATAAGCCATGTTGTTTTCGTTCAATATTGGCCAATAGTAACCAACTCAAACGACCTTAAGGGATATGACTTCTACACATTCCTTTGTGCAGTTGGGTCAGAACCATGTTGGCTTGTTCTTCATCAATGCATTGAAGAAGCGGGTGAGAAAATCCATACCAGAACAGATATTCATCTATCAAAGTGAATTTGTTGGAGTTGCGTTGTAGTTTTTGGCAGATTGCTTATCAAGCGGTAAAATGTTGTCGGCTATGCAACAAAGATATGGTGTCATCCATGTCTGTCTTACTGAAATGTGGAATACTTCTAAACCTTCGCCTTTCGGGCCACTAATAGTTAATATCAGTGTTTTAAGGGTTTCTTGTATTATCGTGCATTGTGATGCCCCATTGGTGGACCTTGCTAGTTTTGAGAGCAAATCAGCCCTAGAATTTTGTCTCCTAGACACATGAGTTAGTTCGAAAGAAGCAAATAACTCAGCAAGAGTTTTCACATACCTGAGATATAATGCAGAATGTGGGTCCTTGGCTTGAAAGTTGTTGGTCACCTGACCCACCACTAGTTGTGAATCACTTTTCACAGTAAGGTGTCCTATGCCCATTTTTGTAGCGAGCAAAATTCTAGTTATGAGAGCTTCATATTCTGCATGGTTGTTGCTTGCATTAAAAGAAAATCGTAGCGATTGCTCTAAGAGTACACCATCTGGTCCTTCCAATATTATTCTTACCCCTCTACCCTTTACATTGAAAGCTCCACCAACAGAAAGGATCCACTTAACCAATGCAAAAGAGGATGATGCCATAGTAGGGGTGAGCTCTGCAATGAAATTCGTAAACACTTGATCTTTTATGGGTCCACGCGGTTTGTAGCGAAAGTCAAACTCTGAGAGTTCGATAGCCCATTTTATCATTTGTCCCACCACATCTGGTTTTCCAAATACTTGTCGAATGGGGAGGTTGATCATCATTACTACTGAGCAAATTTGGAAATACTGCCTCAGTCTTCGTGCGATAAATACTATTGTCAGTCTCGCTTTCTCAATTTCTTGATATTATGTGTCTACAAATTGCAAAAATTTGCTTACATAGTAGATTGGCTCATGCTTTTCCTCAGAATTTTGGACAAGGACCAAACTGATTGGAGTCCCCGATTCAGGTTTACTAAGAATCCATGGGTGTGCTAGATACCCTTTCAATTTGAAGAAATCCTCCTCACATTTTTCTGAACAAACGAAAAGATAATTTTTTCGCAAGCATTAAAAATAGGGGAACCCTCTTTTCCCCCCGCTAACAAGAACCTTGAATCGTTAAAATTCTTTTCTTGAATTTCGTCATTAGACGTGCACCTTATCTGCATGACTGACTTTGCTTGAATATCAAGATTGAGTCAATAACATAAGTAATTAGGATCAATGTAGGGCACGTCGGAGGCGGTCCCGGAAAAAGCTTATATATTTCGGGTCAAGACATCTCTCAGCTCCTCCTCCTCTTTAGCACTTAAAGGTGTTCCGATGTGGAATTTTTCCCCTTTCAAAACTATCTCTCGGGTATTCCTGACGGGTTCGAGGCGTCTATCATTCCATTCTTCGCGTGGATCTGCCTCTATACTCGTGTTTGGCTTAGCCGTGGAAATAGTATATGTTCCACGACGAGCTTTCAAGATATTCTCATAACAATTCCTCACCATCTTCTGATCAACACTCAGAGTGACAATCTTCCCTTCCTAAGAGGGGAACTTCATTTTTAAATGCGGGGTGGATACCACTACTCTGATTTTGTTCAGAGGACCGCCCTGTTGAAGATGGATACGCCCAAGTAACAATTTATATGAAGAGGGGTTCTCCACTACTATGTACCTTATTAGGATGGTGTTTGTTGTTGTTCTGTCTAAAAAAATGGTTCTGAGTTCAAGATGACCTCGAACTTCCACTTGCTCTCTTAAGAATCCAACCAGAGTTCCATCAAAAGGCCTTAACCGATTCGATGGTATGTTTAAACCCACGAAAGTCTCCCAGAACATGACGTTTGTCGAACTCCCTTGATCAACCAGGACTCGTTGTACATTACAGCCCATGGCGATGACATATATCACAATCGGGTCATCCTCATGAGGTGCTATATCCAAGAGATCGGTGGTCGAGAAAAGATAGAGGGAACTCATGGTGTTTTCCAAGGTTCCAATGATAGCACGACCTTGACATATCGTTTTTGACTCGATTAGGTAACTCCACCTCTTGAGAACCCACCGACAATGGTGTTGAAATCACCAAGAATCAAGGTCAAATGAGCAGGTTCCCTTGGTGCGACCTCTCTCCCCGGTGTAACCTGCTTCTTCTCACTTTGGTGTTGTAATCGAGCCAAATGAACAACGAAAACATAACAACTTTTTGTGGCATGGTCGTGTGTTCGATAAAACTCATACCATGCTTCCCGATGATGCCCTAGTTGTCGTTTGGTTCTTCTAGAGAAGTTTAACTTGTTTGAAATTTTAGGGTCCCTCAAAAGTTGGCTACAAGGGACATTCATGGATGGACACTAGGGGGCCTCCCTCATTTCGTTGTCACGAAGAGCGACATATGGGATGTAGCTCTGCTCGGACTTTCTTCCTCCTTGGGTTTCCGTAGGCTTTTTTTCTCTCAATCCCTATGTACCAAGCACGTGCACGCTTCTCCTAATCTCTTTTCCTTCTTAATGCTTCTTCATCCTTAGTAAAGGTTGAGGAACGCTTTCTAACCTCGGCTATCGATTTTGCTCGGTTCCTAAGCAATGATTCACTAAATGGATTAGCTCGCAATCCATTCAGGAATGCGTCCACCACCATCTCCTCATTGGGTTGATGAATTCGTACTAACACCTCGCAAAAACGATTGAGGTAGTTTTTTAAGGGATCTACTTCAACTTGCTTTATGTCAAACAAATTCGCAATTCGGGGCAGTTTGATTTTGTTGGTTGTGAACTTTTTTTCAAATATTCTTGCAAAGGTGCAAAACAACGTGATGGTGTTGTGGTGGGTGACTAAAAGAAAATCATCTTAACAATGAGTCAGACATTTGATTGTATAAGAGAGAACAAACTGTTGAAGATGGGAAGCATTGATGTATCAAATCCTCTTTGAAGCCTGAAGAAGTGTTGTGTTTTAGGTTTTGGTTTGGGGTTTAGAATCTTTGTAAGATCAGTCTTGATTCTCAAACAAAGCTTATTCCAATCAATTTTAAGTGTTTTTCCATGCAAAGGAAAAAACAACCGATTAAAGTTTCAAGATAATTGGTTGTTTGTCACTTAGCTGGCAAAGGTGTTTTGAAACTTTTTTTTGAATCATTTATATAATTGTCAAAACCATCCAATCGGTTAAATCAATGTTTTAACCGATTAAATGTGTGTTTTCATAACAGTTTTCTGAAAACCAGTTTTAACTGATTTTGTTGTTCAAATATGCTTTCAATGGTAGCTTCTCATGTAATATAAAATTATTCTTCTTTCAAACGTGAAAAGATTGATGAAACAAAAAAGTTTGATTCTCTGATTTGAGATTGTTTTGAGAGATTACCAACTGTTTGTGAAAAGGTTTTTACCAAGTTTTAGCAAGATTGCTTTTGAGCTTTGCTGTGATTCAAAGAATTGATCAAAAGGGTTTATGGTGTACTGTGATTCCAAGTGTTTTCTATCCTTGTTTAGGTTCTTGTAATTGTTCATATTACTCTTTGAAAAAACTGTTGTAAAATCCTGTAAAGTCAGTGTGATTCTGGCTTGAGGTGTTGGTTGTGTGCAAGGAGGGTGAGTAGGCTTTATGGGATTCAAAGTCACCTCTTTGTGTGGTGTGTGTGTCTAATCTGTGATTGGTTGCATAGTGAAATACTCAATGGTTTGACTAAGGACTGGATGTAGCTCTTGGATAGAGTGAACTAGTATAAACCTTGTGTGCAATTCTCTTTATATCTTCCTTGCATATCTGTTTGATATTTTCTACTGTCATAAACAACCGGTTGAATCGTAATTTTAAGCAATTATATTTCTATTATCTGTTTCTATTTGGAACTTTGATTGGCTTTATGAATTGCTTTTATGAGTTGATTGTTAAAGTTTCATTCTAAGCCAAGTAATTGTGAAAATCTTGTGTAAACAATTCACCCCCCCCCCCCCTTTTTGTTATAACCATCGATCCTAACACAAACTACTTGTATTGATTAAAAAACAAGTCTCGATCGTGTAGATCCTACCAGTACATTCCCCTATTTCTTGATTGTATTCTTTTTTTTTATCTATAATTACATCACAATGTTTCATTATAAAGCTCAACAAACCCTAACCTTTTCAAAGTCCTAAAACAACCAATTTATCCCTCCCATAATAATAGTTGTTGTTGTTCTCTCAGACTAGTTTACCACACTTGATATGATCATGCTTAAAGAACATAAAATCGACAAAGTGAAAAGTTATGTAAATCTTCCTTACTAAACATACGAGATAAAATATTTGCCAAATCCTTCATACCATTGCCTTTAACAACATCGTTTTTTCTAAATCACTCCCGCATCGTGTGTTAGAATTAATGGCCTAAACAACAGGGGGTGAATTGTTTGACAAAGGATTTTCGCAAAGAATGGCTAAGAATGAATATTTATCAACACTCATAAAAAGAGCAATCAGGAAAGCCATACAATCAAAGCAATTAAAACTGTTTGCAGAAAAATAATTGGTTTAAATTTTGTTTTAACCAGTTGTTTATAGAAGTAGAGACAAAAATCAAATTAAACAGTTTATAATGAGAGAGAGAGAGGGAGAGATTACACAATCAATTTATATTAGTTCACTCAACCCTTGAGCTACATCCAGTCCCCAGAAAACCACTGGGTATTCCACTAGCAATCAATCATAGATTACAAACACATAACACCACAAAGAGGTGATCTTGACCACACAAGAACACTCACCCTCTTTGCTTTTCACAAAACCACAGTCAGAAAAACCTCTGACCTTACAGGTTTACAAGCTTACAAGTATAGAAAAGAAAAAATTACAAGAATAAAAAAGGAACAGATTACACCTGGTATTTCATGAATCACAGAGCTCCTAAGATCAGTTCTTGAACCAATGCACAACCTTTAGGCAATCTTGCAAAACTTTGAATCAAATCTCTTCTCAAAAACGTTTTCAATCTTACTTTCTGTGTGCTTTTTAATACAAAGAGAAACCATATTTATAGCTCTTAAATCTAGCCGTTTTAGGCAGTTAATCATGAGGCAAAACAGTTTCAAATCAACTGAAAACAGATTTAACAGGTCTTTGAAAAGTTGTTAAGAAATGTGACAATCAACCGGTCGAAATGTCATTTTAACCGGTTGAATTGGTTTTGACAGTTAGTCAACGAAGTCAAAAACAATTTTTAAAACCTTCAACATGCTAAGTATAAAACAACCGACTAAATCGTGAAATCAACCGGTTGTTTTTCTCTTTGCTTAGAATTTTTTTCTCTTTTAAAACAAATTGATCCAATTTATGCATAGGATTAAGAATGAACTTTATACAAATTCTAAACACCCTAGAACTAAGCTTCAATCAAGGCAGCAAAGCATCAAGCTCTTGTCACAGATTTGGTTCATAAAAGCTTCCATGCTCTACAATCCTCCCCTATTTGATGAAGACAAATCCCTGGGATGGTTTTGGAATTTTCTGTTTAGAATTTTCTCAACCTGCAATCACAACTAGAAATATAAATACAGGATAATCTATTCCAGATTAATCAAGCACCACAAACTAGTTTCCACTAGGTGATTTCCATAGAGGAACATTAGCCAAATCAATGTGAGAAACCAGGCAAACAAGCATAGGTGCAGCCACTAGTACAAAAAAGTACATTAACGACGGTTAAAAAGGACATATAAAGACGGTTTTTAAACCATCGTTATTGCGGGTGTCGTTATAGATCAGACATTTTTAACGACAGTTTGTCAACTGACGTTATAAATGTGTTATAACGACAGTCCATTTAACCGACGTTATAAATAGCTACTAAATAAATAATTTATTTTAAAAATATATATATTTTTAAAGACGGTTCCTTTGGGAACCGTCGTTATATGTGCTTTTTTTTGAAAAAAAAAATATTTATTTTTAATACACCTTAAATCTATATAAAATATCCAATTTTCAAAAAATCAAAAACATTTAAAATCATAATTTAAATATGTGCAATTTTATCAAATATATATGCTCAATTATTATCTTCAATGTTATATTAGTCATAAATAATTGAAAAGATAGTCATTAAAGAAAATAATTTTATCATTCAGAATAGTTCTTCTAAGCATACATACATACAGAGTTTCATGTTCAACTCATACTAACTCATATTTACATTTTTATTCTATAATGCTCTTACTTGAACATTAAAGAATATTTTCCAATAAACCTCCTCTCCAAATAACTCCTCTCATAATAAGTAAAGGCTTTCTCTGGCGTTGGCGTCGGGATCTTCGAACAAGGTAAATACGTCCAAAAACCCACTGTCTACCTAATCTTAAATCCGATTGTTGCATAAATAATAACATCACCTGTCATGCAAAGAGAAAAATACTAATAACTCTTGTTTACATTGTCAAGTTTCTATTTTCTCTACTAAAAAGTTGAGAATTAAATCGCCATCTAGCTTTACAAACTGTCTTATGCAAGAAGTAAAAAGAACATATTTTATTACAAACTGTCTTATGCAAGAAGTAAAAAGAACATATTTTATTACAAACTGTCTTATGCAAGAAGTAAAAAGAACATATTTTATTACAAACTGTCTTATGCAAGAAGTAAAAAGAACATATTTTATTACCTCAGCTTTGGTACGAAATTCTAATAAGCATTTACACACATGACAATCTGCTTTATGAAGTGAGTTGTTACCCTTGTTCGTTCTCACCAATGCAAATACCTTAAAGAAGATGAATTCAATACCGTGAGAATGATTCAAGTGAAGTATGAACATTAAATAGTGCTTCTCTAGCTGGATAAATAGGGGCACTCAGTCGAGCAATGAGATGGGAAAAGAAATCTCTACTATCTCTATCCTTAGATCATATTATATCGTTGATTATATTTATATTTTCTTTTCTTTGAAATATCAGTTACCTTGCATTGCTTATAAAAAAAAATCAGTTACTTTGCATGTATAAATAGTTTTTCAATCAGAAAACTTTAAGAATTTTTTTCTTTCAAAAATATATACAAAACTAGATTAATGTAGTTAAGTTAATAAGAATTTATAAATAACTATATGTAATTCTAATAGGTCATACACTCAAATTAAAAAAACATGTATTTCGTTAGAAATATGCTTTAATTTGCACGTCAGGAAATATTATCTATTTTTAATTTTAAAAATCTAATTAAACTGAATGTGTATAGATAGTATAACTATATTTACGGTCATTTAACAATAAATTAATCTATAATAATATATAAATTTTTTCGTGGACACAAGTTGTTTTTCTATTTTAAAGATACAAAATTCATAAGAAAAAGTACTAAAGAAAAAAAAAATATAATGAAAAAGAAGAAGAAAAAAAAAATATAATGAAAAAGAAGAAGAAAACTGATCAACAATGGGAAAAGAGTCGCAAGTAAATCTAACAAGAAATAACTGGTAAAAGTGAAGGGAAAAAAAGGAAACTAACAACAGTGGGATGGGAGTACACGTAGATAAAATAAATAACTACTTATATGGAACACTCAAATCAGAAAATTTTTTTAAAGTGAAAGTCTAATTCCAATTAGGGAAAATGCTAAAAGTACACAAGGAACCACTCAATTTAACTAAAGTAAAGGGTTTGTCATTTAATTTGAACTAGTGTTTGGAGTTCAAATTTGGAAATGATTTTTACCTGAAGTTGAAGCAACAGGGTAGCCAATAACCACATCGAGTGCCGTGAGGATAATGTTGTTGACCACAAAAAGAAACCCTACTCCTGATGCTTGACTAACATATGATAGAAATGATACCTTTTAGGAGAATTTTGAAAAGGAGAAATCGTTGAGTCCAACACTTTAACTCCAGAAATGAGTCCTGAGTCCAACCCTAAATCCTGAAAAAGACATTCCGAAATATCTATTTCAAAATGAAAAAGGTGTTATTCAAGATTTTGAGAGTATAAAAAGAAAGTGTCTCCTTATTTTTACTGAGTACTCTTACCAATCATCTAAAACAGACAACACATGCTTTTCCAAGTCACCTACCACGTTACTAGCATTCAACACTCTGCCCACATCAACTATCCAACGTCACGTGCCACATCGTCATAATTCAATTTGATGGTTGATCACAGACTTCTACATTTACCTATTCCTGGTTGAATTGATCAGGGAGCCGTTACATGAGTTTAAACAAACAGAAGTTTAGACAATTAATAATCAGCCATTTCCAATTTTTTTTGAATTAGAAGTTCTATCTCTATAAATCCTGGTGTTGTGTTGATGAGAAACCAGAACGGCACCTGTTGCTTGCTGCAATTGTTGCTTGCTGCAAGAATAGTAGAGAAAACAAATTTCAGGTTTTAGAGAATGATATTAGCCTAAGACATGAAATAAAAATTCAACAAGGAAGAGATGAGAAAAAATTAAGGAATTGTTTCAGCATGTGCACCTCTAGCTTGGACACCACCTCCTGAATTGAGGTACCATTTGCCCTTCCTTTTACATTAACTAAGGCAAGAGGGTATTTCCGAAAGTGAGCATTGATTGCTTTCGCAATACCAGTTACATTATTGCTCTTTCCTAAAAAAAAGTTGCTGCCATAAAACAATAAAGAGATTAAGTATGTGCTTTATGTTTTATAGGTTGAGAGAAGAGATTGTAATTTTTAATTATAGGGATCGCTACAACATGCTTCAAAAGACAGAAGGTACAACATATTATACAACACAAGGCTTCCCAATTAGTATAATTTCAGGAAAATACCAAAGGATAAGTGAAATTGAGAATGAAAAATGGTGAATTGAAAAGACGTGTGACCTGAGAGTAAAGAGATTCTAGGGTTTCTTTGGTGACGGTGTGAAGAGGGCCAACGTATATGCAGGATGGCGCACGAGGAGGGTCGTCGCAGTGGCGTTGGACGTGCACGACGTCATGACGCAGATCGCAGTGGCGCTCGTGGTGAAGCTCACGGTGGCGCTCGCGGTGACAAAGCTCGCTCGCGGTGGCGCACACTCGCGGTGGCTCCTGACGCAGTGTCGCAGCGTTGCGGTTCTCCTGGGTCGCGGTGGGGTTGGCTCACGGAGAAGAAGTTGGTGCGGCAACGTGTTGGATGGAGGCGAGATCTCTGGCGGCGGTGAGTGAAGAGGGCGGCGCAAAATCGATGGTTGTGGGTGAGGAGGCGCGGTTGTGGGTGAGGGGAATAGTGAGAAGGAAGGTGAAGCGGTGGTGAGTGAGTGAAAATAGAAAATGAGGGAAATGTGACTGAGGGAAAGAGAGGGTGCCAGCTAGGGCGCGGGAATTTGATACTAAACCTAAATATAAGGACGGTTCCAGCAGAACCGTCTTTGTAAACATACACACCATACATATAAAGATGGTTCTAAAGAGAACCGTCGTGATAAGTGTTAAAAATTTGAAAAAAATAACGAAATTGCCATCGCCTCACTTATGACGACTGTTTTTTACGAACCGTCTTTATAAGGAGTCGTTAATTACGTATTTTGCACTAGCAGCAGAAAAACAATCAGTTATTTCGCAGGAATAACCAGTTAAAAAATTATCAGAGTTTATAACAATAATTTAAACCAGTTAGAGTAATGTTCAAGCAAATGTGCAAGCAAAAATAGATGCAAATATAGAAACATTACAACCCAAACACTTCTCCCCTATTTGTCTTCACAAATAAAGTTAAAGAAGGATTAAAAACAGCATAGATTCAAGATAAGACTTGTAGATCAATTATCCATAATTCATTTCTTAATGAATGAAACTTGTCTTTGAATAGGGTTTGGTGAAGATGTCTGCAAGCTGTCTTTTAGTGGCAAGAAATTGAACCTCACAGTCACCATTACTGACATGATCACAAATAAAGTGATGTTGAATCTCAATGTGTTTGGTTCTGGAGTGCTGAACTTGATTTTTTGTGAGATTTATTGCACTTGTATTGTTACAAAATAAAGGGACCTTGCTGACTTTCAACCCAAAGTCCTCCAGTTGTTTCTTGACCCATAAAATCTAAGCACATGAGCTCCCTGCAGCTATGTACTCATCTACAGTAGTTGACAAGGCTATACAAGCTTGCTTTTTGTTGTGCCATGATATAAGACATGAACCAAGTAGATGGCATGTGCCACTTGTGCTCTTTCTATCCAATTTACATCTTGTAAAATCAGAATCAGAGTATCCAACTAAATGAATAGGAGAGTGTGAGGGATACAATAAACCCACAGTTGTTGTTCCTTTAAGATATTTCAGGATTCTCTTGGCAGCTTTAAGATGAGATTCCATTGGACTGGATTGAAACCTTGCACAAAGGCAAACAACAAACATGATATCAGATTTACCTGCAGTGAGATAAAGTAAGGAACCTATCAAACCCCTGTGTTTAGTTTGGTCCACTGTTGTTCCAGCTTCATCAATACTCATGTAACAATTTGTAGACATTGGTGTTGTTCCAGCTTTACAATTCTCCATCTCAAACTTTTTGAGAATGTCTTTGCAGTACTTAGATTGACACAAGAAGATGCCTTCTTTCGATTGTTTGATTTGTTGCCCAAGAAAGAAAGAGAGTTCCCCCATCATTGACATCTCAAACTCCCCCTGCATTGCTGTCACAAATTCTTCACACAATTTATCAGTAGTAGAGCCAAAAATAATGTCATCAACATATATTTGGACTAAGATCACAACAGAATTAGACTTTTTAATGAAAATGGTTTTGTCAATCTTCCCTCTTTCATAGTGGTGAGATAGGAAGAAAACTACTTAACCTTTCATACCATTGTCTTGGTGCTTGCATGAGACCATACAAGGCTTTCTTCAACTTGTATACATGGTTGGGATATAGGTGGTCCTCACTCTCGGGTGGTTGTGATACATAGATTTCCTCATTCACAATTCCTTTTATAAAAGCACTCTCCACGTCTATTTGGAATAGCTTGAAGCCATTCATGCATGCAAAGGCCAGTAAGAGTCTCATAGCTTCTAACCTTGCTACAGGTGCGAAAGTCTCATCATAATCTATCCCTTCTTCTTGGTTGTATCCTTTAGCAACAAGTTTTGCCATGTTCCTTGTAATTACCTCTGAATCATCTTATTTGTTTTTGAAAACCCACTTTGTTCCTATAACATTCATTTGATCTATTCTAGGAATCAGAAACCACACATCATTCCTTACAAATTGATTAAGCTCCTCATGCATAGCAGCAATCCAATGTTCATCTTTGAGTGCTTCATTGATTGTCTTTGGTTCAATCTTGGAGACAAAATCCATATGGTTGCAAAAAGTTTCTACTGTCCTTCTTGTAGATACACCCTTGTTGATTTGCCCAATGATGTTTTCAGCATAGAGATCTCTGGGAATCCTTCACTCTTTTGGAAGATCACATTGTTGCAGATTTTCAATCGGTTGTTTCGCAGAATCAACCGGTTGATTTTTTGGACAGTTTTCTAGATTCTTCAAAAAGATATTCTATTCATCTTCTTCTTTATTGAACTTTGTTGGTCATTGTTCTACATTGTTAGTTTCATAAAAAACAACATGTACAGATTCTTCTACAGTCATAAGTTTCTTATTGTAAACTCTATATGCATGACTAGATGGAGTAACCAAGAAAAATACTATTGTCAGCTTTTGCATCAAACTTACCAAGATTGTCTTTACCATTGTTCAAGATGTAGCATTTACATCCAAATACCTTTAGGTGACCTATGTTAGGCTTCCTTCCATTGAGCAATTCATATGGAGTCTTTTTCAGAATGGTCCTGATAAGAACACGATTTATCACACAACACGTTGTACTGACCGCATAAGCCCAAAAGCACTTGGGTAAGGATGATTCATTCAGGATTGTTCTTGCTAGTTCTTCAAGTGATCTGTTCTTCCTTTCCACCACACCATTTTGCTGAGGTGTCCTTGGTGCAAAGAAGTTGTGAAAGATGCCTAGCTTGTCACAAAAGGTGCTGAATTTCTCATTCTGAAATTCTTCACCATGATCACTCCTAATGAGACCAATGTTCTGTAACAAGAGTTTTGTAGCCTCTTAGCTAGCTTCTTGAATTCAGAATAAGCCTCCTTTTTTTAATGAAAAATATTGTCCATTTAAACCTGGAAAAATAATCTACCACAACAAGAGCATAATAATTCCCTCCAAGGCTCATAGTTCTTGAAGGACCAAATAGATCCATATGTAGTAGCTCAAGGGGTATTGAGGTGGAAACAATGTTTTTCAGTTTAAAAGATTGTTTTGTTTGTTTTGTTTGTTTCCCCTTTTGGCAAGCTTCACACACATGATCCTTCTCAAACTTGAGTTTGGGTAAGCCAATAACATCATTTGAAATCAATTTATTAAAGTGATGCATATGTATGTGTGCAATTCTTCTGTGCCAAAGCCATGATTCTTCATGCTTTTTCAAAAGGCAACCAATAGATGTGGAATTAGAAATATCAAGTAGATAGACATTATTTGATCTCTTACCAACCAGCAACACTTTCTTTGAGTTTGGTAGACGAATCTCACAGGAGTTAGTTTTGAATGTGGCTTGGTATCCTCTATCACAAAGTTGGCTTATGCTGAGTAGGTTATGTTTGAGGCCTTTTGTACCGATCAGTCATCGGTCATCGACTCCAATGATAGACCTCAGACATCGCACACCGATGCCTGATAGTAAAGATGAGCCACGTAAGGTGTGCCCCAGATACACATATCAGGGTGTTGGTCAGTCTTCGGACATCGGTACCATAGACATCGACGTCAGGGATCGACATCGAACCTTGCCAACAGAGGGAGAGATAGGTCCTCGGTGGTCTAAACAACTATAGTGGGCCACGTAAGGTGGGCCCCAGAATTACACTAGTTATCAGTTAAAACATCAGACATGGGAGGAAGCCCTAAAACACGAGGGATCCATGCAAGTGGTGTGTATAGCGCATTCAGGCGCGACACGAGTAAATAGTTCTTGGAGGCGCTAAGGCCCGTTAGGGTTAGGGTTTCCAAGGAAGTTGCATGCATGGCACGTGAAAACTTAGGGCACCCACAGAACAGATGGCACCAGAGATTTGGTGCACAAGTTGGTACCCAAGCGGCCATTCTGTTAGTCGTTGCACTCCAGTTAAGGGAAGTCTCATGTGCCAGATTATGATAATATTGTGTAATAATGGCACATGGACGTTATCTAAGGAACCCTATTCATGGGTAACAGAACAAAGGTAAACCCTAGTTTCAACCTATATAAAGGGGACTAAGAACCCTAACAAGGTACATTGTTTCTAAGATTGAAACTACTTCATACACTTGATGTTTCTTTGCCCTAATACTGACTTGAGCGTCAAAGTGCAAACGGTCGTTAAGGCACCCTTTGTCTTTGCAGGTGAGAGATTCTTCGATCAAGGAGGTTCGATTCTCAGGAGGAGATAGGAGGGCCAGGGACTTGCAGTTCGAGTCAACCGACGGGCGAGTCAACCGGCGAGAACACCTTCCACAAAGAGAACATCATGAATTAAAAAGCTATTTTCATTACCTATGGTGCCTTTTCCAAGGATCTTTCCTTTGTTATTGTCTCCATAGGTCACATGCCCTTCCTATTTAAGACTGATGTTAACAAACTTTGATGCATCTCCAGTCATGTGCTTGGAGCAACCACTGTCCAATTACCATAGGTGCTGGTTTTTCATCAAGAAATCCTGCAAAAATTAAAATCAGGTGGCAAGATCTGGTCCCCTAATAAATTTGGGTCCATGGATGTTAATTTGATTGTTAGGAACCTTAGGATTCTTGGGAACCCATTTTAGGATACCTTTAGGAAAAAAAAAATTGCGAATTTTACAAAATCTGACAGAGTAGCTCTTTCTCATACAGTAGAAACAACAAACAACCGGTATTTAAGACTGTAATGGTTGAAAAAGATTTTGAACAACCACTATTCTTGCTTTGTGGATTAAACCCCAAACCAGATTTTCCAAAAACACATCTTTGAAATGCTAAAACACTCTCAAGGTTGGATTTACCTTTTGAAATTTTGTCTACAGTTTTCACAAGATACAAAACTTTCTTTTGAAGAGATTCACAGTTTTTGCAAAAACTAGATTCACACCTGCAAGAAGAATTTTGATAAATTATTTATAAGTTTTCAAAATCAGTTTTTTAGTTGTTCAATTCTTCTTCCAAAACCTTGACTCTATTTTTCAACCAATTGTTTTTACTTTTCAACCGATTGTTTGAAAAAGTTAATCTGTTAGCTTCTTCATGAGTCTCTTTAAAAGCCTCAAGAAGTTGATAATAACTATCGCATTTGGTAGAGGAAGATGTACTTACATTGTTTGATGCAAAATCTTCTTTTGCCATTAGACATACATCCATTTTTGAAGTTGTAGAGGATGATCCAACAGAAGACTCATTACAGTCTAGCCAAGCATTTCTTGAATCTTTATGAATTCTTTAAAAAGTATCCCACATATCTTTAGCTGAGACACACGCTAAAATTTTAAGAAGTTCATTAGAATCAAGAGCAGGAACAATGATGTTCTTAGCTACACAATAAAGATTATCTTTTTCATTTTTAGATCAAGCAAGTGTATGAAAGAACTGTTTGTAATGACATCTGAGATTTTTCTATCTATTGAGTCAACAAAAAAAATCATTCTTATACACCACAGTTGATAGTTCTCACCACAGTATAGAGGTGGTCTATTTAAAAAAGCACCTTACCCAGGAGAAAACTTGTCAGTCATTAAAACAGTTTTAAAAAGAACTTGAATAAATTTCAAGAACCTAGCTCTTGATGCCAATTGTTAGAATTAATGGCGTAAACATGGGGGATTGTTTGACAAAATATTTTCACAAAGAATGACTAAGAATGAAGATTTATCAACATACACACAAAGAGCAATCAGGAAAGCCAAACAATCAAAGCAATTAAAATTGTTTGCAGAAAAACAATCAGTTGAAATTTCATTTTAACCGGTTGTTTATAGCAACAGAGACAAAAATCAAATCAAACAGTTTATAATGAGATTGAGAGAGAGAGAGAGAGAGAGAGAGATTACACAATCAATTTATACTGGTTCACCCAACCTCTGAGCTACATCAAGTCTCCAGAAAACCACTGGGTATTCCACTAGCAATGAATCACACAAGAACCACAGTCAGATCAACCTCTGACCTTACAGGTTTACAAGCTTACAAGTATAGAAAAGAAAAAATTACAAGAATAAAAAAGGAACAGATTACACCTGGTATTTCAGTAATCATAAAGCTCCTAAGATCTGTTCTTGAACCAATGCACAACCTTTAGGCAATCTTGCAAAACTTTGAATCAAATCTCTTATAAAAAACGTTTTCAATCTTACTTTTTGTGTGCTTTTTAATACAGAGAGAAACCATATTTATAACTCTTAAATCTAGTTGTTTTAGGCAGTTAATCATGAGTCAAAACAGTTTTAAATCAACTGAAAACAGATTTAACAGGTTTTGAAAAGTTGTTAAAGAAATGTGACAATTAACCGGTTGAAATGTCGTTTTAACTGGTTGAATTGGTTTAGCCAACCAAGTCAAAAAACAGTTTTGAAAACCTTCAACAAGCTAAGTATAATACAACCGACTAAATCGTGAAATCAACCGGTTATTTTTCTCTTTGCTTAGAAAAACATTTTTCTCTTTTAAAACAGATTGATTCAACTTGTGCATAGGATTAAGAATGAACTTTACACAAATTCTAAACACCCTAGAACTAAGCTTCAATCAAGGCAGGAAAGCATCAAACTCTGGTCACAGATTTGGTTCATCAAAACTTTCATGTTCTACAGTGTCAACTCCTATCATACAACTTTCTTCACAACCTCAACCTCAATCAACATCTCAACCACCTCATCACCTCCTTTGCTACCAAAGTAGAGTCCACACAAATAATTCATAATAAATGTTATTAATAAGTTTTTTTTACCCAAACATATTAAAAATCACAATAAATAATTATTTTATTAAAAAGTACCTTTTTCTAAATAAAAAAAAACTTTTCTAAATAAAAAAGTACTTTTTTTTCTAAATAAAAAAGTTAAACATACCGACCGAATAATACCCTCCACGCATAAATGAAGGAGCCTGCAATTAAAATATAACCTACTTTTTATCGTGGCGTTGCCATTTGATACAATTTTGTTTCATGGGAGTTAGGTAGACAAGCCCCTCTAGTTTGTGAAGGTAATGAAAAATTCACCTCTAGTTTCTTATTTATGTTGGGTCAATTATTTGTACTAACTCCATTTCTTTCCTCACCAAAATATAAAGGAAGAAATTCCGAGAATTACCAAAAACTAACAAGATATTACACTAAGTTTGATTTGGTAAAAATGCATATACTATTTTATATATATATAAATAAATTTAATTATAAATATACTCACATCATTAATTTAAATAAATATTTACTTTTTAATTTTTATCATCATTTTTTAACAAAATTTTAATATTAATTACATTTAAAAATTTATTTAAATTATTATAAAATAAATTTTAAATATTACCAATGTTGTAAAATATTAACTATTTTTATTTTTAAAATTTTCATAATATTAGTCTTTTTTTTAAATTGAAAAACTAGGTTAGAATTTGATTCCTGATAAAGGTCTCTGATTTTTTTTTCTAATAATAAACCAAAATGTAAGTCAAAATTGAGTTGTCTATTAACAATAAACTATACTATTTAAGTAAATAGTATAAAGTCAAAAAGATTTCATTATTACTTGTGGTGGGACTAAAAGACAATTATCTCAACAACAATGAGTCAAAAACAATTGATTGTATAAGAGAGAACAAACTAGTTATATTGATTAAAAATAAGTTAGAAAAATACTTATAACATGTTTTTTTATGTAACTTTTGAGTGAATTGAAAATTATCAAATTAGAAAGAGTAAAAAAGTATTATTTTTTTATTAATTTAAACTAATAATAGAGAATATATTCAAAACAATACAATACGTTGTGTTACGGACATCTACTAACAACAGTGTATGATCATATTCTACCTCCAAAATAATATTAATGTTATAAAAAGTTTGTCTAGACAAACATCATCACAAATAATTACAAAAAAAAAGAAGAAGTTTTTCTATAATTAAAAACTAGTTTATATTTGATTTAAAAATGCAAAAACGAAGTAGAAAAGGTATATAGTAAAACTTCTACAAATTAGTTTTTACATAAACTAATTATAACTTATAGAATTTTTTTTCTTAAAAATACATACGAATAAGTATCATAATTTGAGAAAGAAAGGGGAAAAAAAGTATCATAATTTGTTTTGTTTTATAGTAAAAATAAACCCTGTTACTTTGGAAACTAGTGCTGTAGTTGATAAAAAGTTAGAAACTCCATTCCATAGAAATTAGGTGATGAGCCTACAAGACAATGCCTCTGCTAGTTTCTAATATTAATGATTGTTTTTTTATTTCTAGTATGTTTAATTCACCTAATATTTTCAATTCGATTCATATTCATTAAGAAACGCTTAAATTCATTTTACCAAAACAGCAATAAATAACGAAGAAATTCTAAACATTAACAAAAAAATTTATAACAAAATTTCCGTACATAAAATATGGAAAACCCTAAAAAAAACTCTGCAGCTACTACACGTTGTCAAAATAAACACTAAAGAAAAATTACGGGCTTTGAACTCTTCATTAGTCCATTACCACCTGCGTTCACAATACGGGCCTTGTAGCCAAGGATGGGCCTCCGGCCCAAAATGTGGGTAAGCATGCACCGCCGGAGGAGGTGGGGGAGGATATGGATACGCAACCGGCGGCGGTGGTGGCGGATGTGGATAATTGAAATGATATTCTCCGTAGGGCGGAAGCATAGCCGGCGGCGGTGGAGCAGCTGCGGGATAGACGGGGGACCCCACCGGCAACGCGACCGTTGGATAGCAGCACGTGTTATTGATTTCGCACGTGGGATATTGTACCCTATTAGGAGCACACGCGCAATCCTCCGGTGCCAGAACAGGGTACCCGGAGATTCTCCCTTGGAGAATCTGCGACGAGTGGGTTCCGCTCCCACTCCCATTTCCAATCCCAATCCCAATCCCAATCCCAGTCAATTTGTACGAGAAATTGAAGATACCGTTGGGCTTTCCCTCGGCGGATCGAACCTCGTAGCTCACGAACCTCGCTGTGCCGGCGGTAGCGTCTCGGATCAGACCGGTGAACGGCACGCGGCACTCGCCGACGACTTTATCGCCGAGGATGAGGCCGTCGTGGCGGAACTCAAAGCAGAGGAAGAGATCGTCATAATCGGAGTGGCGTGGCGAGTGCGAAAGCCACCCTAAATCGAAACGCACGTTGTGGTTCCAATCGGGATTGCTGCCATCGTCATCGCTTTCTCTGTGCGTTAGGGTTCGCTGTCGCTGCCTCCGCTCCTCTGTCATTTCCCTCTTCGGATCCTCGCTGTCGATGAAGACGGTCGCGTAAACAGTGAGCTTTTGGAAAAAGTTGAAGGCTCTGAGGTCCTTGCACGAAATGAGTTTCACCTCCATGCATCTAGGTTCGGGTTCCATTGTTTCGTGATATTTTGGGGTTTTTAACTTTGGAATAAAAATTTGATGCGATCTTAGGTTATGTCGATGAATTTGTAATCTGATTGTTGTACGCGTTTCCAACTAACGAGAAACCACCAAGAAAACTAACATTCAATGTTTAATTTGTTAACTGTCATGCCTTGTACTCATGAATGGAAGGTTCTCTCGGTGTTCCATTCACGTTAACTATTTCTGCTAATTTGCCGTATCTTTCGTCCTTATATGAGTCCAGAGGAAATATAATTATATTTATGTAAATATTAATTTTATTACAATTAATATTAGGTATAATTAATTTTTGTAATTAGATCGAGTCAATATTCAATTTGATATACTATTTCTAAAAAATCAATTTTTGTCCTAAGTTTTTTTAAAAGTACGTATTTTAGTTATTTTTATTAAATTTACATTAATGTGTTAAGTGGTGATCACTATAAGAAAAGAAAAAGAAGTTTTAGCGAACATTAATATAATCAGAAATAAATTTAATTAATAGAGTATTTTTTTAACTTTCATTAAGTTTCAAAGATTTATTCTAAAACCTCGGTAGAATTATCGATGTTTTTTAACCTAAGTTTTAAAGGTTTATTCTAAAATGTACGGGTAAGCTTTGCACGACCAAGAATATGACTCGGCACTCGGTCCAAGCCGACCAACACCAACAAAAACCATTACGCCTAAATAGGATTAATGAAACTAATCAATGATCAAGAGTTATGTAATACATTCCTAAGCATGACCCAACTCCCTAATCTGACCCAATAACAAAGGGTCCATGATAATAATTTAAATAGACACAAATTCCAAGAATCAGGTACGTCATTAAACAGTACTCAGAGCACCGAGTGTCAAATACCAAATTCTCACTTGAGCGTCGGAGTACCTTTTGCAGGTAACATCCGAGCATGGACTTTGCGGAGATCGAGAGGTAGAGTGACGAAAAAAGGAGGAGTTCGTTCAGAGAGGAAGGGAGGAAGTGCAGACCGACCGACCGATGAGAACTCGAATCGTTCTCTTGATTCCGACCCCGTTCAAGAACAACTGGCGTCCACTGTGGGGCTGAGAGAATCAGCTTCAAGAAGAAAATAGATGGTATCAACCCAAAGCACGGTGAACAAGAAGACGTCTGATGCTAAGCAAATGGCGGTCTTAATGTCTTTGCAGAAGGAGATGGCCGAGATGAAGAGAACGAACAAGGAGACTAAGAAAAAGAATGAGGATGAGATCCTAGCTCTCTGAAAGGAGAATGAAGAGATGAGGAGGAAGTTCGTGGAGGGGGGTCCATCCACCGGATCGACCAACCTTGTTGGGAGGTCCTTCACCACCCCACCCGGCCCTAAGACCGTTAAGGAGCCAAAGGATAAGATCCACACCCAGGAAGTTGGCGGCGAATCCTATCCGAATAGGTCGATCCCTACAACCGACACTCTGGACTCGGCTTGCTAACACCCCTTCACTGATTCCATAATCGGAGTGCCACTACTAGATAAGTGGAAAGGCTTTAATTGGGATCATTATGACAGCATGTGATCTGAGTTGATTTTAGATGGTTCCATTTTAGAGGTGACACTTTACTTGTGATTGAGATTTCAGCAATAATATGGTTAGACCTAGGGAAGATCCCCACTGGACACGAACATAAGCAAGTGGTTAAGTAAGTGTGAAGGTTCACTTCCAAAGGTAAAAAGGAAAATCAGTATAAGGTGACAATGATGATGCATTGTGGAAATTGAAAGACATGAAAGGAAACAATGAAATGAAACATGGTTGAATGATAAAATGGAAGAACAACACAAAACACAAAGGAAGAACCAAATGGAAACAAGTATAAGAACACAAGATAAAATGGGGTAAATGGAGATGAAGGAAAGGATGGAAGAAGAAAGCTTATGGTGTGGGTTGAGAATTGACACGCCAGTTGGAGTATGGTTGCCTCCAAGATGAGTGTAGAGGGTCGCCACTTGAGAGCTCTCAAACTTTACACTCACTCAAGATAAGACCTATTGCTAGAGCAAATAATCCTCACACAAATTGTGCAGAGTTTTCCTTCTTCTATAAATTTTAAGATGAAAATACAAGGAATAAGACACCCTATTTATATGAGTGGGTGCCTTGATGGGCAAGAAGGGCAAGGGTAAGGTGTTAAATGTGTGAGGGGCTGCCTTTAGGGTTTGACTAAGTCAAAACTGCACCCTAGGCTTGTCCTTCTAGAAACTAGGTAAAATTTCCTTTCTAAAGGGCTAGGCACAAGCTATAGGCACCTATTCTAGCCTATCTTGCTATTTTGGATCCCCGAAGTGAGCCTAATTTATTTACATAATTTTTCTCTTGTGGAAAAGAATAGAAGGAAGAACTTCTGATATTTGAGTTTATAGCTTTCTCTTCTTTTGATGATTCTTTCTCGAGGTTTGGTGGGGCCCGACTTTGTATACTGAGATGACTGACCTTTTTGTGAAGTGGTTGATGTGTCCTTAGTCATCTGTTGGTTGCTTTGGTTTGTATCATGCCCCCCAGGTTGGAAAGAATTCGTCCTCAAATTTAGAATTCCTACAAATAACATAGTTAGTTTGTTTCCAAAGAAGATATTTCTAAGTTTAGGATATGAAATAAACTTATGTATATGAAGCTTGGGGAGTTCACATGGGTGAATTCTAGATACAGGCCATGTTTGTGGAGAATGTTTAGGGAAGAGATGATTTGTTTGTGAAAATCCTCTTAGAAGGGGATAACCTTTAGGAGAATGTTTGGTCCTCTGCAACCTCATACACATTAAAGAGTTGTTCCACTTTAGCTTCCCATTCTAAATACAAATTAGGGTCATTGCCCCCACTAAAACTAGGTAACTTTAAAAAATGAAAAGAATTCTTTGGTTGTTGTTGGTGTTGATGGCGCCTTTCTCCAAAATTGTGCACTCTCCAATCTTGTTCTTGACTCCCATAGTGCATATGATGTTACACGATAATCGAGATGAGAAGCCCTCAGAGCGTGAAGGAGGTGCTACAACTCATTGGGCGTCTTAACGCCCTCTCTAAGTTCGTTCCTCGCTTGTCCGATTGCACGAGGCCGATAGTGCAACTGCTTCGAAAAGCAGCAAAGTTCAACTAGGATGAAAAATGTGAAGAAATCTTCCAGCAGCTAAAGGAGTTTTTATCCTCACCGCTGGTGATTCAAAAACCGAGACCCGACCAACCAATTATTTTCTATTTGTCGGTCTCGGAGGAGGCAGTAAGTGCAGTTCTCGTACAAGAGGTGGAGAAGGAGGAACGCCCCGTGTACTTTGTTAGCCGGACATTCCATGCGGCTGAGACAAGGTACCAGATGATAGAGAAGGCCGCGTTCGCCATTATCCTAATGGCCAGACGGAGGTCAGATAAAAGGAGAGTTTGAGGTGAAGGAGCCTTTGTTGCAGAGGTACTACCACACGGTCTCCAACCTCATCTCTCGGTTCAAAAAAGTAACAGTGGAGCACATCCACTAAGAGGACAACACGAGGGCCGATGTGTTGTCTCTGCTCGCTACAACTAAGAAGAAGAGCCACCACAGATCTGTGGTACAAATTCACCTAAAAAATCACAGCGTAGGAGAGGCCGAATTCATGGTCGTTACTGAGGCCGACACTTGGATGACTCTGATCATCTAATACCAAGAGCTCGGCACATGGAAGCCGAAAAAGGAAAAAGCGATGAGACAACAGTGTGCGAGGTACACTTTGATCGGCCAGGACCTCTACCGAAGAGGATACTCCAAGCCGCTATTAAAGTGTATCACTAAGGAGCAGGCAAAGTATGTACTCCAAGAAATCCACGAAGGATCATGTGGAAACCACTCGGACAGAAGAACGATGGCTGCCAAGGTCCTCAAGGTCGGCTACTATTGGCCGACCGTCCAAAACGATTGTGCAGACTATGTGAAGAAACGCACTACGTGTCAGGAGTTCGACCCCTTGTCCCACCTCAAGCTCAAGACACTCTACAATATGGTATCACCATGGTCGTTCGCCATCTGGGGAATGGACATTATTGGTCCCTTCACCCCAGGCAAGGGACAAACTAAATTCCTCTTGGTCGGGATAGACTATTACACCAAATGGATCAAGGCTGAGCCCCTCGCTTCCATCTCGACTAAGAATGTCCAAGTTTTCGTGTGGAGAAGCATTGTGTGTCGGTTCGGAGTTTCACACACCATCATAACCTATAACGACTGATAATTCATTGACTAAGGACTCCAATCCTTTTATGAGGACCTCGACATAAAGTCAGTAACAAGCTCGGTCGCACACCCCCAAACCAATGGGCAGGCTGAGGCAGCGAACAAGATCATCCTCAACAAATTAAAGAAGTGGCTTGGCACAACGAAGGGATGGTGGACTGAAGAGTTGATAGAAGTATTATGGGCGTACCGTTGCATGCCCCAAACCTCAACACAGGAGACAGCCTAACATACGACACTGAAGCCATGATACCGGTCGAGGTAGGCAAACCTTCCCTCCGAAGACAACTCTTTAATTTATCTCTAAATCAGGAGAATCATTCAGTCGGACACGACTTAATGAACAAGCTCCGAGACAAGAGGAAGATCTGTGAAATTGCATGCAAGCTCCGAGCGGCTAGGCGGTATAACACGAAAGTTCGGTCAAGAAGCTTTAAGAAGGGAAACCTCATATGGAGGATACGAAGTGAAGCAAGGAAGACGAACAACAAGGTCTCATCCAACTGGGAAAGCCCTTTTCAAATCCGAGACGTTGCAGCTGAGGGGCATAGAATGCCACGCACCTCAAGTTTTACTACAGTTAAATATTAATAAAATCATTCACTTTTTCCTCGCCCGACTGTTTTCTCCCTAAGGAGGGTTTTCGGTCGGGAAGGTTTTTACGAGGCATTTCTCTTCAAACACGTGTATTAACATATAGATTCATGTACTTTACAACAGTTGGTTCGGTCAAGGAAATAACCCTAACCGGTATACCCTGCTGACATCTGAAAAACTCGGTTCAGTCAAGGAAATAACTCGAACTGGTATACCCTGTCGACAGTTGAAGAACTCAGTTTGGCCAAGGAACTAACCCTAACCAGTATACCTTGCCTACACCTTAAAGAATTGATTCGGTCAAGGAAGTAACCTTAACTAGTATACCCTACTGACACCTTAAACACTTGGTTCAGTCAAGGAAGTAACATTAACCGATGTACCCTACCGAAACCTTAAAGACTCGGTTGAGTCAAGGACGTAACCTTAACCGGTATACCCTTTCGAAAATTCTTATCTACAGTTACACCGACTAATTAGCTATTAAATTTTTACTTTATGACTTTTGCATGAAAAGCAAGAATAGAGAAAGAAACGATATATATATTTACAAAACTGAAGGAGAAGGCCACACCTCGGTCTCGAAGGAACAAAAGTAAAGGCCATACCTTGACCCGAGGAAACAAAAAATCATCAAAGACTAAACCTAGTGGTCTTCATCTTCAACATCCTCGGTAAAAGCCCTCGATGCCGCATTCTTCAAGGTTTGCAGCTCATCATAGGGCACCAATTAGCCCTCAAAGACATCCTTATTGGCGTTAAAGGTACCGACCGGTGGTGGCTCATTGTAGAACAGGTGGACCTGTCGAACAACTTGGTCAAAGCTTTTGCCTAATATCACCAAGGTGTAGACTTGGATCTTGTCAAGCTCAGCCTCCATTGATGCCTTTTCGGTCTCCAACACTGAGATCCCCGCCTTGGATTCCTCCAGGCCATCTACAGCTTGGTCACCTCGGTCGCCTTCTCCCTCTCCCTTCTCTCCAGCTCGACGCACCTCATCTCAACTAATTTAGCTTTGGCCATCTTGGATTAGAAGGCCGAGACCTCATCCAAAGTTGACTTCAGCGAGCTGGAGGTCCCAATCAGCTCATGCTCAAGCCGCAAAATCTCCTCGACCCTCCGACCTCGGGCATCAGCACCCAACTAGGTCATGAAGAGACTCCGACAGAGCATTTCGATGCCACCTAAGAGTAGATCCTCTTCGGGAACGACAGCGAGAAGGTTCTCGACGACCGATAACAGACCCACCCGGACGCCTATGAAAAATTGCAAATCACCCCTTAGAAGAGACAAGGGGGTCGTTGGAGCTTCGGGAGGAGGGGCGAGAACAACAACAACAGGACCGACATCAGCAGGTAAGGAGGTAGACGCCAAGCGAATTGGGGAAGGTGGTGGATGACGTCTCGGGGTACCACCTGGAGATCGAGTGGTCCTAGCAGTTTTGGAGCTCTCCCTCATCTTTCTTTTTCTACCCGCGTCGGCAGGGTTTGAAGGACCAACCCTAGAGGCCGAAGGGTTGCCGGTTGCAACCATCTCGAGACTCCCCCTGGCTCGGCCCATGAAGAGGGCTTTCGCACGAAAGGCAGCCATGGTGCTGCTCGCTTAGGGAACGTCTTTACTCATGATATTTGCATCAAGAAAAATAAAACACGTAAGTCAATGACCATAAGACCAACCGAGACATAAAACAATGTAAACATACCCTTGAAGGTCGCCCATCGTTGAGACGACTTGTACACGGCTAACAACTTCCATGTAGGGAGCCTTCGAGGGAGCTTGTCAAAAATAGAATAAATCTCTTGCTCCTTAGCACTTGGAGCTGAACGAGGCCATTCATTGAACCAAGTAGAGTTCCCAGTCCAATACAAAGGAAACTTGGACCGACCGACTTCATCGAAGAAAAGGCCCGTGCCGTCGAGCTTAACAAAAAACTTGAAGAATTTTCCTTTGAAATATTTGTATGAGGTGGTGAAAGGGCTAAACAAAATATTACCCGGCGCGACTAATAAGCGATAGCCAGCTAACATGTTCGGTGGGGTGAGAGGTGTAGTAACTCAAAAAGGTATAAGAAGTTGGGGATAGGCGAAACACATCGTATATAAGACGAAAGGTTTGGAGAGAGGCCCAGGTATTTGGGTGGAGCTAAGAGGGAGCCACATTGAGTGTCTGAAGGACACCCGTCATGAAATCATCACAAGGGAGGGCAACGTGTAGGTCAGAAAAAAGACAAGAATAAATGAAGAAGAAGGGACCTTTTGAAGGAGACCGACCCATACATATGGTATCAGTCGGTCGACAATAATCAACAACTAGAATACCATCATTGGCTTTTGACTTCAAAATAGAGTGCTTCCCTATGAAAGAAGAAATGGAAGCCACATCCGTAAAGACAGAGGTAAACCCAGTTACCTTAGGGTCTACCCAGTCAAGCCCAAAAGGTTGGACGAGTGTTCTGAGGGATCCGAATGGTTGGTAGCACCTTCCAGATCATCCACCCTTACAACCCCCACATGGGGCAATAACTAATTTGCCCCGATCAACAGGGGCTCGGTCGTGAAAGATCCAAAAGAAGAAGACGAAGATTGATATGATTCCAATAACAAGATAGAGATGTTTCATGGACATGTTACGAATTCATCTTGAGTTGGAATATGATTAGACACTTTTTAAGAATTGGATCAATGTTCTTAACATTCAAGAACTCACCAAAACACAAGTAACCAAGCCAAACTCACATAGAAACCCATTTTGAACAACAAATCCATGGATAGAAACAAAAGAACACAACATATAGCAATTATACCCATGGAGGACGTGACAAAAAAAACAAGAACAACCAATTTGCACCGATTAAAATTGAATATAAGTGCAAAAAATGAAAGAGGACATCATAAGGAAGAGATTGCACCGATTGAAAGTGAAAACAAACAAGTAGAACAAAAATGGGTAATTTGGAATGAAGGGAAAATGGATGAAGAAGATGAAATGAAATAGGGAACTTATGTGGTTGGAGTTCTTGGAGATGAATACGCCACTTGAAGGATGTAAGGCTCCAAGATAAGTGTAGATGCCGCCACTTGAGGTTCCAAGATGCACTCAAGATGAGACTAGAAGAGGAGAAGACACAAGTCTCTCAATCACTCACCAATTTGGGAGAATTTCTTTACTCGAAATATCAAATCTTTATTAGAAAGACTCAAGCCCTCCTTATATAGGAGAATGACCGGTCATGAAAGTACAAGAGGCTTACAAAAGAAGCTAACTAAGGTTACCTTGCAACTCTTCCATTTCTAGCGCCTAAAGTGGAGGAGGAAGAGATACCTTTCTAGAATTTTCTAAAGCTAATATCTAAAGATGCTTTACACAAGAGGTATCTTTAGGTTTCCTTCTTAGCACCTTCCTAAACACTATTCTATATTATTTACAAATTTATACAAAAGAAACTATAAAGAGAGATATTAATTGAAACCCATTCTTGAAAGCTTGTAGTCTTCTATTGGCTTTAGGCTTGGTCCTCTCTTTATTTTTATTCTTCTTTAATTTTTGAGAAGACTAGAAGGAAGAACTTCAAATGTTTGGGTGAATGACCTCTTCCTCCATTAGTAAAATACTCTCTTATTTGATCTCTATCATACTCCACGAGTTGGAGAGAATTCAACCAAGAATTCTGAATCCCTGCATATAACAAAGTCAGTTTACTTTCACAATTAACAATTGAAGAAGAAAAAGGCAAACATGACTTAGAATTTGTAAGCAGTGGGAGTTCAAAAAAGGAAGTCCTATAAACAGACCAAGTTGGAAAAAATTGTTTGGGGATGATGATATTTGTTGGAAAAAGTCCTCTTAAATGGTGAAAACCATTAGGAGGTATGAAAAAATCATCCCTAACATTTTTTAACCAAGATGGTGGTGAAGTAAGAACCTTTGTTAATGAAAAAGATAAGGAAGGAAAACACCTTGGATGTGAAAGGATAAGACTCATGTCAACTTGGCCTTCTTTGTCTTTTTCATTTTTACTTGTGGTAGGTGGTGGGTGAGTTAGGTCTTGTTTTACCTTGTTTATCTTTAAGGTTTGTTTTAGTGGACAATGAAGAGCTATGTGCCCAAAACCTAAACATTTAAAACATTTTATTTTTGAAGTTTTGGTAGGTGACTTAGGAGATGTAGAAGAATTCGTTGTAGAAACTTGTTGATTAGAAAAGGTATCCTTCTTTAAAGATTTGTAAAAACCATCAGCATGAGTATTTTTGAAAGTTGTTTTCAAAAGGTATGATTCCACCTTGATGGCTATGAGAAACACTTTCTTTAAAGAAGAGTACTCATTTAATTCTACATATTCTCTAACATCTCTTCTCAAACCACGTACAAACCATTTTATCTTTGACTCTTCATTAGCATGCATATTCATTTTAGTCAAAGTTGTTTCAAAATCTTTAAAGTATTCATCTACCATCCTATGTCCTTGAGGAAGCCTTCGGAACTTCAACAAGTGTTCCTTCTTAGAAGGAGGAACAAACCTTGCGCACATACACTCTTTCAAATCATTCCAAGAAACCACAGGAGGTCTCTTGTTATATCCAATGTCCATTACAATGTTATGCCACCATTCTTTGGCAAAATCTAAAAATTCTAAAGAGGCTATTTTCACCTTTTGGTCTTCATAGACCCCATAGGCTTTAAAAATTTGTTCACATTTAGCCTCCCAATCTAAATACACATTAGGATCACTATTACCACTAAAGCTAGGTACTTTAACACTTTGAAAATAAGGCAATATCACATGTTGGCGCCTATCTTCACGTTTATGTATTTTCCATTCTTCCTTTTTTTCAAAGCTCCCATAGGTGTTGGAACTCTTTAAAACATGCCCATGATGATGTTGGCCGTGAGCATTGGAAGAATCTTTGGAAGAATGCCTAGGAGAATGATGTCTTCCATGAATGGAATGTGAATATCTTTCTTGCTTCAATTCAACCTTTGCTAATCTTTCTTCCAATCTTTGCATAGCTTCATCTTTGAGAGCAAGGGCTCGTTTTGCTTCTTTTAACTCATTAAGAACATAAGCCTTATGAGTAGAATGTGGTTTAGAAGATTCAGCACTTGAATATGTATCCATTGTACAAAGAAAACAACAAACACAATAGCAAACAATATTAAGAAAAACAAGGTTAGCAAAAAAAACAATTATAAAGATGTACTGAGTTTAGGGTAAGAGAGAAATACACAAACAATTTATACTGGTTCACTCTTAAGCCAAGAGCTACATCCAGTCCCAAGAAAACCATTGGGTAATCCACTAAGCAATCAAACAAGATTACAAAACACAAACCACCAAAGTAGTGACCTTGAACCCTTCAAGAAACACACTACCTTTGGCAAACCACACCAAGAGTATTGATGTTGAACACCTCAAGAACACACAATACTCCTTGGCAACACAACACCAAAAATACAGTAGTTTTAGAAAGGATTACACTTGATCACAGTACAATCTGAAATGAATACAATTGCAATCCTATTCCACTCTCACTTGAAAATCCAAAGCTTGTTGTGAATCTTGAAATCTCAAAATCAAATCTGTCAAACTGAATTTCTCAAAACTGTTTTTTTTTTTTTACTTCTTTGAAAACATAAACAAACCATTTATATTTTCCAAAGATTGGTCAAAGTAATTAATGAAGGAGCGTATTCAATTAGAAAACATTTAAAACACATTCACCATTCAAAACTGAATTCTGTTAGGATTTTCAAAGAAACAATCGGTTGAAACCACGAAACAACCGATTGTTTTGGCTTAACAGTTAAGTCAACCAAACCAAAACAGTTTTCAACCTTTTTCAAAACTCCTAAGAGCAAAACAACCGGTTGATTTGGTAGAACAACATGTTGTTTTTCACTTAGTTGGAAAAACACTTGATTTCAAAATGGTTTTAAATCACATCAGTTTTAGATTCAACAAAGGAGTGGATCACACTCTATTCTACCCAGATCCCACCCAAACACAGCAACAACACCAGTCTTTCATCAAACACCTTGGATTTGGATTGTTCAAATCACATGATCACTCTTAATCAACAAAAGGACCTTTTTTAAAACGGTGGCATAGAAATAGCATAATGGACCCTCAGGGTCTGAGAATTCATCACAACAAACAGGTCCATCCTCCTTACATGAAACCGTTCTAACAACCCTATCATTCTCTTTACCAAATTGACAACCACTTTTCCTTAAGGCAACGATACGGTCACGAGAAGTATAAAAGAAGGTTTCTTCTATGAGGGTTTTAAGGGCCCAAGGGTACCATTACAAGTTATATCTAGAGCACAAAAACACAAACATAAATAGATACAATCATCATTCAGACCAAGCAGTATGAGCAAATAAAGAACAAAGATGAAAGCATATTTTAAATCCATGAAATGCAATCAGCAACAATCATCGACACAAAACAGTTAATCAGAGAAATTCTCAGCTCAGGCAATATGAATAATAATGTAAATGCTCAATGATGAGCTCAGGTAGTATAATCGACAATATGAATGCAGGATGATAGAGAATGGTAAAGAAGAAATACCTGTTGCGATAAACGAGTGAAGAAAGGAAGTTTCTTTGCTATGAAAATCTTGATGGCACGAGAGGAAGGAGAAAGCTTCAAGAAGAAGTGTTAAGAGTTGAAGGAGTTTGGAATAGTGAGAAACAGAACAACATAGTGGGAATGAAAGTTTGTGAGTGGGTTTATTCGAAAAATCGGGAGTTGGAACGGTAGGGTCATTTGCATCATTGATTAGGATGCCACGTGTATGTGTTAGATTAAGTGTGGTAAAACGTCACCTCAGAAACGCTTTGTGCACCGCATCACACCTACCCGGTAGGGAAACCGTCGTGTCAACCGCCAATGCACTAGAGAGCCTCTTCGCTTAGCTAAGCTCAGCTCGAGCCTAGGGGTCTTGTGTACTAGACAGAGTGCTCGTGTGCTCGGGAACTCATACCACAGACGTGGGTGTGGTCAGCTTGGTTATTGGGCCCAAAGGGTGGGTCATGAGTCCGACCTAGTTTCATCAGTAAGCTAGGTGGAAAATAATTTAAATAGAGAAAATAACAAGTTGGTCATATGTTGATATAAGATTATTAGTGAAATATATATGTAGATATATCCATTAAGCTGTTAGAATACAATATATGTGAATATACGTAGAGTTGTTAGTTAAATAAATATATGCATAAAGTTGTTAATTGAATATATGACGATATTAGTTAAATGGTGAGCACCCGAGAATAAGGGTGCACAAGATTCTCTTCTGCAAGTTAGCACCGTGAGTAAAGGTGCCCATAGGAAGAATATTGTTTTTGTTATGATTTCAATTGAGATTATATTCTCTTAAGAGAAAACTATTAAAGAGATAGTTATAAAAAGGACTTGAGACCCTCAGTAAAGGTACGTTGTTTCTGAATACTAGACTGAAACTAAATACTTACCTTATTTTGTATGCTCTCACTAACTTGATAGTCGAAGTGTGATCAACAGGTAGAGTCCCCTTTGTCCCAACAGAGCCACGTTCCGAGACAACGAGAAAACATAAAACAAAATTTATAGGAGATAGGTTAGGAGTGGAGCTTTTCACTCAAGTTAACCGACGAAAAAGTCAACCGGTGAAAACAGTATTATAGTACAACAACGAGAAAAATATTTAACCATTAAAAAAATTGGATCAAAGAGATACTTTTGCATTTGGGGCACTAGAGGTCGTTTGGGGCACTTGAGTTCGTTCTCGGTGACCATTACATACATGAGACAATGAGGACATCCTACTACCACTAAGGAAGTGACTTCATGAGCGTTGGATTCAAGATTGTTGTTGTTGCTCCTTTGGTTGACTTCAATGGTCACACATGAGTTTGGTGAATCTAGTGGAGACTGAATTCTATCACCCGTCAATATGTGTCTTCTTTTTTTTCAAGACTCAAATTGTTAGATATATGAAACATATAACAAAAATTCAATTTAGAAAGTAAAAGCAAAGTGAGTATATGTTGTAGTTCAATCTAAGGGTAGCTAAAGTTGTGGAGGAAAAACAAACTAAACTAAAGCTCCAACACCAACCATTTTATATGTTTTAAATTGTTATACCTTATGTCATTTTATATGAAAAAAAGAAGTTATTATATATATATATATATATATATATATATATAATAAGAAAAAAAAATCACTCTAATATATATATATATATATATGGGAGAAATTTATTTTCTTTCTTGCCAAATCTATATTATTAAGTTATTATTTAGCTAGAGATTGAATTAGAGATAAAATAAAGTAAAAACTAACTGGAATACCATATAATTTGTTATCCATACCATATAATTTATTATCCTAATTTTCAAAATAATAATTTAATCAATTATTTATTATTTATTAATGACTCGTATTGATTAACGAGAAAAAAAAAACTTCATTGCATATTTCAGACAATTTCACTTATTATAGAAGCAACCATTTACCTTCGGACAAAAAGATAACCTCGTAAACTTTTATTAAGACGTGTGATGAGGCTTTATCGCTAGAGATTGAATTAGAGTTCAGAAAATAAAATAAAATCAAACTGGAATACCATATAATTTATCATCCTAATTTTCAAAAAAATTTAATCAATTTTATATTATTTATTAATGATATATATATATATATCTATATATATATATATATATATATATATATCTATATCTATATATATATATATATATATATATATATAACGTATATTATTAGGTTATTATTTAGCTAGAGATTGAATTAGAGTTCAGAAAATAAAATAAAATAAAATCTAACTGGAATACATATAATTTATTATCCTAATTTTCAAAATAATTTAATCAATTTTATATTATTTATTATTATTATTATTATTATATATATTAATTAGGGTTAAATTTATTTTTCATTCTCGCCAAACGTATATATAAAGTTATTATTTAGCTAGAGATTGAATTAGAGTTCAGAAAATAAAATAAAATAAAATCTAACTGGAATACATATAATTTATTATCCTAATTTTCAAAATATTTTAATCAATTTTATATTATTTATTAATGACTCGCATTGATTAACGAGAAAAAAAATCCTCATTGCATACTTAAGACAATTTCACTTATTAAAGAAGCAACCATTTAACCATCGGACAAAAAGATGATCTCATAAACCTTCATCAAGACGTGTAATAAGGCTTTATCGCTTATGTACATTAAACAAAATTATATAACTAATGTAGTGATAACGAATAACCTAAATCGTATTTATAAGTAGAATTGAAATTTATTTTATTTTATAATTTCAAGTTTGTGGTTTGTTTTATAAGTAGTAATACTATTATTACTGACGGTACTAATATTACTAGTATTACAAACAGTCCTAGTATTACTAGCAGTACTAGTGTTACTAGTTGTACTAGAGCTACTAGTATTACTAGCAGTACTAGTTTTACTAGCAGTACTACTATTACTAGTAGTACTAATATTACTAGCAGTACTAGTATTACTAATAGTACTAGTATTACAAGAAGTACCAATATTACTAGCAGTACTAGTATTACTAGCAGTACTAGCAGAACTAGTATTACTAGCAGTACTAATATTACAAGCAGTACTAGTATTAGTAGCAGTAGTAGTATTACTAGTAGTACTAGTATTACTAGTATTAATAGTAGTACTAGTATTACTAGTCTTACTAGCAGTGCTAGTATTACAAGTATCACAAATTGTACAAGTATTACTAGCAATATTAGTATTACTATTACTAGCAGTACTAGTATTACTAGCAATACTAATATTACTAACACTACTAGTATTACGAGCAGTACTAGTATTACGAGCAGTACTAGTATTACTAGCAGAACTAGTATTACGAGCAGTACTAGTATTACTAACAGTACTAGTATTACTAGCAGTACTAGTATTACGAGTATTACTAACAGTACTAGCATTACTAAAAGCACTAGTATTACTTTTAGTACTAGTATTACTACCAGTACTAGCAGTAGTAGTGTTACTAGTATTACTAGCAGTACAAGTGTTCCTAGCAGTACTAGTGCTACTAGTATTACTAACAGTACTAATATTACTAGCAGTACTAGTATTACAAGCAGTACCAGTATTACTAGCAGTACTAGCAGTACTAATATTACTAGCAATACTAGTATTAGTAGTGGTACTAGTATTAATAGCAGTACTAGTATTACTAGTATTAGTAGGAGTACTAGTATTACTAGTCTTACTAGCACTACTAGAAGTGCTAGTATTACAAGTATTACTAATAGTACAAGTATTACTAGCAATATTAGTATTACAAGTATGAGTAGCAGTACGAGTATTACTAGAAGTACTTGTATTACTAGTATTACTAGCAGTACTAGTATTAAAAGTATTACTAGCAAAACTAGTATTACTATCAGTACTACTATAACTAACAGTACTAGTATTACATGCAGTACTAGTATTCCTAGCAGGACTATTATTACTTGTAGTACTAGTATTACTAGCAGTACTAGTATTATTAGCATTACTAGCAGTACCAGTATTACTAGCAGAACTAGTATTACTAGCAGTACTAGTACTACTAGCACTACTAGTATTCCTAGTACTACTAGCAGTAATAGTTTTACTAGCAGTACTAGTATTACTAGCAGTACTAGCAGTATTTGTTTTACTAGCAGTACTAATATTACTAGCAATACTAGTATTAATAGCAGTACTAGTATTAGTAACAGTAGTAGTATTACTAGTAGTACTAGTATTACTAGTCTTACTAGCAGTACTAGCAGTGCTAGTATTACAAGTATCACAAATTGTACAAGTATTACTAGCAATATTAGTATTACTATTACTAGCAGTACTAGTATTACTAGCAATACTAGTATTACTAGCACTACTAGTATTACGAGCAGTACTAGTATTACGAGCAGTACTAGTATTACTAGCAGTACTACTATTACGAGGAGTACTAGTATTACGAGTATTACTAGCATTACTAAAAGTACTAGTATTACTTTTAGTACTAGTATTACTAGCAGTAATAACATTACTAGAAGTACTAGTATTACTACCAGTACTAGCAGTAGTAGTGTTACTAGTATTACTAGCAGTACAAGTGTTACTAGCAGTACTAGTGCTACTAGTATTACTAGCAGTACTAATATTACTAGCAGTACTAGTATTACAAGCAGTACCAGTATTACTAGCAGTACTAGTATTACTTGCAGTACTAGCAGTACTAGTATTACTAGCAGTACTAATATTACTAGCAATACTAGTATTAGTAGTGGTACTAGTATTAATAGCAGTACTAGTATTACTAGTATTAGTAGGAGTACTAGTATTACTAGTAGTACTAGTATTACTAGCACACTAGAAGTGCTAGTATTACAAGTATTACTAATAGTACAAGTATTACTAGCAATATTAGTATTACAAGTATGAGTAGCAGTACGAGTATTACTAGAAGTACTTGTATTACTAGTATTACTAGCAGTACTAGTATTAAAAGTATTACTAGCAAAACTAGTATTACTAGTATTACTATCAGTACTACTATAACTAACAGTACTAGTATTACATGCAGTACTAGTATTACAAGCAGTACTAGTATTCCTAACAATACTATTATTTACTTGTAGTACTAGTATTACTAGCAGTACTAGTATTATTAGCATTACTAGCAGTACCAGTATTACTAGCAGTACTCGTATTACTAGCAGTACTAGAACTACTAGCAGTACTAGTATTACTAGCAGTAATAGTTTTACTAGCAGTACTAGTATTACTAGCAGTACTAGCATTACTAGCAGTACTTGTTTTACTAGCAGTACTAATATTACTAGCAATACTAGTATTAATAGCAGTACTTGTATTAGTAGCAGTACTAGTATTACTAGTATTAGTAGCAATACTAATATTATTAGTCTTACTAGCAGTACTAATAGTGCTAGTATGACAAGTATTACTAATAGTACAGGTATTTCTAGCCATATTAGTATTACTACTACTAGCAGTACTAGTATTACTAGCAGTACCAATATTACTAGCTGTACTAGTATTACTAGCAGTACTAGTATTATTAACAGTACTAGTATTACTAGCAATACTAATATTACTAGCAGTACTAGTATTATTAACAGTACTAGTATTACTAGCAATACTAATATTACGAGCTGTACTAGTATTACTAGCAGTACTAGTATTACTAGTAGTACTAGCAATAGTAGTATAACTTGAAGTACTTCTATTACTAGCAGTACTAGTATTAAAAGTATTACTAGCAAACTAGTATTACTAGGAGTACAAGTATTACTAGTATTACTAACAGTACTAGTATTACTCGCAGTACTAGTATTACAAGCAGTACTAGTATTACTAGCAGTATTATTATTACTAGCAGTACCAATATTACTAGCAGTACAAGTATTACTAGCAGTACTAGTTTTACTAGAAGTACTAGTATTACTAGCAGTACTAGTATTACTAGCAGTACTAGTGTTACTAGTATTACTAGCAGTTCTTGTATTACTACCAGTACAAGTTTTACTAGCAGTACTACTATTACTAGTAGTACTAGTATTACTAGCAGTACTAGTATTACTAGCAGTACTAGTATTACAAGCAGTACCAATATTACTAGGAGTACTAGTATTACTTGCAGTACTAGCAGTACTAGTATTACTAGCAGTACTAGTATTACTAGCAGTACTAATATTACTAGCAGTACTAGTATTAGTAGCAGTACTAGTATTACTAATATTACTTGTCTTACTAGCAGTGCTAGTATGAAAAGTATTACTAATAGTACAAGTATTACTAGCAATATTAGTATTACTATTACTAGAAGTACTAGTATTACTAGCAGTACTAGTATTAGTACTTATATGATTCCACTAGCAAAGTAGAGATGATTCTTTGACATTTTATGGAATCAACTTGAGTTGGAGAAAGAATAGGCACTTTTAATAGAATTGGATCAATGTTCTATGTTTCAAGAACTCACCAAAACTTGCACCAAACACCAAACTCACATGGAAGATCCATCTATTGCCAATTGAACCGATTAAAATGTGTTTAAAAGCAAAAGAACCGAATAGAATGCTTCAAATACAGAAATGAACCGAGCAAAACAAGCTAGAACAGAAATGAACCGAACATAAAGTGGAAAGGAAGCACAACACCGAATAGAAAGAAGCTTAAGACATGTTTAACATTTCGTAAAGCATGGAAAATGAAATGGAATATGAAGGAGAGAAGAACTTATGGAGATGAAGAGCTTGACTAGTGATCACGCCACTTGGAGTGTGAAGGATCCAAGATAAGTGAGCAAATGCCGCCACTTGAGAGAGCCAAGGCACCCAAGATAAGACAAGGTAGAGGAGAAAACAAGTTCTCACACAATTCTCTCTCAATTTGAGTAGAGTTTCTCTAATTCCAATTTCAATTGTGAATTTTACAAAAGCCCACACCTCTATTTATAGTGTGAGGGTGCTGAAAAATAGGTGGGAAAATTCAAATAAAACTCATTTGAAATTCCCACCAAAAACAAGTCACATGGGAGGTGTGACCTTTTTCTACTATGACACCTCCTAAAAACTACACCTACACCTACTCTCCTAAGTCACATCGACAATGTGACTTTATTTTACATATTCTCACTCCTTTATTTAATATCCACACCTCCTACAACTATACAAGAGTAATTCAAATGATGCTCTTTTATTTAATTCTTGGCTTTGTCCCTCATGGGATGGACTTGGGCTTGTTGGGCTTTGGCCTTCTTGGGCTTGGGCTTTGGGCTTGGGCCTCATCTTTTGAAAAGACTAATAAGAAGAACTTTAAATGGTTTGGCCCTTGTCCATTCTTTCTATTAACAGCATCTTTTTGATTCTCATCACCTACCAGTACTAGTATTACTAGCAGTACTAGTATTACTAACAGTACTAGTATTACTAGTAGTACTAACAGTACTTGTATTACTAGTATTACTAGCAGTACTAATATTACTAGTATTACTAGCAGTGCTAATAGTATTACTAGCAGTGCTAATATTACTAGTATTACTAGCAGTACTAGTATTACTAGCAGTACTAGTATTACTAGCAGTACTGGTATTACTAGCAGTACTAGTATAATTGGAAGTACTTGTATTACTATTATTACTAGCAGTACTAGTATTACTAATATTACTAGCAGTACTAGTATTACAAGTATTACTAGTATTACTAACATTACTAGGAGTACTAATATTACTAGCATTACTAGTATTACTAGCATTACTAGTATTACTAGCAGTATAAGCAGTACTAGTATTACTAGCATTAGTAGCAGTACTAGCAGTACTAGTATTACTAACAGTACTAGTATTACTAGCAGTACTAGCAGTACTAGTATTACTAGCAGTAATAGCAGTATTTGTATTACTAGCAGTACTAGTATTACTAGCAGTAGTAGCAATACTAGTATTACTAGTAGTACTAGTTTTACTAGCAGTACTAGTATTACTAGTATTACTAGCAGTACTAGTATTACTAGCATTACTATTATTACTAGTATTACTAGTATTAATAGTATTACTAACAGTACTAGTTTTACTTGCAGTACTACTATTACTAGCACTACTAGTATTACTTGAAGTACTTGTATTACTAGTATTACTAGCAGTACTTGTATTACTAGTATTACTAGCAGTACTAGTATTACAAGTATAACATTTATGGTTTTAATAGATATTTTGTTATTCTAATACTTAGGTTTAACATTTATAAACATAGTGTAAGGACGGAGAAAAAAAAAACTTTAAAGTAGAAGTGATATAATTAAAATGACACATGTGTTAAAAGAGTGTATAAATAAAAATTTAGTTATTCAGGTTTAATTTAAAAGAATCATCATCTATGTAAAAACTCATTTTTTTATTTTCTCTGCCTTCTCTCTAAGATTTTGATATCCTCACTCAGCAATTTGACAATCGAAGTCTGTCATCAGACTCCTGGAAATGAATACTGCAAGATTGTCCGATCAGAATCTTTAATAGAGTAAGTTCATTTTTGTTTTTCTCTTTGAGTCAAATTTTGAACTTGTTAGGTTTGTTTCTGCATAGGCTTTACATGTGACTCTTTTAGCTTCAGGGTTATTATCTGTTAGCTTAGGATCCTAGTGAACTCAGTTATGTGTTTAAGTGAATTTTGAGATATATTTGGATTGTTTAGAAACTTTAAAATATGATGTAATTAAATGGTGGATTGATGTGTTAAATTATGTATGTAACGAGGTGAAAGTATGATCAAGACATAGTATTTTCATGAAAGGAAATATTGTGTGGAGATTGTTATTGGGTAGTATTGATTTGTGAGTGACCTGTGAATGAGACAATCCCGACTCTACTGATATAATGGAATCACATAGATGAATTTATTCAATTTATGAGAGTCGAAGGAGGTCCATTTGGCTGAGTCTGAGGTTTGAAAGAACTAATAAAAGCATATCAAATGAATTTACCATGTCATATGAGATGATGAGATGATTATGCGCATGACTGTGTGAATTTCACAGAGAGTAGTATGAAAGATGCAAGTCTCTGGATGCTAATTTCAATACACGAGTCTTCTGGAAGTATAGTCAAATGTCTTTGTGTTGTGAGTCAGTAAAAGTTAGACATGAGAAAGATGAATTGTGAAATTTGATAGACACTTTATGGTTATGTGGAAATGCATGATAATTGATCACTTTATGTGAATATTTAAAGTTATATTTATATTAGAAGTTTTAAAAATAGCTAGTTTACCCTTTGTTTTGGTTTGTGGTTGTTTTCTTTAATCTGTGATGGTCGTGTATTTACACAGGAGCAAATGACGTTACGGGTGATAAAGCTCCTAAGTGAGAAGTTAGATGCTAAAAATGTTTATTTTCTTTTGAATATTTTTTTAAATTTTATGTAAATATTTAAATTTCTATGAAGACGGATATATTTTGTGTACCGGTATGGGCAAAACCGAGACCTAGACAACTTGACCGAGACCTGGTCAAACTGACCGAGACCAAAAGAGAGTCGACCGAAACCTGAGAGACCTGGCCGAACGACGAGGCCGACGGCCCACCTGGCCAAGACCTCAGAAGACCTGGCCGAGACGACCGAGACCAAGGAAATCTGGCCGATGGCCGACTCATACCTAAGGATCTGGCCGACGGCCAACCCTGATTACCATTAACGCTCAAACCGGCCAACGAAGTTAATCCATCATTAAGAATTAGGTAATGCAACCCTAAGCGGTATCCACCTCAATAAACGGGCCCAACAAGATAGGCCCATTAGAATAATATAAATAGCACACATCCCAATGAGTAAGGTACGTCATTTATTACTGTTTACCTACTTGAGAGCTGACCACCCGCTTTACTGACTTGAGCGTCGGAGTGCCTTCGCAAGTACCCCCACCATCCGGTGTTCACCCGAGACCGAGTGCCGAAGGAGAAGCAGGAGGACGGGAAGAATCCCAACTCATCAACCATTCACCTGCCCGACCGAAGGAAGGAGAAGAAGACTTCAATATTTCTCTAGGTTTCATCTCTCTAGTAGGAACATTTTGAAATACTATATGAAAGAGTTGTAAAAGTATTTATATTATGCTTCTATATTTATTTTGATATTTCATGCAAATTATGGTTATTAGATATGGGAAAAATATAGGGATGTTACACATTTAATGGTTCATTCTCACATTTATTTTATGTATGAGTGAATTTAATTATTAGTTACTTATACAATTATATATATATATAAGCATTCACATTTTAAATAGTTAATAGAAATTTATTATATTCAATTTAAATTAGAGTTGTGAATTAAATTCAGGAAAAGTAATTATCTATACTAAATTTGATTTAATATGTAGATGAAATAGTTTTAGCGGAAAAAACCAATTAGACATAAAAAATATTGAAATATAAACATTTGCAAATACAGAAAATTAAATATCAACCAGTGAATAAAAAATTAGATCAGAATTAACTTAAAAATTTAGAAAGTTATAAAGAAAGTAATAAAGTGAAAAAGTTCAATTGCATTATTAGAAAGTAAAGAGATTATGAAACCATTCGACACTGAAATAGAAGGATAACTAAGTTACAATGTTGAGTTTGAAAGTTCTCAAAATGTTGAAGAAAACTTGTAAGAATTATGGAAAGTAAAGAAAAAACTAAGGATTCTAAAAGTTAAACATGAAAAGTATTTAAAAAATATTAAAAACGAGAAAAAAAAGTGATTCTACAAATTGCTATATATAATGTAGTGTACTATTGTAATACATAGTATGGAAAGATACATGTAGTTACTGTGTATTTTACTAACAACGGAAACGGAAAGTAACTAACAATGGAAAGTAACTCATTTTGTTTTCACGAAGCTCGACTTTATATTCGATAATCAAATTAGTTACGTAGATATTATAGAGGTGTATCATTTCAAGAAGTAATTTATCAAGGAAAACTGTTGAAAACCTTAAAAGAGATATGACCTTTGAAACCAAATTCGAGTTCGCGAGTTGAATAAGTGTAGGGAAGAAATTAACAACCTACAATGTTTGCCTTTGAACGTGTTTTTAGTATATATATATAAATTCAAAAGATTTTGAGACAATCCTAGTTCGCATTGTTATCAGTCTTTTGTTTTGTATTTTGGGATGCGAAATTTGACAACAATTCACTTGGAGGAAATAGGTATTTTTTTACTTTTGTGGATGAATTCACTAGAAAAATATGGATTTACCTATTAAAGGAGAAATGTGACGTGTTTGGAAGATTTGTAAATATTTTTGCTAAGGTTGAAATGCAATCAGGCCATGCCTTAACAATTTACAGAACTAATGGAGGTGAAGAATTCAATTCCAAAGAGCTAGAAGATTTTGTGCTGCAAAAGGAATTTAACATGAAGTTACAACTCCTTACACTCCACAACATAATGGAATTGCAGAGAGAAGAAATAGAACTTTGCTTGATATGGCAAGGTGCATGCTCAAAAGCAAGGGGCTTACTCATAGCTTTTGGGGAGAGGCTGTCACCACTGCAACCTATATTCTCAATAGGTGTCCTACAAAAAAATTAGAGGCAGTTGTACCAGAAACAGTTTGGTCTGGACTTAAACCAACTGTTAGTCATTTGAAAATATTTGGTTCTTTGTGCTATAGGCATATTCTAGATGAGAAGAGGAAGAAGTTGGAAGATAAGAGTGAAGTTCTTATCCTAATTGGATATCATCCAACAGGTGCATACAGGTTGTTCAACCCAGTAAACCAGCAAATTCTCATCAGCAGAGATGTTGTTGTAGATGAGAATGCATCCTGGAATTGGAGTAAATCTGTAAAACAGATTCATTGTGTTTTAGAAGACAGTGGGCAACAACAAGATGAAGAGCATGAAAATACAGTTGACCCAGAATCTATAAGATCACAAAGGCAAAGATTTCCTTATTTTGGATTAACAGGTCATGAAATTTACAGTGATAATTTGATCATTGATGAAGGAGAGTTGGTCCACTTAGCATTTATGGCAAACATTGAGCCAATCACTTGGAAGGAGGTAATAGTTGATAGAAAGTGGAAAAGTGCAATGATTGAAGAGCTGGAATCACTAGAGAAAAATGAAACCTAGGAATTAGTGGCTTTGCCGAAGGGAAAAAGACCAATTGATGTCAAATGGGTTTTCAAGATAAAACTCAAGTCTGATGGCAGCATAGCCAAGCATAAAGCAAGAATAATTGCTAAAAGTTTTCTGTAGAAACATGGAATAGACTACACTGAAGTCTATGCACCATTGGCCAGATTGGAAACCATTAAATTGGTGATTACTGTGGCCAATTCTATAAACTGGAAAATCTATCAAATGGATGTTAAATATGCATTGGGTCCAAGGAGATCAAATTGTAACTCTAGCTAGACTCTTTCTTTTTCTATTTACACCCAACTCTAATTGGCCCAAGAAAAAAGCCCAAATACAAGCCTAAAATAAAGCATATACTACTCTGTACAATGTTTATAAAACTAGATAAAAATGGAAGAGCAAACAACAATTAATTTTCTCTGAGATGAGAGTCTTCTAAGATCTTTTTTTTTTGCTTCCAATCTTCTTAGCCAAATGTTTCCAGGGTGGATATGTTTTCATCATTTTGTTTAGGAGATATAAACAAAATTTGTTACTCTTTCAAGATGTTCGCCAAAGCGTCTAACATGAAAAAACGTGTAGACACTCAAAGAGCTTACTCTACACTACAATACGAATGCTTTTATGCACTTAACAAGTCTTATCAGACCGTCTATCATGAACTTATGATGTAAATGTTCAAATTGTTTATGAAACTATCTTTGTAATACACATGTCATCCAGTTAATTTTTGTTAAATGGATGTTAAATTTGCATTCTTGAATGGAATTTTAGAAGAGGAGGTCTATGTGACTCAGCCACCAGGTTTTGAAGCAAAGGATGCTAGGCACAAAGTGTTCAAACTCAAGAAAGCACTATATGGACTCAAAAAAAACTCCTAGAATGTGGAATAAACTGATAGAATTGTTTATGCTCAAGCTAGGCTTCACAAAGTGTTCAGTAGAATATGGAGTGTATGTAAAAGAGTCACAAAGTCAGAGCCTGATCTATGTATGTCTATATGTGGATGATTTGTTATTCACAAGGAGCTCAATGACAGAGATTGAGCAGCTCAAAAATAGATTGAAGGTTGCTTTTGAAATAATAGATTTGGGAATGCTTAGCTATTTTCTGGGCATGGAATTCATATACACAGATCAAGGTATTATCCTGCATCAAAGGAAATACATTTATGAAGTGCTCAACAGATTCAATATGAATCAATGCAATGGACCTAGGTGCTTGTTGTTGGAAATTTAAAGCTGACAGAAGCTTTGGAGGAGAATGCAACAAATAGTACTTTGTTTAAACAGATTGTTGGTAGTTTGAGGTTCATCTGCAATCCAAAGCCTCTCATATGGCAGCAACAAAGCACATATTGAAGTATCTTAAGGAGACAACAGGGTATGGCTTACTGTTTCCAGTAAGCTTGAATGAATTTGAAGACTGTTTGGAGGCTTGGAGTGATTTAGATTGGTGTGGTGATAAAGTGGTAAGGAATAGAACCTATGGATACTTTTTCAAATATCTAAAAGCATCAATTTCTTGGTGTTTTAAGAAAAAAACTATAGTTGCTCTCTCATCTTGTGAGGCAGAGTATATAGCTGCAACAGAGACAATTTATCAATGTGTTTGGCTTGAGTCTGTGCTTGATGATTTGAAGCTAGATCATGTAAAGTCGGTTCAACTTTGTGTGGACTACCAATCACATACCGGCTAAGTTCCATTTCTTAAGGGAATAAGTTGGAAAAGGAAAGTTAGAAGTGAAGCATTGCAACACCAATGAGCAAGTGGCTAATATTTTCACCAAACCACTTAGACTAGACAGATTTGAAGAACTAAGAGAGTGATTAAGAGTTAGATGTGTTATAGAATTTAACTTAAGGAAGAGTGTTGGAATAAGCTAAATAAAAGAGTTAGTTTGTTAACTCTTAAAAACAATTAAAATCCTAAACTGATTATTTTCTGTTATTAGAATATTTATCTTTTCATTGTAGTTTGACAGTATAAATAGCTATACACTTTTGTTCAATGTAGTACATCAATAATATACAGTTTTATAATTTCCAATTATCAAATTAATTTTCAACAAAATCTAGAAATACGTATAATTTATTATCCTAATTTTCAAAATAATTTAATAAATTTATATTATTTATTAATGACACGCATTGGTTAACGAGAAAAGAATCCTCAGTGCATACAATTTCACTTATTAAAGAAGCAACCATTTAACTTTCGGACAAAAAGATGACCTCATAAACTTTTATTAAGACGTGTGATGAGGCTTTATCGCTTACGTACGTTAAACAAAATTATATAATTAATGTAGTGATAAGGAATAAACTAAATCGTATTTATAAGTAGAATTGAAATTTAGTTTATTTTATAATTTCAATTTCAGAATCAGGTTTGTGGTTTTAAGATATATTTTGTTATCCTAATACGTACGTTTAACATTTATAAACATATTGTAACGACGTAGAAAAAAAAATTAAAGTAGAAGATACAATTAAAATAGCACATGAATATTTTATTATTAAAGTTAAAAAAGTGTATAAATAAAAATTTAATTATTCAGGTTTCATTTTAAAAGATATAAAAACTTTTTTTTTCCTTTTCTCTGTCTTCCTTCTAAGATTCTGATCTCCTCACTCACCAGTTTGACAATCGGAGCCCCTCATCAGACTCCTAGCAATGAATACTACAAGACTGTCCGATCAGAATCTTTAATAGAGTAAATTCATTTTTGTTATTCTCTTTGAGTCAAATTTTGAACTTGTTAGGTTTGTCTCTGCATAGGCTTTGCATGTGACTCTTTTAACTTCAGTGTTATTATCTATTAGCTTAGGGTCCTAGTGAACTTAGTTATGTGTTTAAGTGAATTTTGAGATATATTTGGATTGTTTAGAAAGTTTAAAATATGATGCGATTGAATGGTGCATTGATGTGTTAAATGATGTATGTAATGAGGTGAAAGTGTGATCAAGACATAGTATTTTCAGGAAAGGAAATACCATGTGGAGATTGTTAGTGGGTAGTATTGATTTGTGAGTGTCATGTGAATGAGACAAATCTGACTCTACTGATATAATGGAATCACATGGATGAAATTATTCAGTTGGTGAGAGTCGAAGGAGGTCCATTTGGTTGAGTATGAGGTTTGGAAGAAGTGATAAGAGCATATCAAATGAATTTACCATGTCATATTGAGATTTTGGAGCAATTCAATAGTCTATTCCAAGCTCCTTTACAAGGGACCTAACACTTGTATTTATAGTGTCAAGGGTAGCCAAGGTTCAAGTTTTAACCCTAAAAGCTCTCCACTCATAGAAGAACAAGTGACTCTCTCTAATTGGACCAAATCCTTTGAAATTAGAGGTTGACAAGTGTCCTCCTCTAATTGAAGAGAATCTCTCCATTCCCATGAAAATAAATGTCGTTTTGGCATTGGTAGGAATCCTCTCCATTGAAGGGATGACATGTGGACATTCATGCCTTCCTTGCCTCTCCATGCTTTCTATTTGTACTTTAGTAATTTATTTGTGAACCCTAGATGGTCTAAAGTGGCATTGGGTCCAAGAAGACCAAATTGTAATTCTAGCTAGACTCTTTCTTTTTCTATTTACACCCAACTCTAATTGGCCCAAAACATGGCCCAAGAAAATGGCCCAAATACAAGCCTAAAATAAATCTTATACTACTATGTACAATGTTTATAAAGCTAGATAAAAATGGAAGAGAAAACAATAATTAATTTTCTCTGAGATGAGAGTCTTCTTAGCCAAATGTTTCAAGGGTGGATGAGTTTTCATCATTTCGTTTAACAGATTTAAGCAAAACTTGTTACTCTTTCAAGATGTTCGCCAAAGCGTCTAACATGAACAAACATGTAGACACTCGAAGAGCCTACTCTACACTACAATCCGAATTTTGTTATGCACTTAACAAGTCTTATCAGACCGTCTATCGTGAACTTATGATGTGGATCCTCAAATCGTTTATCAAACCACCTTTGTAATATACATGTCATCCAGTTAATTTTCGTTTTCATCAAAACATAATAACATAAGCACAACATATGATATCATGGTAATCAGACTGTCCAATAATTTATAAATTGTCTAGTATCTCAACGAATCGCTTAGAAACTCAACAACAATAATATTATAATTATTAATAATATAAACAAATTTATATCCATAAACAGTTACAAATAAAATTAATTTTACTTATTGAGTCAAATAATAAGAAATTCACAATAAATAATTAAAATACTTGCAATTCAGTCTCTTATTTGATATAATAAAAATTATATTATTTATTAATGATTCATAGTAATGGAGGAAAGCAAAGTACCTAGGTAAACATAGTAATAGAATTATATATTATTAAGCATAAGCTATTTTATATCCTAAAAAGGAGATTTCTTCTGTAAATTTGAGCATGCAATTGCATCAAAGAATGCAAATGCAAAATGACTACAAGGTATCTTAGTCGAGTGTCCTCGAGTCGTTGGCATCGAAAAAATGAATCAAATCGGTGCTTTTGCATTTGGGACACTTGAGATCACCCTCACTAACCATTGCATACATAAGACATCGAGGGCATCCTACTACCACCAAGGAAAGGGCTTGAAGGTTGTTGGAGTATTCAAAGTTGTTGTTATTGTGATCTTGGTTAAATTCATAGGACAAACATGAGATTGTTGGAGATATTGGTGAATCCGGTGCTAATTGAATTGGGGGCTCAAGTCCATGATTATCAACCCTTGGTGGGGGTAGGTTGAAATTCCCCTCAAGATTTGGGACATTTCCGTTTCCATCATTCATCATTCCACCTCTCCTTTTGCTAAACTATGGTCCTGCATTACTCAAATCATCACACAAAACAACCACGCCACAAAATTCTTTTATTAAAAAAAATAAAAAAAGTGAGGTGAGTATTTATATACCTTCAATGCTTGGAGAAGAAAGTTGAATTGGTTAATGGTTCAAAGGAGAATCTCTCACTTCTAACACCAACAAATTGATATGTTTTGAAGGGCAACATCTTGTGCCATTTTATAACAAAAATTAGTGCGGTTATTTGAAGATTATTTTTTTTTAAGAATGACATTTTTTTTTCTTATTCTTTATGGGCAGTTTCTATCAGTTGCTTATTAGCTCTCAAAGTTAGTGTATTGTGTTGTTATTGTTTACATTGACACTAAAATACAAGAGACCAGAAAATGAGATAAAAAAATAGTTAATTAGAATTCAATGTAATTTATTATCTTGTTTTTTTATAGCAATTAAATTAAATTTATATTATTGTTTAATAATGCATATTAATTTAAGAGACCGAAATTTTCGTTACACAGTTGACTTTTAACTACACTACAAAAAACTTTTAACTACACTACAAGAAAGAAATTGCTAAGTAAAAACTAAGTTTAGAAACAAAAAATTAATTAGTTATTAGATATTATTTTATTGACTAAAAAATTATTTGTATCTAAAGTAGTTTATCTTATTAATAAAAATTTATACACTATTTTCTCAATTGATATCTAACATTAGCTATTAAGGTTGCAGCTACCAACTCTTTAGATTCTAAATTAGTTAAATTAGTCACTATAAAGACTAATTTAGAAAGTAAAAGTAGTTGGTAGTTAAACTCTTGGTAGTTAATGTTAGATATCAATTTAAAAACTACTTTATAAATTTTTATTAATAATAGAAATTACTTTAGATACAAATTTTTTTTAGTCTATAAAATAATATCTAATTTAGTTAATATACTAACAAATGATATTTATCTCTAAAATTAGTTGCTAGTTAACTTCATTAATAATTCTTACAACATGTTATTTATCACAATGAAGTTCATACCAACATAACAAAAAATAAACAAAAAAGAGAGAATTACTCAATTTTATTAAAAAAAAATTTGATATTTAATGATTTTCTTGTAGTGTTAGTTAACTTCATTAATAATTCTTAAAACGTGTTATTTATCACAATTAAGACTAATTATATCAAGATAAGAGAAAAAAAAGACTTATACTCAATTTTATTAAAACAAATTATAAGTATTTAATTATTTTCTTGTAGTATAGTTAACTTCATTAATAATTCTTAAAATATATTATTTATCACAATTAAGGTCATGTCAAGATAATAAAAAATAAAGAGAAAAAAATGATAGACTTATACTCAATTTTATTAAAAAAAACTATGAAAAAATCTTTATAGCTAAATTTGAGTTTGATAGTCAATTATACATACGAGTACTACTAATATCCTTAAATGTTTAATTTAAAATAATTATTTCAAATTGAATATACATAGTTAACGTAATTTTTAAAATATTTATTTTACTTATTTTACAAAATAATATTATTTTAGTATTTCTTATTTTGAATAAAATTTTCATTATCAAACTATTTTTTTTATAAAATCTTTCATGTTAGGCATCACTATGCAACTTAACATCTCACCTAAGCTGACACCTTAAGTAACAACAATCATATGTCATCACGTGAAAAAAAGTATTATTATTAAAAAAAGAAAAAAGAAAGAAAATACAAATATATGGGGAGACTAGACCTAAACCATATGTTAACAAAAACTATACAAAAGTAGACTATACCTATTCATAAAGAATTCCGAGAACAGACTTGATCGAAGCCTATTATACTAATGAAATGATTCTCTATGAATAAATCCTAAATTAGCCAACTTATCATTACACACATTTCCTTCACGAAAAATATGAATAACCATAAAACTGATTTTTCTACCGTAATTCAGACAAGTATTCTATCGGTTACGAAGCATCCACGGAACATTAGTTCTAGTAGTAAACGCAACACAAACCAAGGCAGAATCACATCAAGCCAAGTATTAGTAAGCCCCATCTTTTGAGCTTCCTCCATAGCATGTATAACTCCATAAAACTCAACAACCATAACAGTCTGAACTTCAAGAAATGTAAAGAAAACACCAATAAACTCTTCCATACTCCCACAAAAAATACCTCCACAAGTACCAAGACCAGGATACCCTTAACAATCCCATTAGTGTTAATTTTAACCCAACCTGGTGAAGGAAACTCCCATCTAACAAGAAGAGGACGAAAAACTTTACCACTATGAGTATTAATACCAAAAAACTTAATCAAGTTTAAATCCAACATATCATTCTTCATTGAAGCTTTAGACGAATTTCCCACTAGATAAAATAGCCCTAGAAACCTCAATCTTATCCTGAAATCTAACTAATTCCTCATTCGTCATATCATCCAAATAGAAAAAGTTATCACAAGAAGCTTAATCAATTTAACCAAATGACTATCATCACCCTTAATAAAAGAAAGTAGATAATCCTTATTAGAAAAATGAGAAGTAAGAAAAAATTTGTAAAACTCAACTCCATGCAAAGCATTAGAACATTCAAAACTAATTTGTTTATTATTAATTTTCAAAAAAATTTTAAAAAAATTATTTAAATCCAAAGTGTTAACTTTGCTCAAACATATTATCATTAACAGTAAAAAAAATTAGTTATTTATTATTTTTCTTAATAAAACACCTTTTAAGTCTTATTTTTTTTTAAAAAAATCAAAATTTAATATTTTTATAGCATTTTAGTGAGATTACATTTTTTGCAATCTACATATCACTTTATTTAAAACAACTAGTGCAATTATCAGTACAAGAATAATGCGATTTAGTTGTCGTGCATGTGTCAGTCATGCAATGGATGTTATTTGTGTCAGTTAAGTTTATGCAAAATAAACAAAAATAAAATAAAAAAGATAGAATCACTAAAAAAACGTCAATAATTTTTTTAAAAAAATAAAGTAATATTAATTAAGTTGTGTCAGCCTAAGAAATAAAATTGGACACTAAATTTATATAATAAAAAAACCGATTTAAGCATAATTTTGACGGACGTTAAAGAACTGAGAATATTTAAAAGTTAATTTAAATTTGTTATATGTGGGTGGAGGCTTAGCTTTTTTTTATTTTGTCTAGTGTGGGTGTGGATGACGCTTAATTATTGTATGGAAAAGAAAAGGATTAGTGTATAGTGTTGGAAATTGTATGTTTTACAAAAATAGTAATGTAATTTTATTATAGATATATGTTGTCATTGTCTCATTAGTGATATGTGATTTAAAACAGTATAATTAGAAAATATTTATATGAAATAATTTTAATTAGATGATGTGTAAAATAATATACTTATGTCAATATTTATGATATAATTTTAATTTAATATTAAAATATTTTATATAATACTTACATATTCTGTAGTTATATATGTTAAAATAGTATTTGAGTGGAGAAGAAATTTGCATAAGCTTAAAAGCAACATAAGTAATAATATTCTTTTTGATAAAAGATCTGATAAATATAAAAAAAAAACTTCTTTATTATTTAATTGTCATATAAGAATATATAATTATTTGTTGAATTTGATATTTAGAAGAATAACAAAAGATATAACTGGTTTAGACCAAATTGTTATTAAAAACAAGTTTTTAATAAATAAAATACATTCTTATATGGATATTGTTTTTATTATTATTTTATAATTTACTCGAAATGAAATAAATAATATTAGATATTTATTTAATATATATATATATATGTATATTAGAAGTGATTATCAATTGAAATAAAAATCATGTTAATAAATATTATTTTAAAAAGAAAGAGATACTAAGACAACATAAGTGAATGAAAATATATATTAGTTAAAACGTATTATAAGCAAACATATAAACTTGTTGGATTCAAGATTGTTGTTGTTGCTCTCTTGGTTGACTTCAATGGTCACACATGAGTTTGGTAAATCTGGTCGGGACTCAATTCTATCACCCATCATTATGTGTCATTTTTTTCAAGATTCAAATTGTTAGATATTGTGAAATATAAAAAAAAATTAATTTAGAAAGTAAAAGCAAAGTGAGTATATGTGTACCTTATAGGTTTGAAAGATCAATATAAGGGTAATACAAGTTGTGGAGGAAAAATTAACTAACCTAAAGCTCCAACACCAACCATGTTATATGTTTTAAATGGTTGTAACTTATGTCATTTTATATGAAAAAAAAGGGAGAAGATATTATATATATATATATTATATGTATATATATATATATATATATATATATATTATATGTAGCGTGAAAATTATTTTTCTTTTTTTGTCAAACTTATATTATTAACTTGGAAACATGGGCATCTAGCTTTTGTTGTCCAAGGATTTTTGAATAGTATGATCTCTTAATAAGTTCATCAACACTAGGATCGTCTCTTATGATCTTTCTCAATTGTATCTCTTAATCCATCATTTGATATGAGCTTTTCATTAGCTTTGTCTGATATGTCATTTGTTTTATGAGAGCTTCGTCTGATGTGTTCTTTTTCATATGTTTTTCTTATTTGTGTAGCGTTTTTTATTTTCAAATTTCTCTTTGAATATTTTATCCACTTAGAATATTATTGTATCATAGATATGAAGGCTAGATCATTTGACGTTATGAGCATGTGCTTTTGTTTTTCCTAATAGACTTTTCTGTTGTTGTATGTCTAGTGAGTCCTGCTCTTCTGATCTATTTTTTTTCTCTTAATTTATATTGCATATTGTACCGACCCGTCATCGGGCGTTGACCAAAGTCAACACTTGGTAGGACCCATCAGGGGTGCAACGAGGTGAGAAGGGGGGTCGACAGGCCTCGGGCGTTGACTGGCATCGGCGTTAACTGGGTTCTGACCAAGAAGCGCTTACAGCTGGGTGGTGCCACCCTCCGATACCCATGGGTAGGAGTTACCGTGGAGGGGGCGACACAGTAAGGAAGCGGCACAGTAGGAGGCGGCGCAGTAAGGGCGTGGAGGCCTCGGGCCTTGGTACCCCAAAACAGTAATAATAGAAGAGAAATGTGGTTTCCAAGCCACACCCCCAGTACCAGCAGGGAGAGACTCAACTCACGGAGTATCTGTGCATGAGGCGTGGGAACGCGACAGTACGCTCCACCGATAGAGAACCACTGGGACAAATACGACCCATGAGAGGGCCACGTCCCAGGGGGTAATCTACATGCATGGTATGTGAGGAGGGCAGAAACACTCACAGGGCGAGTGACTAAGGAGCTGGGGCGCATGAGTTGGCACCCAGGTAGTCACCCCCCCGTGCCAGATGCACTTCGAGAAGGGAGACTTACATGTTGGGATTTCCCTAAGTTGGGTTACAGCATCGTAAGGCCTCCCATACCGAGTTACACTTAAGGCAGAAGGAGACACGTGGCAGAAGCAATGGAAAGGTATATAAGCTTTCGCTATTAGCAGACTAAGGTATGTTTTACACATTCTGAGTCATTTGCGCTTACGCACTGTACGCACGAGTGACTTGAGAACGAGAGAGAAATAAGTTAGAATTCAGTTACGCACCTTCTGAACATTGTAGTTGCGGTGTTCTGATACGGAGGTGCACGGTGTTTTCTGCCAGTACTGACTTGAGCGTTGGAGTGCAAACGGCCGCGAGGGCGTACTTTGTTCTCTCTGTTTCAGGTATTCATAGCGGCGAAGGGTGAAGGTTTGGAACGAAGAAGAAGAAGTCCTTGATACGCAGATCTTAGCTACGCACGAAGAATGATCTGGTCAACCGGCAGGAACATTTGGCGCCCACCGTGGGGCCGATATAAAATAGCAGTCCCACTGCAAGTAGTTGAGTTTCAGTAGCGACAACGAGGTTTGTGGAGGTTTTCCAAGATTCTTGCAAGATTCGCCGATAATCTTCAAGTTTTGTTCAGTTTTAATCTTCCTTCACCATCTATCAAGGGGCTGGCCGAACCTTCCTTCTTTCCATACTCTTCATGCACCTTCAAGGTCACCACAACTCCTAGGAGGACCTTGCCCATTTCATCCATAAGCTTCCGCACCATATTACCAAACATCTAAGAAGAGCTCCTTGAGAATGCCATCACGTTTGGGTATCAGATTACCAACTGCTTGGCTTTGGGCCATTAGTTGGACGAGCTAGTGAAGAGCGGGTTCTTGAATTACTATCTGGCGGGATCATCCACAGCTGCGGCCTTGGCGATGCCAGCAGAAGATCAGGCCCATGAGATGCCCATCCATGGGGAGGTTCACACCATATCTGGTGATTTTTCAAAAGGAGGATGCACTGCCTCTCAGCGCAAGAGGTATGTGCGGTCAGTGAACTCGGTAGCTGAGCAGGGGGCGGATGACTCCCTCGACATCGACCTTGCGTTCACAAGGGTTGATCTTCATGACGTCGTCCCCCATGATAACGACCCTGTGGTGATTTCAGTCGTCACTGCAGGGAGGAAGGTGCACCGTGTGCTCGTGGATAAGGGCAGCTCCGCGGACGTAATGTTCTGGTCCACGTTCAACAAGCTGCAGTTGTCCTCTGATCTGCTGAGGCCGTATACAGGGTGCTTGTATGGCTTTGCAGGGGACCAAGTGGAGGTGAGTGGCTATCTAGAGCTGAGGACGACGTTCACGGATGGTACGACGTCGCGCACTTAGAATATACGATATCTAGTTGTGAACGCCAATTCGGCGTACAACATTCTATTGGGGAGGCCAGCTCTAAACAGGTTGAGGGGGGTGTCGTCGACACGACACATGAAGCTGAAGTTGCTCGACCTCAGTGGCAGAGTGACCGTGATCAAGTCCGATCAACAGGAAGCGAAAAAGTGCTATGAAAATAGCCTAAAAACAAAGAGAGGCGTGTTTATGGTGGTGGAGCGCCCACCCAGCACGGATACGCCCATGGAGGTAGAGCCCGTGGAGGATACGCCCATCGCGGTAGTGCCCACGGAGGAGGCGCCCGCGGAAGTAGTACCCGTGGAGGAGACACCCGTCGAGGCAGTGCCCACGGAGGGGGCGCCCGAGGAGGCAGTACCCATGGAGGAGACGCCCATGGGGGAAGCGCCCCCCGAGGCGTCACTTGGAAGGGAGGACCGCGGAGGCGTGTCTCACGCAGAGAGCGCCCAGGATAGGCGACCCGAGCCGGTCGAGAACGTGGTAGAGAGGCAGATTGGTGGTAAGACTTTTAAACTGGGACGACTGCTGAGTCAAGAAGAGCAGGATCGGGTGGCGGCAGTAATCTCACGTCACCTGGACGCCTTTGCATGGTCCGCCTCGGACATGCCTGACATCGACCCAGATTTTTTATGCCACCGTCTCACCATGGATCCCAAGGTCCGTCCTGTGCAAAAGAGGAGGAGGAAGTTCAACGAGGAAAGGCGTCTCGTCGTGCAGGAAAAGACCAGGAAGCTGCTGAGCGCCGACCACATCAGGGAGATCTAGTACCTTGAGTGGCTGGCCAACGTGGTGTTGGTAAAGAAGGCGAACGAGAAGTGGAGGATGTGTGTAGACTTCACTGACTTGAATAAGGCGTGCCCCAAGGATTCGTATCCCCTACCCAGCATCGACACGTTGGTGGACAACGCCTCGGGCTGCAAGATGCTGAGTTTTCTGGATGCGTTTTCGGGGTACAACCAGATCAAGATGCATCCCCGCGACAAGTGCGAAACGGCGTTCATGACCGAGACGTGCTGTTATTGCTACAAGGTGATGCCGTTTGGGTTGAAGAATGCAGACGCCACCTATCAAAGATTGATGGATAAGGTCCTCGCACTCATGCTGGGTAGAAATGTGCAGGCCTACGTAGACGACATGGTGGTGACCTCCCAAGAGAGGGGGCGGCACACAACTGATCTGGAAGAGCTGTTCGCCACAATAGCCAAGTACCGCCTCAAGCTGAACCCTGAGAAGTGTGTCTTCGGGGTCGAGGTGGGTAAGTTTTTGGGTTTTATGCTCACCGAGCTGGGGATAGAGGCGAACCCCGACAAGTGTGTGGCGATTCTGCCAATGAGGAGTCCCGCCTCGGTGAAGGAAGTTCAGCAGTTGACGGGGCGGATGGCCGCTCTGTCCAGATTCGTATCCGCTGGAGGAGACAAGAGGCACCCTTACTTCCAGTGCTTGAAAAGAAACAATAGGTTCGTGTTGACCGAGGAGTGCGAGGTGACAGTCCTCAAGCTCAAGGAGTATTTGGCGGCTCCTTCCGTGCTTTGTAAGCCACGGACAGGCGTGCCCCTCTGGTTATACTTTGTGGTGACCGAGTGGGCGATCGGTGCTGTGGTGGTTCAGGAGCAGGACCAGACCCAGAAACCTATATACTTCGTGAGTAAGGTCTTGCACGGGTCGGAGGCGAGGTATCAATCGTTAGAGAAGGCGGCTCTGGCGGTGGTGTTCTCGGTCAGGAGGCTCCGTCACTACTTCCAAAGCTTTACGATGGTTGTAATGATGGACCTCCCCATCCAGAAGGTGTTGCAAAAGCCAAATGTCGCAAGAAGGATAGTTCGTTGGGCGGTGGAGCTATTTGAGTTCGATATCCTGTATGAGCCCAGGGGGTCCATTAAGGGACAAGTGTACGCAGACTTCGTGGCGGAGCTTTCGCCAGGAAGCACGCAGCAAGAGGAGGAAGTTGGTTCCCAGTGGGTGCTCTCGGTTGATGGGTCTTGGAATCAGCAAGGGAGTGGAGCCGGCGTGGTCCTGGAGGGGCCAAACGGTTTGCTGATCCAGCAGGCCTTGAGGTTTGCATTCAAAGCAAGTAATAATCAAGCAGAGTACGAGGCCCTAATAGCTGGGATGCTCTTAGCCAAGGAGATGGGCGCGCGGAGCCTGCTGGCCAAGAGTGATTCACAGCTGGTCACGGGGCAGGTTACCAGGGAGTACCAAGCCAAGGATCCCCAAATGGCTGCATATTTGAGATATGTCCAAGTGCTGAAAGAGGCATTCGTGGCGTTCGAGTTGGTCCATGTCCCGAGAGAGCAGAATGCCTGTGTTGACCTGCTCGCCAAGCTGGCTAGCTCATGCACGGGGGAAAGGTAGAGGACAGTCATCCAAGAGACCCTCAAAACGCTGCGAACGTTTGTTGCGGATAACAGGGTGGACGTCCTTCAAATTAGTGCGTTCAAGGGAAGGTCGAGGAGTCACTGGTCCTTGATCCAGGACACGGCGAGGGCCCCCAGTATAAGTGTCTACCGGCCTCCCCAAAAGAGGAGGACCCCATGCAGGTGTGCGTTTTGGAAGAAGGGGACACGTGGATGACGCCCTATAGGCGCTACATCGCGGATGGGATCCTCCCAGCGGAGCTCGAAAAGGGCAAGAAGATAAAGAGAAACTCCGCGAGGTACACCCTCGTGGATGGAGTACTGTTCAGGCACGAGTTCACGCACCCGATCCTAACATACATGAGTGGAGATGAGTGCACATGGATAATGTCTGAGCTCCATGAAGGAATTTGCGAGAGCCACGTAGCAGGAAGGTCTTTGGCATCCAAGGTGGTGAGTGCAGGCTTCTACTGGCCAACGGTGGGGGAGGACTGTGTGCGGTACGCCCAGCGGTGCAAGCAGTGCCAACTACATGTTGACTGGCACAAGGCGCCCCCAGAAGAGTTGAGGTTAATTTACAACCCATGGCCCTTCCACACATGGGGAATTAACATTTTGGGGCCCTTCCCATTAGCAATAAGGCAGATGAAGTACTTGATAGTTGCTATTGAGTACTTCATAAAGTGGATAGAAGCAGAAACGGTGGCGCAGATAACCGCACACAAGGTACAACACTTTGTTTGGAAGAACATTGTGTGCCGCTTCGGTGTACCGAGGCACCTTGTCTCAGATAATGGTACTCAGTTCGCCAGCCTGCAGTTGGGCAAGCTGTGCTCAGAGGTAGGCATCAAGCAAGTGTTCGCTTCTGTCGAACACCCCCAGACGAACGGACAGGTGGAGTCCACCAACAGAATCTTGCTGACGGGGTTGAAGAGGAGGCTCGAGAAAGCCAAAGGAGCTTGGGCAGAGGAGGTGCCCAGAATAGTATGGGTTTATCACACTACGCCCCAAACTTCCACCATGGAGATGCCATTCAACCTAGTATACGAATCGGACGCCATGATCCCAGTAGAGATTCATGAGAGCTCACTGCGCTTCCAGAGTTTTTTGGCTGAGGAGTCCAACGAGGAGAGGAGGGTAAATCTAGACCTGTTGGACAAAGCCAGAGAAGAAGCAAGAATAAAGGTTGAGGCCGTGAAGAGAAGAGTAGAGCATCAGTACAGTTCCAAGGTGAAGCCTCGGCAGTTCCAAGTGGCTGACTTGGTCATGCGGAAGGCTCATCCATATGAGTTAGAAAACAAGCTGTCCCCTAAGTGGACTGGGCCCTTTAGAGTGACCGAAGCTCGGGGGAACGGGTCGTACAAGCTTGAAACTCTGGAGGGAGGCCCCATCCCGCGCACTTGGAACGCGGCGAACTTGAAGTTTTATTTCAGTTAAAAACTCTATACAGTGTACAGTTTAAAGGGGACACTCTTTTTCCCTTTCGGGGGTTTTTTAATGAGGTTACCCAAGTAAAATCAGTTTGAGCATACATTGTCTTAAGTTTTCCTTATTACGATGTAAAGAAACGCTAAAAGAGATAACGTGGTTTAGTAAGAAACGAACCCACCACCTTGGTGTTTAGACACCTCAGCAGGAGTTACGCAGATGTCTCCTCTGGGCGTGAGCACCAAGCGCGCAAACTGCCTCGAGCGTTTAGACACCCCGAAGGGGAGTGGCGGGGGGCGCACTCTTTAGGCGTGGGCGTCGAGTGCGAAAGGTAAACATAACCCAGTTAAAATCCAGGCATCTTGTCCCTGGGCAGGAGTTAAGGGATTCCTTCGGGACGCCTTCTCCCTAGGTGAGAGTGACAAGCCCCCGGTCGCCCTGATGTTTAGACACCTCGCAAGGAAGTGGCGGGGGGCGCCTCCTTCGAGTGTGGGCATTAGGTAGGAAGGAAGTTCGGAGCAGTGGAGAGCCAGGTGCCTTGGTGTAGATACATGCCAGATAGGAGAAGCGCCATCCTTCGGGAAACCTTCTCCTTGGGCGTAAACGCCAAGTCCCTGGTCATCTTGGTGTTTTAGACACACCGAGGATGATACGGCACTACTTTTAGCAGGCCTCTCCTCGGGCGTGGGCACCAAGTACACTGACCGCCTTGGTGTTTTAGACACACCGAGGACGAAACGGTATTGCTTCATAGCAGGCCTCTCCTCAGGCGTGGGCACCAAGTGCAAGATAAGGGCTAGTTGCCTTGGTGTTTATACACACAGGGGACGATACGGCACAGCTTCCAGCAGGCCTCTCCTCGGGCGTGGGCACCAAGTGCAACTTTGTCCCAGTGTCTAGACACACTTAGGACGATACGACCTTGCTTCCAGCAGGTCTCTCCTCGAGTGTGGGCACAAGGTACCAGTAAATAGGCTTCGGCCAAGATAAGTCCTCCTTCGCCTTTGAGCGACGTTGAGACCAGTGAAGATAAGTCCTCCTTCACCTTTTAGCGATGTCGAGGCCAGTAACACCTTCGGGGGTAGGCGCCTCAGGGCCACGAGGGTTAAGCGAAGATCAAGTTAAGAGATTCCTACGAGTTAAGAAGAGGAAAGGATCGGGAGCAAGCGAAAGGTATGCACGTTTGACTTCATAAGAAAGATAAGAAGGAAAAGCGCGTGCAGCTAAGCGAAGGAAAACAAAGATAAACAACAGAAACATCTTGGAAGCAGCAAATAAGAGTAAGTAGAAGTAAATCCTTAAAATTAACAGATGAAGGGCACCCAGAATGTCCAGAGTAAATAACAGGTTTTCAAAGTTACAACGAAAAGGAAAGTTAGTCGTCGTCAGAAAATTCTATTGGCACGACTTTCCCCTCGACGACGTGGTTAGTAGGGGCGTAGTTGGAGACGTCCATCTTAGGGTGTTCGCAGACCACCTGAGACAGGGCTTCCCCAAACCCCGTAGCAAAGGCGTTCGTGGCGTCGTCGAGGAGCTCCTTCTCGATCTGCTGGGAGCGCTCAGCCTGGGAATCCAGCTCTTTCTTCATGGCCACCAAGGCTTCAGCCTTCTCAGCAAGCTGCTTGGCGAGTTCAGCTTTCTCAGCAGGCTGCTTGGCAAGTTCAGCCTTCATCAGATCAGAGGCTTTGTCCTTGGAAGCCAGTTCAGCCTTCATCAGATCAAAGGCTTCATTCTTGGCAGCAAGTTCAGCCTCCACCTTGCCTAGGTTTACCTCTTGAGAAACACAGCGTTCCTCAAGGGTGGTCATTCTAGTTTTGGAGGCATCGGCGGCGGCTTTCAGTTCAACTATTTCTTCACGAAGGGGCACTACTTTGGCCACAAGCTCAGTATATGTTTGGCCCGCTGCATGAAGTCTTTTGTTAGTTGCCTCCTCAGCTTTTTGTGCCACCTTCAGGGCCTCTTTGATGGCGGCCTATTGGTTGAACCAGTGGCGCGCTTGGTCATTTGTTTGTTCCTTCAGCAAGGCCAACTCGTCTGCAAGAGCCTGGTATTCCCTGGCCTTAGTTTCAGTTTTCTGCTGCCAGAGGCAGGCATGTGAAAGGTATCCCCCAAGGGAACGAAAGACACTTTCCTCCATGGCCTTGTCAGTTGGGTCGGTCCTCCGGGAGCACTTGCTAGAAGCCCTTCAGCAAGTGTTGGACGACCCGAGGGAGCTCTGCAGCTGGTGCAGGAGCAGGCTCAGGGGTAGTTTCAGCTCCCTCCCCCAGCGTCATGTAGTTTGGAGATGTGAAGGCACTTGGAGGATGCTCCCTTAGAGACTCGGCATCCTTGTTGGAGGTGGAGTGGGATGTGGCCACTGTGGTAGTCCTCCTCCTTTTGAAGACTGGTCCCTCAGTAGTATCCTCCTCGTCCCTTGAGGGAACAATCACCACCCTTTTGCCTTTGTCCAAGGGGGTTGGTGGAGATGAAGTTCCAACCAGGGCCAAGGGTATGGCTTCGATTGGAAGTGGAGAGGTAGGGGTTGGAATGGTTTGAGGAGAAGGAGGTTTTGGGTGGTTTGAGCAGGTGCAGGTGTTGACAAGGTTTGGGCAGGGGAAGTTGGAGAGGTGGCAGCAGGGGCATCAGGGGCTGGGGGTGTAGAGGCACCAGCCCCACCAGAAGTGGCCTTGCCACAACCAGACAAGACCTTGGCGAACCTCTTCCGTTTCTCCCTACCTAGCAGCATGTCTGCACTAGAGAAGAAGTGTTATGAGTTAAGCATACCATGAAAGCAGTATAAGAACAGTTTGAAAGTATGCAAGAAGAAACAACATAAACAGAGATAGAGAATTGAGGTAGTAATAAGGGATTACTCCCATACCGATGCAGCGGGTCAGTGCAATGGGGTCGTATTCGTGTTTAATCAGCTTAGCAGTATTGAACACTACCCCTAAGCTAGTCAAGACTTGGCATATCTCGCGGTCAGCCGAGTTTAGCTCGTCCAAAGTCTTGGCTTTCTTCAGTTTTACTTCCCTCACCCAATACAAGGGGAAGCCATCTAGGGCAGTGGGGTCAGCTTCAGAGCTGCACACCTTGAAGAACTTCCCTCGAAAACCCTTGTAAGATTGCTGGAAGAGAGACAAGATTATCCTCCCAGCAATGTCGCTGAAGTTGATCCACAGTTTCTTCCCATGGCTCTTTGCCTCGAAGAAATGGAGGAAGACATCCACAGAGGGATAGCACCTGAAATAGCTAAAAAGGATGTCAAAGGGCTACGTTCACCTCTGTCAGAAGCTCCCTTTCGAAGCTTGTGAAAGGGAGGCGTTGGCCAACGCGTTGGAAAACCGTTTTGTAGAAGAAAAAGAATGGTTCCCCACCATTCGAGCGGTTATCTACACAAACAGGTTCGCCCGCTGTGCAAGGACGAACAAAGATGTAGGCATCGTGCCTCCTCACGAAGGCTCTACCCTTACACCTGGGTTCGTTGTTTAGGTGGTCCCTCCAATTCGAAAAAGAGGTTAGGGTTGAGGTTTCTACGAGTAGTTCATCGGAGGCCCAGGGGTATAACGGTTTTTAGTTGACACTGGGAGGTGGAGGGTTAGCGGTGGTTTTTGTACGCGCCATAGTACAGCAAAGAAAGCTGAGAAGAAGAAGAAGAAAGGTTTAGCAAACAGAGTTTATGGCGTCAAAGGTGAAAGAAAACCCAGAAAAACCCTACCCACGCGAGAAGTTCAGAAGACAGGGGAACGAAGAAATGAGAAGGGAAGAGTAAATGCAAGAAGATAGACAGTCCCAGGCAGAAATATCAGTATGTAAAATCAAAAGCAAGAATCATCAAACGCAGAAAAATCATACCTTTGGATGATCGAAGAAGTGAAAGTTCTAGGTTTGAAAGGAGAAATCAGAGGAAGCTTTGAGAAGGAAGATGAAGAGAGCAAATGAGGAGCGTAAGTGAAGGAACAGTGTCTGAAGCGCGCGATTTCGAAAGCTATAACGTAAACTTGAGAAGCGCATGGGACGTTAAGTCGTGACCGTGTGATTGGGCCACGTGTTGAAACATTACCGCATGACTCAAGGTGTCACGTCATCGCGTAGAAATGTCTTGTCAGCAGGATGACACGTAGGACGGAAGGGCGAGGCCTTAGTGTTAGAATGGATGGCTTTAAACTAGAGGGGGGGTGAATTGTTTAAAGAGAATTTTCATAAACTTTTAAAACAAGAATGAATTTATCTCAGAAAACTATTGATAAGAAATTCAGTTTACCAAAAACAGCAAACAAAATCAGCACAACCAGAAAAACAATCGGTTGTTTCACAGAAACAATCGGTTGTTTATACCAGCAAAACAACAAATAAAACTGAATTTAAAGAGTTAGAGATAGAGATATTGTACAAAGATGTTTATACTGGTTCACTCCAAACCCAGAGCTACATCCAGTCTTCTCAGAAACCCTGAGGAAATCCACTAAGCAATCACACCTTGATCACTTACACAACAACCAAGAGAATGACCTTGAACACCTCAAGAAACACACTCTCCTTGGTCAACACACCTACACCAAGATTGCTGATCTTGATCCCCTCAAGAACACACAACCAATCTTAGCAAACACAGAAACGAAACTTGTTTCACAGAGTACAAGGATTACACTTGTTACAGAAGATAATCTGAAATCAATACAAGCAGAATCCTATTCCACAACTTTGATCAATCACACACTCTTAGCAATCTCAGCTCTTTGAAAAACTCAAAAACTCTTAGCAAAAACTTGTCAAAGATTAATTGTCAAATCTGTTTTTCTGAATTTATTCAAAGATGTAGTTTGTTATCAAATCTTAACAAACTCTTAAATTGCATTAAAAGTTTGGTCAAAGCATTTAATGACTGGAGCGTAAGCAGTTAAAACATTTAATGCTTAGTCAAAGATAAAACAGTTTTTCTGTTATGGTCCCAAAACAAACAATCGGTTGTTTCCTCGAATCAATCGGTTGTTTTGGTTCTTAACAGTTCAACCATTTTAAAAACAGTTTTCAATCTTTTTCTCAAAACACCTAAGTATAAACAATCGGTTGTTTCGACAAAACAATCGGGTGTTTTAACTTAGTTTGAAAACATTTTACTTTCACAAAGATTGAGAATGCCTATGCTTTAGATTTAATCAAATGGTGGATTACAACACTTAAACTACCCCAGAACTAAGCTAAACCAGCACAGCAACATCAAGCACAGCAGAGGCTTCAACATCCTTCAAAGGGTTTGGATTCTTCAAAGCTTGAACACCACTTGGTTCAACAATCTCCCCCTATTTGATGAAGACAAATCCCTGATGCTTGTGTTGTACCTGATTGAATCTGGAGCAGTTCCTGCAAGATACAGTTTTGAACAAAGCATAGAACTTCTTATATTTGGTTAGCACAGATAAACAGTAATAAACTTCAGAGCTAAATATCAGAAAATATTACTCATCCCAAACTGTTTTAGAATTCAGTTACGCACCTTCTGAACATTGTAGTTACGGTGTTCTGATACAAAGGTGCACGGTGTTTTCTGCCAGTACTGACTTGAGCGTCAGAGTGCAAACGGCCGCGAGGGCGCCCTTTGTTCTCTCTGTTTCAGGTATTCACGGCGGCGAAGGGTGAAGGTTTGGAACGAAGAAGAATGAGTCCTTGATATGCAGGTCTTAGCTACGCACGAAGAACGATCTGGTCAACCGGTAGGAACACATATGAGTGAGCTTTATCATATCACAACCCACCTTATAGTGTTTCTTATCATCAAAACATTATAAACGTTCATATCATGAGGTTGTCTTATGAGTATTGGTTAATCCACTGACTTAAACGTTGTCTTAATCTCCCCTGAAACTAATTCCCCACAGAGAAACAAAAGAACCAACTCTTAAAGATAGATCATTGTAAGCTCAATGAGAAACTTCACTACATGAAGGATTACAAAAGTCTTCGTACTCCCACAAGAAACACTTAAATGAAAGAATAGAAGGTTGAAAGCACTTGTATTTTTCATAAATTATTATGTGTTCTTCATCTTCAATTTAATGCCTTTATATATAACTTTGAAGGTGATTGTTGCATTAACAAAAGGTTAAAATTTGATAACATTATCATCTATTGGAATCTTGCATTGCATTTGATGGAGGATGATTACAGAGACCTCAGATCAGAACCAACCACTAGGGCAATGGCCAGACAAAATCCAAGAAGATTGGGACTCTGCTACTGATGGTAGAGACACTCTTTTATATATGTTTGAAGGTGTCATAACCTAGTGTTTTTTTAAAAGTAGGATTTAAATTTCTTGCTTAAAAGTAGAATGAGATTTTGGCTAGTAATTTTGGACTTAATAGATTAGGGTTAGGGTTGGGTTTCTAAACCCTAGGTTGGTCGCAAGAGACCTTGCACGCCTAGAATAGTCACATTGTTCACATTGCCTTCAGACTTGCCTTGTAACTTGTATTAGGCACCTAATTCAAATTCAAAACTCCTAACAATTCTTTTGTATTTTGGCTGGACCCTATACGTATAAATAGGGGTACTTGAATCTTCAAAATTTAGATCAATTATATGAGTGTTATGTTGTTGAATTTGCAAGTCTTAGCTCACTCTTGTCCAGCGTCTCTATGATAAACACCTTTTCATCTCTTTCAAATTTGTCCAAGTTATTTGGCCTCACCAATCACTCTCCCTACACACTGCACAACAAATCCAAGGAATCCATGGCTTCATAGGAGCTCTCCTTCACTCATATCCTCCATTAGCTTTTTCCAACTCTAAGTTATGCTCAAGGAAAAACCAACTGGGTGAAGAGGATGCTATTAGAGGACAATCAATGAAGTAACACACTGGACCCTTAACAAGATCCATGGCTAAGAGGATAAAAGAATACAAAGCTTCAATCAAGAAGACTCTACTACTTTGGAGAGTGGAATACTAAGCTTTTCTTCTTCTTTTTTAAGTCTTGTAAGAGTTGTATAGATGTACATATTTCTATGTAATGTGTAGGATTTTGTAGAGACCAACTTGGGTTTCCATTAGGCCTATCCTTGGACCTCCAATTAGGCCTACATCATATGCTAAAAGCCTTAGAAGAAGATGTCTAACTTAGGAGAAAAAGCACACAAAAGGAAGTCTTGCATCATGTAGGATAAGCCAAATTTAGTTATAATCTAGTTGTTACTTTCCTCAGAGTGTGATCACTTCTTTGTTTTTAGCCCCAAATTGGTTTAGCCAGTCTAGCAAGGGGGACATGGCATTTATATATACAACTCGTTGTTCCATGTACTCTTTTTTTGAAAATGAATGAGATTCGAATAGTTTAAAAGAGTTCTTTTGTTCTTTTGAAAGTCATTAAAGGAGTTATTTCTTCTATTTTCTTTTTCAAGGATTCTTCCTTGAAAGAAGATTCAAAATAAGTTTCTTAAGAAACTTGGTGAAGTTTTAACAATTTTCTGATCTCTCTTGGAGTTTCTGCTATAAGGATGAGAGGGGAGTTTATCATCATTCCTTAAAACTCAGTAACTGGTAGCTTGATATGGAAAATCTTTATCTTAAAAAAATATATATCTTATTTTTGAAAGAGAAATAATTCAAACATATAACATATATAGTAATAATTATGTTTAAATTTTAGTTAACAACATATAAAATTTCAATTCTTTTCTTTGAGATTATAATAAAATCGTGGAGAAAATATATACTTTATATAAGAAAACTCTTTCCAATTTTGTTTATTTCAATGTATATGAGAGTTCCTTATTTCTAAATATAGCTTTTATTTAATATTTCAAAATAATATTATTATGACTTTGATTACACGCTTTAATTTGAACAAACATATTCAAGCAAGAATATGATTAATGATGGATCGTTTATTGCTTCAAGTATCTACTGGATGGTTTGATAGCTAAAGCTAGCACAAAACACACATTAGAAAGTTCATTGAAATATAAAATTTATATGTAAGATCGTGTATATTTTGTTTGTTGAAACCCTAGACAGTCTAACCCAAGTAGCCCATATAGATTATCTAATCTTAGTAGACTGTGCATGAGTTTTGATGGTAGAAACACTAAACATGATTTACTTATTTAAATATGCTTATTATTTAAATATTTTAATGTGTGTTTTGTGTTGAAGAACCTTTATTTCATCCAATGACTTCACCATATTCATAACAAAATTTAATGTTCCCATGTGTTCATATCTTTGAATTATATTCATATTCAATTTGTAATAATCAAGTTTTTCTACATGTACACATAATTGTTTTAAAACATATACAATGTTATATATTTAACATTTAAAACCTAAGTATAAAAAGTTTTTATATATGAGAAAAATTAAATAAATTACATAATTATGGTTTGAGTGATACGAAATCAACAATGATTAATTGTTATATGTGCAATAAGCTTTGGAATTGTTTCTATATCAGTTTAAGTCAAAAGCGCAAATCAAGAAGCATACAAAGTCTCTCCATACCAAGCCTCTAATTAAGGTGGTGATCAAGGAACTGTGTAGAATATTATGTGCAGATGATAAAGATCAAGCATAAATCAGATCTTACCTAAGGAAGTGCTACAATAGTCATGTAGCAAAGGTTATATAAAGGATTCAAGTTGTAAGAGAAGAACACACCAATTTATAATTATTTATATCTCCTAGTGTTTATATAGTGATAAGTGTTATTTATGGGTGAGTCAAACCATTATAATTCTTCTCAATGTGAACTAATATCAGTGAGCTTAAATTGTTCTCTCTTTAAAATTATTCTTTTTTCTTTCTATGAAGTCTTAATCTTATGTACTCATTTGTAATTAGGAGTGATTTGTATACTTGTGCAATCATTGAATTAGTTAGTGAAACCTCTTGATCAATTTTCTTAAAGGAGAACTGAACGTAGCCCACGAGTTTGGGTGAATTAGTATAAGATCTATTTGTGTTGCTTCTGTATTAACAATTTAGTCTAGTTCTTTGTGAGAAAAGTCCAAAACCTATTCAACCCCCCTTCTAGAGTCAATTATTCCAACATTGTTATCATCAAAACTCTATTAAAGAGTCTTTAATGGAGATAGACAATTTGAATGGATGTAAGACTGTTTACATTGTTGGATTGAGTGTTTACCACTAGGTCAAAAGTTATAGCTTATAGTTACGATTAAGGGTGGGCAAAAAATCCAAATTACAAAATCCAATCCATAATTATCCAAATCCATATTAGTTTTAATCCATTTAAATGGATTTAGCTCAAATCCAAATCCATATTTTTGGATTTTAAATCCAATCCATTTAATTGGATATGGATTAAATATAGATTGGATACATTTTTGGATTATCCAAATTGCATTTTGGGTTGGATTTTGACTTGTCCCGATCCAGGTTGAGCCAAGACAATTCAGGCTTAGGTCGAGCGGGCCGGACAGATGTCGAGCCAAGCGAGCCCGGGCCGATGTTGAGTTGAGCGGGCATGTGCCGATGTATAACCGAGCGACTCGGGCCTATGTCAAGCGGGCCCACACCGATATCGAGTTGTCCCGGCCTGGGCTTATGACGAGCCGAGCGGGTCCGGGTCGATGTCAAGTCGTCCGGGCCGGGCCGATTACGAGTCGTCCGGGCCTGGGCCGATTTCGAGTCGAGCAAGCCTAGGCCAATGTCGAGTCGAGCAAGCCTGGGCCAATGTTGAGTCGATCAGGCCCAGGCCGATGTCGAGTTGAGCGGGCCCCAGCCGATGTCGAGCCGAGTGCGCCCGGGCCGATGTCGAATCGAGCAGGCTCGGGCCAATGTCGAGTAGACAAATCCTGGGCCCATATTAAGTCGAGCGGGCCCGAGCCCATGTCGAGCCGAGCAATCCCGGGTCAATGTCGAGCCAAGCAGGCCTGGGCCGATGTTAAGCCGAGCGGGCTCGGGTTGATGTCGAGTTGTCCTTGCCCGGGTCAATGTCGAGTTGTCCGGGACAGAGCCGATGTCGAGTCGCTCGGGCACGGGCTGATGTCGAGTTGAGCGGGCCCGGGCAGATGTCGAGTTGAATGGGCTTAGGCTAATGTTCAGCGGAGCGGGCCTGAGCCAATGTCGAGTTGAACGGGCCCGAACCGATGTCGAGTTGAACGAGCCCAGGCCGATGTCGAGTTAAACGGGCCCGAGCCGATGTCGAGTCGAGCGGGCCTGGGCCGATGTCGATTCTAGCAGTCTCGAGTCGATGTTGAGTTGAGCAGGCTCGGACCGATGTCGAGCAGAGAAGGCCTGGGCCGATGTCAAGTTGAGCGGGTTCGGGCCGATGTCGAGTTGAATGGAACCGGGCCAATGACAAGCTGAGCGGGCCTGGGCTGATGTTGAGCTGAACGGGCCCAGGCTTAAGCCGATGTCGAGCCGAACGGGCCCGAGCTAATGTCGAATTGAATGAGGCCGGGTCGATGTCGAGTTGGATGGGCCCGAGCCGATGTCGATTCGAGCAGACCCGGTCCGATGTTGAGTCGAGCAGGCCCGATCCGATGTCGAGTCGAGCGGGCCCGGGCCGATGTTGAGTCGTTCGAGTACGGGCCGATGTCGAGTGGTCAGGGTTTGGGCCAATGTCGAGTCGAGCGGACCCGGGTCGATGTCGAGCCGAGTTGGCTCACGTCCAGGTTGAGTCGGCTTATGCCCAGTTCAAGCCAAGTTAGTGTGTGTTCATATCAAAATGGATTTAATGTAATTGACAAAGTGGATTTAATTTAATTAACAAAGTGGATTTAATCCACTTTAAATGGATTTTAAAAAAAATACAAATAAATTTGATCTAGTTAAAATGGATATGGATTTTAAATTCAATCCATTTATTTGGATTTGGATTGGATCTAGATTGGATTTTGAAAAAATCAATCCATGATCTCCCCTAGTTAAGATACAACTCTTTCTACTTAATAGCTTAACAACCCAAACACTACAATTTGATTATGGCTTGACCCGTCTGACCTCCGACATTTGATGTCATTTGCAATAATCTCTCTCTAAGCAATCGTCCAACAAGAAATCCAACTTATTGTTTTGACTCTTATACTAATTGTTGGATCGAACACTTACCACTAAGTTAAAAACTTATCAATAGACACTTAATCAAACAATTGTCAACGTTCATTAAATAAAATGTTTAATTAACATTAAATAAAATGTTTAATTAACATTAAATAAAATTTTAATTAACATTAAATACAATTTTTAATTAACATTAAATAAAATAGATTTATTGAACTTAAGATTATTAAATATATTACTTTTTATATCAATCCATACAATATGAAGTAATAATTATAATAATTATTATACATTTAATATCTCTCTCAAACACAGATATTCACTTGTGCAGAAAGGCAAAACAACAACGACTATTTTCAATTTAAAACAGTGGCTATAAAACCGCAATTGATTTACACGTAATCTTAAATCCAAAACATAAGAAGGCGACTATTTAGTTGTATTCGTAAATGTTATTTATAAATGCGGCTATGATAAATAGCCGTCATTGAATATGATTTTTTTTTTTAGTACAATTTGTTTAATGCTTATTCCCATCTAAATTGACCTGTTCAATTATAACGTAGCCAAAAAAATACATAAATTCAGATAATCAAATTTTATATATTGATAAAAAATTATTACAAACACTAATAATATATCTCTATCTATCTATCTAATTCCTACACTATTCATCAACTACTCTAGAGTTATAAAAATTTAGTAAATATGTGGACCAAGAATGTCTCACATATGTTATGGCTTTCGAAGACATTGGTCGCTCATTCGTAAAGAACCGCATTACAAAATATGGTTGACATAAATTAGTTTTAAGATACATATATGGTAAAAAATTATAAAAATAATTTACCATCATGTTACCTCATGCCAATCACTTTTAAAGACTAATCTTACAATGGTAACCATCCATTGCATAATTTAATAGCCACACTCATAGCTTCATGGTTGTTTATTACGCTATAATTCAATAAAAAGTAAAAGTTAATATTCATAAACAATGAAAAGAGAAAGAAAAAAAATTACAAACCTTTAGTTTTATCCAGTTCAAATTTTTAAAATTTGAACTGGATGGACCTTTTAGGATGTTATATTCACGCCATGAACTAATTAATACACAAAAACCACGTTAGTAAATGCTTAATTAGTAACATACAGAGTTAAGTTTATAGTGTACTTACCTATCAATGATATTCTTAAAACTTGTGGATGGCTTCTTGTGTAGGGAACATAACCACACAACAGTCTTATCAATCGTTGATAAAACAAGTAACTGCCAATAACCCCTATAGTAAAGATACTTACATCATAAAAAATTGAATTATATTTAGATTGAGCTCTTGATCCTCAGCTACAAATTCTAATAAATCTCACATGTATATGTACAATGGCAACTCAGTGTTTATTTCAAAAAAAGTATCATCCCATGGAACTTCCAAAGGGTCTCGACCAATCTGGTTAGCAACTACAGCTAAGGAAGCTATAGGATCGTCAATCGGGACCTCATGCATCTCTTTCAGACTTGGTTCTCGACGAGGTTTCTACAAAATAAAGAACATTATCAAATTAGATGTAATATATAAATATAAATTAATATAATGAAATGAAATTATTACCTAAGGTTTTGGCATAAGTCGAATGAGGTGTGTGAGTCAGGCTACGAATGTCTGAAATGCATCGGACACAGTTGTTACCCCATCTGAAGGAAGTGGAACACGAGCATCAGGTACTCATACTCTTTCAACTGTTACCTTCGCCACATCAGGGGAGAGAGGAATGTTATGTAAGGTGGTGGCCTTTTGATAGACTTTTTCAGTGGCCACCACCTGAGGAAGCATGTTGTCCTCTACCAGTAGCTCACATTAGCTCGTCTGGCCAATGACATCCTCCCCTAATATTGTAGGAGTCGCACAACTCTTTCAATTATTAATGAAGTTAACTATACTACAAGAAAATAATTAAATACTTATAATTTATTTTAATAAAATTGAGTATAAGTTTTTTTTTCTCTTATCTTTATATAATTAGCTTTAATTGTGATAAATAACATGTTTTAAGAATTATTAATGAAGTTAACTAACACTACAAGAAAAATCATTAAATATCCAATTTTTTTTAATAAAATTGAGTAATTCTCTCTTTTTCTTATTATTTTTTGTTATGTTGGTATGAACTTAATTGTGATAAATAACATGTTTTAAGAATTATTAATGAAGTTAACGAGCAATACAATAAAATCATGAAATAACAACTAATTTTAGAGATAAATATCATTTGTTAGTATATTAACTAAATTAGATATTATTTTATAGACTAAAAAAATAATTTGTATCTAAAGTAGTTTCTTTTATTAATAAAAATTTATAAAGTAGTTTTTAAATTGATATCTAACATTAACTACCAAGAGTTTAACTACCAACTACTTTTACTTTCTAAATTAGTCTTTATAGTGATTAATTTGACTAATTTAGAATCTAAAGAGTTGGTAGCTGCAACCTTAATAGCTAATGTTAGATATCAATTGAGAAAATAGTGTATAAATTTTTATTAATAAGATAAACTACTTTAGATACAAATAATTTTTTAGTCAATAAAATAATATCTAATAACTAATTAATTTTTTGTTTCTAAACTTAGTTTTTACTTAGCAATTTCTTTCTTGTAGTGTAGTTAAAAGTTTTTTGTAGTGTAGTTAAAAGTCAACTGTGTAACGAAAATTTCGGTCTCTTAAATTAATATGCATTATTAAACAATAATATAAATTTAATTTAATTGCTATAAAAAAACAAGATAATAAATTACATTGAATTCTAATTAACTATTTTTTTATCTCATTTTCTGGTCTCTTGTATTTTAGTGTCAATGTAAACAATAACAACACAATACACTAACTTTGAGAGCTAATAAGCAACTGATAGAAACTGCCCATAAAGAATAAGAAAAAAAAATGTCATTCTTAAAAAAAAATAATCTTCAAATAACCGCACTAATTTTTGTTATAAAATGGCACAAGATGTTGCCCTTCAAAACATATCAATTTGTTGGTGTTAGAAGTGAGAGATTCTCCTTTGAACCATTAACCAATTCAACTTTCTTCTCCAAGCATTGAAGGTATATAAATACTCACCTCACTTTTTTTATTTTTTTTAATAAAAGAATTTTGTGGCGTGGTTGTTTTGTGTGATGATTTGAGTAATGCAGGACCATAGTTTAGCAAAAGGAGAGGTGGAATGATGAATGATGGAAACGGAAATGTCCCAAATCTTGAGGGGAATTTCAACCTACCCCCACCAAGGGTTGATAATCATGGACTTGAGCCCCCAATTCAATTAGCACCGGATTCACCAATATCTCCAACAATCTCATGTTTGTCCTATGAATTTAACCAAGATCACAATAACAACAACTTTGAATACTCCAACAACCTTCAAGCCCTTTCCTTGGTGGTAGTAGGATGCCCTCGATGTCTTATGTATGCAATGGTTAGTGAGGGTGATCTCAAGTGTCCCAAATGCAAAAGCACCGATTTGATTCATTTTTTCGATGCCAACGACTCGAGGACACTCGACTAAGATACCTTGTAGTCATTTTGCATTTGCATTCTTTGATGCAATTGCATGCTCAAATTTACAGAAGAAATCTCCTTTTTAGGATATAAAATAGCTTATGCTTAATAATATATAATTCTATTACTATGTTTACCTAGGTACTTTGCTTTCCTCCATTACTATGAATCATTAATAAATAATATAATTTTTATTATATCAAATAAGAGACTGAATTGCAAGTATTTTAATTATTTATTGTGAATTTCTTATTATTTGACTCAATAAGTAAAATTAATTTTATTTGTAACTGTTTATGGATATAAATTTGTTTATATTATTAATAATTATAATATTATTGTTGTTGAGTTTCTAAGCGATTCGTTGAGATACTAGACAATTTATAAATTATTGGACAGTCTGATTACCATGATATCATATGTTGTGCTTATGTTATTATGTTTTGATGAAAACGAAAATTAACTGGATGACATGTATATTACAAAGGTGGTTTGATAAACGATTTGAGGATCCACATCATAAGTTCACGATAGACGGTCTGATAAGACTTGTTAAGTGCATAACAAAATTCGGATTGTAGTGTAGAGTAGGCTCTTCGAGTGTCTACATGTTTGTTCATGTTAGACGCTTTGGCGAACATCTTGAAAGAGTAACAAGTTTTGCTTAAATCTGTTAAACGAAATGATGAAAACTCATCCACCCTTGAAACATTTGGCTAAGAAGACTCTCATCTCAGAGAAAATTAATTATTGTTTTCTCTTCCATTTTTATCTAGCTTTATAAACATTGTACATAGTAGTATAAGATTTATTTTAGGCTTGTATTTGGGCCATTTTCTTGGGCCATGTTTTGGGCCAATTAGAGTTGGGTGTAAATAGAAAAAGAAAGAGTCTAGCTAGAATTACAATTTGGTCTTCTTGGACCCAATGCCACTTTAGACCATCTAGGGTTCACAAATAAATTACTAAAGTACAAATAGAAAGCATGGAGAGGCAAGGAAGGCATGAATGTCCACATGTCATCCCTTCAATGGAGAGGATTCCTACCAATGCCAAAACGACATTTATTTTCATGGGAATGGAGAGATTCTCTTCAATTAGAGGAGGACACTTGTCAACCTCTAATTTCAAAGGATTTGGTCCAATTAGAGAGAGTCACTTGTTCTTCTATGAGTGGAGAGCTTTTAGGGTTAAAACTTGAACCTTGGCTACCCTTGACACTATAAATACAAGTGTTAGGTCCCTTGTAAAGGAGCTTGGAATAGACTATTGAATTGCTCCAAAATCTCAATATGACATGGTAAATTCATTTGATATGCTCTTATCACTTCTTCCAAACCTCATACTCAACCAAATGGACCTCCTTCGACTCTCACCAACTGAATAATTTCATCCATGTGATTCCATTATATCAGTAGAGTCAGATTTGTCTCATTCACATGACACTCACAAATCAATACTACCCACTAACAATCTCCACATGGTATTTCCTTTCCTGAAAATACTATGTCTTGATCACACTTTCACCTCATTACATACATCATTTAACACATCAATGCACCATTCAATCGCATCATATTTTAAACTTTCTAAACAATCCAAATATATCTCAAAATTCACTTAAACACATAACTAAGTTCACTAGGACCCTAAGCTAATAGATAATAACACTGAAGTTAAAAGAGTCACATGCAAAGCCTATGCAGAGACAAACCTAACAAGTTCAAAATTTGACTCAAAGAGAATAACAAAAATGAATTTACTCTATTAAAGATTCTGATCGGACAGTCTTGTAGTATTCATTGCTAGGAGTCTGATGAGGGGCTCCGATTGTCAAACTGGTGAATGAGGAGATCAGAATCTTAGAAGGAAGACAGAGAAAAGAAAAAAAAAGTTTTTATAGAGATGATGATTCTTTTAAAATGAAACCTGAATAATTAAATTTTTATTTATACACTTTTTTAACTTTAATAATAAAATATTTATGTGCTATTTTAATTGTATCACTTTTACTTTAAATTTTTTTTTCTACGTCGTTACAATATGTTTATAAATGTTAAACGTACGTATTAGAATAACAAAATATATCTTAAAACCACAAACCTGATTCTGAAATTGAAATTATAAAATAAAATAAATTTCAATTCTACTTATAAATACGATTTAGTTTATTCCTTATCACTACATTAATTATATAATTTTGTTTAACGTACGTAAGCGATAAAGCCTCATCACACGTCTTAATAAAAGTTTATGAGGTCATCTTTTTGTCCGAAAGTTAAATGGTTGCTTCTTTAATAAGTGAAATTGTATGCACTAAGGATTCTTTTCTCGCTAACCAATGCGTGTCATTAATAAATAATATAAATTTATTAAATTATTTTGAAAATTAGGATAATAAATTATACGTATTTCTAGATTTTGTTGAAAATTAATTTGATAATTGGAAATTATAAAACTGTATATTATTGATGTACTACATTGAACAAAAGTGTATAGCTATTTATGCTGTCAAACTAGAATGAAAAGATAAACATTCTAATAACAGAAAATAATCAGTTTAGGATTTTAATTGTTTTTAAGATTTAACAAACTAATTCTTTTATTTAGCTTATTCCAACACTCTTCCTTAAGCTAAATTCTACAACACATCTAACTCTTAATCACTCTCTTAGTTCTTCAAATTTGTCTAGTCTAAGTGGTTTGGTGAAAATATTAGCCATTTGCTCATTGGTGTTGCAATGCTTCACTTCTAACTTTCCTTTTCCAACTTATTCCCTTAAGAAATGAAACTTAGCCTGTATGTGATTGGTAGTCCACACAAAGTTGAACCGACTTTACATGATCTAGCTTCAAATCATCAAGCACAGACTCAAGCCAAACACATTGATAAATTGTCTCTGTTGCAGCTATATACTCTGCCTCACAAGATGAGAGAGCAACTATAGTTTTTTTCTTAAAACACCAAGAAATTGATGCTTTTAGATATTTGAAAAAGTATCCATAGGTTCTATTCCTTACCACTTTATCACCACACCAATCTAAATCACTCCAAGCCTCCAAACAGTCTTCAAATTCATTCAAGCTTACTGGAAACAGTAAGTCATACCCTGTTGTCTCCTTAAGATACTTCAATATGTGCTTTGTTGCTGCCATATGAGAGGCTTTGGGTTGCAGATGAACCTCAAACTACCAACAATCTGTTTAAACAAAGTACTATTTGTTGCATTCTCCTCCAAAGCTTCTGTCAGCTTTAAATTTCCAACAACAAGCACCTAGGTCCATTGCATTGATTCATATTGAATCTGTTGAGCACTTCATAAATGTATTTCCTTTGATGCAGGATAATACCTTGATCTGTGTATATGAATTCCATGCCCAGAAAATAGCTAAGCATTCCCAAATCTATTATTTCAAAAGCAACCTTCAATCTATTTTTGAGCTGCTCAATCTCTGTCATTGAGCTCCTTGTGAATAACAAATCATCCACATATAGACATACATAGATCAGGCTCTGACTTTGTGACTCTTTTACATACACTCCATATTCTACTGAACACTTTGTGAAGCCTAGCTTGAGCATAAACGATTCTATTAGTTTATTCCACATTCTAGGAGTTTTTTTTGAGTCCATATAGTGCTTTCTTGAGTTTGAACACTTTGTGCCTAGCATCCTTTGCTTCAAAACCTGGTGGCTGAGTCACATAGACCTCCTCTTCTAAAATTCCATTCAAGAATGCAAATTTAACATCCATTTAACAAAAATTAACTGGATGACATGTGTATTACAAAGATAGTTTCATAAACAATTTGAACATTTACATCATAAGTTCATGATAGACGGTCTGATAAGACTTGTTAAGTGCATAAAAGCATTCGTATTGTAGTGTAGAGTAAGCTCTTTGAGTGTCTACACGTTTTTTCATGTTAGACGCTTTGGCGAACATCTTGAAAGAGTAACAAATTTTGTTTATATCTCCTAAACAAAATGATGAAAACATATCCACCCTGGAAACATTTGGCTAAGAAGATTGGAAGCAAAAAAAAAGATCTTAGAAGACTCTCATCTCAGAGAAAATTAATTGTTGTTTGCTCTTCCATTTTTATCTAGTTTTATAAACATTGTACAGAGTAGTATATGCTTTATTTTAGGCTTGTATTTGGGCTTTTTTCTTGGACCATGTTTTGGGCCAATTAGAGTTGGGTGTAAATAGAAAAGGAAAGAGTCTAGCTAGAGTTACAATTTGATCTCTTTGGACCCAATGCATATTTAACATCCATTTGATAGATTTTCCAGTTTATAGAATTGGCCACAGTAATCACCAATTTAATGGTTTCCAATCTGGCCAATGGTGCATAGACTTCAGTGTAGTCTATTCCATGTTTCTGCAGAAAACTTTTAGCAATTAATCTTGCTTTATGCTTGGCTATGCTGCTGTACCGTCCCGGTAGTCGGAAGTGATGACGTGGCACCAAGCTACAGCGTAGGCGTGTTGACAAGGCGCCAGGTTGGCAGAAGGAGAGGAAGTCGGGGGCTCGTGAAGTCGCCAGTTGTTAAGTTGGCGTGTTCCGATCTTCAGCATACCAGGCGATCGCCCAATAGAAGGTGAAGTCGCCAGATGTAAACTCAGGCGACCAAGCGATTGGAGATCGCCAGAGCAAGCACATCGCCAGAGATAAAGGTGGTGCAGATTATGAAGGCGGCCGGCGAGACCACAGGGAAGGTGTACGAGAGCACCCTAACTCGCCAGTTCCAGTAGAGATCGCGCTCCCAAGTTAGCTATGCACTGGGCAGTACCATGCATAAATAACTTAGCCAAAAAGAGAGTCAGAAGCAGCGCCCAAGTCAAGGAGGCTCCAGATGATGGCACGTGTACGACTGGATGCGAGCCACGTGTCCAGGTCTGTAACTGCCAGGAGAGAGAAAGTGACCAGGTATATAAGAGTTCTCAACGAACTTTCTGAGGTACGCACGTTCAGATTACACTCTTTACGCTTGCGAGTTCTAGAGCTTACTGTGAGAGAGAACATTGCGCGGTTCCTTGAGATTTCCTGAGTGTTCTTGCTCTTAGTATTTGGTGGTTCGGTCACTGACTTGGGCGTTGGAGTGCGATCGGCCGCAGCGGCGCCGCTCTGTTCTTTTGCAGGTTCTTGAGGTGGATCTTGAAGAAGGACGAAGGTTCGAAGCGGTGCACAAGTCGATCCTTTGACGAGGCAGGTTCCAACGTTCTGGTCAACAGGCAGGATCATCAGGCACCCACCGTGGGGCCGTGTAAAACCTGTTCCCATCCACAGCGTGAGTTCTTGGAGGTTTTCGTGATTTTCTGTGTGGTTGTGTGCTGGTGCAACCGTAGTTTGCTGTTCGCTTGAGATTTGTTCGGTGTTTTCGCATTTTCCACCGTTCGTTTGGATTTTTGTTCGGTGAAGTGAAGTTTTCTGCTGTTTACGTGCGATCTGTTCGGTGGAATTTGAGTTCCTTCGCTCGTTTGGTTATCTGTGGGAGAAGCGGTGGTTTCTGGTGGAGTTGCAGGTTTCTTTGAAGGTTCGCGGTGTTCTTGAGTTTTTGCAGAGTTTCGCGCAGTTTTTCCGATTGATCGCTGAATCGATCGTAGCCGAAGTAGGTGTTGTTCGCTGCATTCTGTGATTCGCTAAGTTTCATGAGAAAAATGAGAAGCAATCGTTCAAGTCCGGTTGCGCCCGTCGCTGCTGAAGGCGCAGATGGCAGAGATGATGCGTTCGTTGCAGGCAACTGTGGAAGCCTCGCGCATAGAACAGGCGAGAATGCATGAGGACCTGGTCGCCTCTCGCGCCAGGAATGAGGAGCTTAGCAAGGTGACTGAGGAGCTGCGTCAAGCTCTTCAGGAGCAGCAAGGGCATTCTTCTGCTGAAGAGGTTGCGCCGTCGTCGCCACCTCGTGTTTTTCCTATGCCTTTTGTTCAGGCGATTACTGACACGCCTATTCCTACTTGCGTGGTTCCGGTTAAGGCTGTTTTCACCGGCGTGGAGGATCCTGAGGCTCATCTCACCACGTTCCATACGCAGATGATGCTGTCAGGAGGATCAGACGCCGTGTATTGCAAGATGTTCGTGAGCACGCTCCAGGGAACGGCGCTGGAATGGTTTGTGAGCCTGCCTAACGGTCACATAACCAATTTTCAACAGTTCTCGAAGATTTTCGTCGAGCAGTACATTGTGAATAAGGCACCGCCCATGGTGTCTTATGATTTGTTTGATATAAGGCAATATCAGGGAGAGTCCCTCAGAGACTACCTAAATCGCTTTGGGGCGCAGATGGTCAGATCGCCGGCCAAAGATGAAGAAATGCTGGTCTATGCATTCAAGAAGGGCGTGTTGCCGGGACCATTCTGCGAGGCGTTGATCAGGGCACACCCCGCCACGTTTGCTGAGGTTAGGCGACTTGCGGTGGCCCACATCGCCGACGAGAGCGAAGTCGCCGAGAAGAGAGGAAGCGTGGCTCCTGCTAGGCCACGCGCCCAGACCAGGATCCAGCCGCAGAGGGTGCTGGAGACAGCGGCGGCCAGGAGGGATCAGAGGACTCGCCATCCTTATGATCCAAGGAAAAACAAGGGCAGGGGCCAAGGACGCCAGCAACCAGCACGCCGGGAATACAATCGCCCGCCTAAGCACAAGTTTGTCATGGGATTGGCAGATCTGATCGCCATTCCCAACATATCCGCTAGGTTGAAAGCGCCAGAGAAGGTGGGCGACAAGGTGCTGGGGCCAAAGCCAGACGCCTGGTGCGAGTTTCACCAGGGCTTTGGCCATACAGTGGACTCGTGCTTAGCATTAGGATTCCAGCTCGACGATCTGGTAAAGAGCGGGTTCCTAAATGATTATTTGCTAGACAGAAGGACGGGGGGCGCATCGAGCTCCCAACCAGCAGGTGCTGAGGCTCAGCAGCACGAGATGCCTACGCACGGAGAAATCCACACCATCGCAGGGGGTTTCTCAGGCGGTGGATGCACCGCATCACAGAGGAAGAAGTACGCAAGGTCTGTGATGACGGTGGATATGTTTGAAGACCACTCGCCAGAAGTGGATATTACATTCACCAAGCAAGATCTCCGGGATGTTGTGCCTCATGACAACGATCCCATAGTAATTTCGTTGATAACAGCAGGAAGAAAGGTCCACAGGGTGCTGGTGGACCAAGGAAGCTCGGCAGATGTGATGTTCTGGCCGACTTTCACGCAGTTAGAGCTGCCCCTTGACCAGCTGAGGCCCTATGGAGGGTGTTTGTATGGGTTCGCTGGTGACCAAGTGGAGGTCAGGGGGTACATAGAGTTAAGGACAACGTTTACAGACGTGGCGGGTTCAAGAACGGAAAAAAATCAAATACCTCGTCGTAAACGCTCCTTCAGCGTACAACATCCTGTTGGGAAGACCCACGCTCAACAGGATAGGTGCCATACCGTCGACCTGACACATGAAGGTGAAGTTGCCGTCCATGGAAGGGGTGGTTATCACTATCAAGTCCGATCAGAAGGAAGCAAAGAAGTGCTATGAGAATAGCCTGAAAAACAAGAGATCGGTGAGTTACGTAACAACCACCCCGCCTCCTGGTGTGAAGCCCAGATCGACGGTAACAGAAGAGATCGCCGGAAGGGACGTGGAGATGGTAGACGCTGAGCTGGGGGAGGGGAATGCTGGTCTGGAGGAGGAAGAGGCAAGGAATCGCCCTGAGGAAGCGAGAGAGTTGGGAATCGCCAAGGCGGTGATCGCCAGAGAAACCAGACCAAAGCCCGTCGAGCAGTGGCTCGAGAGAGAAATCGGAGGAAAGATCTTCAAGCTGGGAAGATCCCTGGAGGTTGAGCTCCAGGACCAAATCGCCAAGGTGATTGAGCGGCATCTGGACGCGTTTGCATGGTCCGCTTCGGACATGCCCGGGATCGATCCCGACTTTTTGTGCCATCATCTGGCGATGGACAACTTGGTAAGACCAGTGCGACAAAGAAGAAGAAAGTTCAATGAAGAGAGGAGGCAGGCGATCAGGGACGAAACACAGAAACTCCTCGCTGCAGGCCACATCAGGGAAGTTCAGTACCCTGAATGGTTGGCAAATGTCGTGCTGGTGAAGAAGAGTAATGGGAAATGGCGCATGTGCGTCGATTTCACTGACCTGAACAAGGCTTGCCCAAAGGATTCGTATCCTTTACCAAGCATAGACGCCCTGGTGGACAGTGCTGCAGGGTGTAAGCTGTTGAGCTTCCTGGATGCCTTCTCGGGGTATAATCAGATTAAGATGCATCCCATGGATGAAGAGAAGACAGCCTTCATGACGGAGAGATCGTGCTACTGCTACAAGGTGATGTCGTTTGGGCTGAAGAACGCGGGGGCCACGTACCAGAGGCTGATGGATCGAGTACTTGCACCGATGCTGGGAAGGAACGTGCAAGCGTACGTCGATGACATGGTCGTGACCTCGCCGGAAAAGAGCAAGCACGTTGCAGACTTGGAAGAATTGTTCACGACGATCGCCAAGTTCAGATTAAAGCTTAATCCAGAGAAATGCATTTTCGGCGTGGAGGTTGGAAAGTTTTTGGGTTTCCTGTTGACTGAAAGAGGCATAGAGGCCAACCCTGATAAGTGTGCCGCCATCTTGGCGATGAGGAGCCCAGCTACGGTGAAGGAGGTTCAACAGCTAACAGGTCGGATAGCAGCCCTGTCTCGCTTTGTGTCAGCTAGCGGAGAAAAGGGCCATCCCTATTTTCAGTGCTTGAGGCGCAATAACAAGTTTGCGTGGACGAAGGAGTGCGAGGAAGCCTTCGTCAAGCTGAAGGAATATCTGGCGAGCCCGCCAGTCTTGTGCAAACCGCTGGTGGGAACCCCTCTCAGGTTGTATTTTGCTGTAACTGAGAGGGCGGTGAGTGCGGTGCTCGCCCAGGATCAAGATCAAGCTCAAAAGCCTATTTATTTTGTGAGTAAGGTGTTGCAGGGCCCCGAAACGAGATATCAGGCCCTGGAAAAGGCTGCGCTGGCTGTGGTATTTTCGGCGAGGAGGTTGCGCCACTATTTCCATAGCTTCACCATTCTGGTGATGACTGACCTGCCCATCCAGAAGGTCTTGAAGAAGCCTGACGTTGCAGGAAGGATGGTGAAATGGGCAGTAGAATTGTCGGAGTTTGATATTAAATATGAGCCTCGAGGCCCGATCAAGGGGCAAATCTTTGCAGATTTCGTGGTTGAGCTCTCATCTGAGGCGACGCGAGTTGAAGGGGACGACTTCCGTTGGGTACTCTCGGTGGATGGATCGTCGAACCAACAGGGCAGCGGTGCTGGAGTCATTTTGGAAGGACCCAACGGCGTGCTAATTGAACAATCTTTGAGATTTGCCTTCAAAGCCAGTAACAATCAAGCAGAATATGAGGCGCTAATCGCCGGGATTTTGCTGGCCAAGGAGATGGGAGCCAGGGTGTTAATGGCCAAGAGCGACTCGCTGCTAGTCACAGGGCAAGTAACAGGCGAGTTCCAGGCTAAAGATCCACAAATGGCGGCCTATTTGGAGTATGTGCAGGAATTGAAGAGTTCCTTTGCCTCCTTCGAAGTAGTGCATGTGCCCAGAGAGCAGAATGCCCGAGCTGACTTGCTAGCTAAGCTCGCCAGCTCAGGCAAGGGGGGTAGGCAGAGGACGGTGATTCAAGAAACTCTGAAGACGCCGAGAGCATTTGTGGCAGATCACCTGGTTCTTCAGATAAGCAAGTCGACGGAGAAAGCAGCGAGAAGTCATAAGTCCCTGACGCAGGAAACGTTGAGGTCGCCGAGAATTAGAGCATGTCGAGGAGAGAAGGTGAACATGACGCAGGTCTGCGCGATCCATGAGCCAGGCACCTGGATAACACAGTACAAGCGATGCCTGGCAGATGGCCTTCTCCCACTGGATCCGACAGAGGCTAGGAAGGTAAAGAAAAATTCTAGCAAGTACACATTGATTGATGGCGATCTGTACAGGTTTGGGTTCACTCACCCACTCCTGGAATGCGTACATGGCGAGAAGTGCACGAGAATCATGGCAGAGCTCCACGAAGGTATATGCGGAAGCCACGTCGGGGGTCGAGCTCTGGCCGCAAGGACTCTCCGTGCAGGGTATTACTGGCCATCGATGAGAGAAGACTGCAAGAAGTATGCCCAAAGTTGCAAACAATGCCAACAGCACGCCGATTGGCACAAGGCGCCTCCCGAGGAGTTGAAGTCGATCTACAGCCCTTGGCCGTTTCATACTTGGGGAATCGACATCCTGGGACCATTCCCGCTGGCGATCAGGCAGATGAAGTACTTGGTGGTGGCGATTGAGTATTTCACCAAGTGGATCGAAGCAGAGCCAGTGGCCCAGATCAACGCACACAAGATCGAAGGTTTCGTGTGGAAGAATATTGTGTGCCGGTTTGGAGTGCCCAAGCGCCTGGTGTCAGACAATGGGACTCAGTTTGCAAGCCACTTGTTGAAGAAGCTGTGCGAAGGGGTGGGAATTCAACAAGTGTTTGCATCCGTCGAGCACCCTCAGACGAATGGCCAGGTGGAGTCAGCTAATCGGGTGTTGCTGAGAGGTTTGAAGAGAAGGCTAGAGAAAGCCAAAGGAAGCTGGGCTGAGGAGGTACCCCGTATAGTTTGGGCGTACCACACCACAGAGCAGTCAGGAACCCATGAGACCCCGTTCAGCTTGGTCTATGGGTGTGATGCAATGATTCCAGTAGAGATCCAGGAGAGCTCGCCGAGATTCCAGAACTTTGTAGAGGAAGACTCGAATGAAGAGAGAAGGCTGAACCTGGATCTACTGGATGAAGTCAGGGAAGAGGCGAGATTGAAGGCTGAAGCAGTGAAGAGAAGGGTTGAACGAAGATACAACTCGAAGGTGATGCCAAGACAGTTTAGAGAAGGCGACCTGGTGATGAGGAAAGCCCACCAATACGAGATGGAGAATAAACTGTCGCCCAAGTGGACAGGGCTGTTCAGAATAACTGAGGCGCTCGGGAACGGCGCCTACCGCTTAGAGACATTGGAAGGAGGGGCGATTCCTCGCACTTGGAATGCCACGCACCTGAAGTTGTATTACAGTTAAGAAGCCTTGTAAGTAAAGACAAACGCGAAGTTATATTACAATGTCTCTGTTAAAACAGTTTGAAGGGGGCACTCTTTTTTCCCTAAGGAGGGTTTTTAATGAGGCCACCCAATAAAGAGAAGTTTTCGAAGTACAAGTTGTTTTAGATTGCGTGCCTGTTGTTTTCAGAAAGTTTTGAAGAAAGACCTTGTCACTTGTATGTGGCTTAAGGCAAGTTAAAGATATGTTGCATGCTTTCTAAAAAGTTTGAAGTCCTCATCGTCTTTCGGCGATCGGAGGCACCAGTCAAAAGTTTTAAGTCCTCATCATCTTTCGGCGATCGGAGGCACCAGTTAAAAATTTTAAGTCCTCATCGTCTTTCGGCGATCGGAGGCACCAGTTAAATTTGTAAGTCCTCATCGTCTTTCGGCGATTGGAGGCACAAGAAAGTTAAAGTCCTCATCGTCTTTCGGCGATCGGAGGCACCAGCTAAAAGACCTCAACGCCCTCGCGCGTCCTGAGGCGAGTTAAAGACCTCCTCGCCGTCGAGCGAGTGCAGGCGAGAAAGAGCGAAAAGTCCTCAGTGTTTCTGGGGGCGAGAAGATGTAACCCCCAGGGCAATGAAGAGGCAAGTAAAAGACCTTCTCGCCTATGAGCGAGTTCAGGCAAGTAAAAGACCTTCTCGCCTATGAGCGAGTTCAGGCAAGTAAAAGACCTTCTCGCCTATGAGCGAGTTCAGGCAAGATAAAATCCTTCTCGTCTCGAACGAGTTCAGGTATGGTGTTAAGGGTGGACGAAGCTTGGAAGGTGGCTAAGGTAGGTTCGAAGAGAACGCCTAGCCACCCGGTCTTTCATTCTGAAGTTCAGGAAGGTAGAGAAGGATCCGAAAGGCGCCTCTACCCCCAGATAAAAGAACAATGGCCAAGGCATGAAGCCAGAAAGAAGCTGATATCGCCAAGAGTCTTTGGCGACCAGGAAAAGTTCAAGCAGCGGCGAGAAAGTTAAAGACCCGTTTTGATGAAGCAGATCGGGCGAAGAAATGTTTTAAGCCGGTGGTTGAGTTGAAATTCGTTGCTTGAAGAGTGATTTTACGTTAAGGTTAATTGCCTTAAGATTACGAGTTGTGAAAGTGATTATTATTGCTTGAAGTTGAAACGGTTCGAAACAGTTAAAGTATAAGATCGTGCCCGAAAAATTACTAAGTTATTTCTCTGAAGTGAATTGCGCGAAGGAAGTTGAAGCAGGCAAAGAGGTTACAGAAAGAAATACAAAGGCAATTTCATTAAAGTAAATGACAGTTCAAAGCACATGTATAGAAAAAGAAGAAAGTTCATTACAACTGCATACAAAGAAAAAGCATAAAGGTGGTGGATGAGGGGAAATTGATCAGTCTTCGACGGGAACCACCTTCCCATCCACCACCTCGTTGTTCAAAGACACCATGCTGAGATCCAGATCGGGGAACAAGCATGCAAACTGTTCCCGTGCAGCAGCGAATCAAGCAGCCAGAATTTGGGCAGAACTCATGTTAAGATCTTCAATCTGCTTCTGGAGTCCTTCAGTTTGTTCCTTCAGCCCCTTATTCTGCTGCTCCAGCTCTTCGATTTGCTTCTTGAGTTTTTCGTTGATCTCTTGAGCCTGGAGAAGGTCTTCAGCAACCTTCTTGGATTCCGCTTGCACTTGGCCCAGTTCAGCAGTGATTTTCCCTTTCTCTTTGTTGGCCTCGGCAAGCTCAGCAATGGCGTCGTCCCTCGCCTTCTCTACCTTACCCAGGAAGATCTCCCGATCAGCAGACCTCTGCTCCAGTTTTTTCACCTTGGCGGCGTCAGTTTTTATCGAAGCTTCCAAGTCAGCCACCTTAACGCGATAAGGCACAATCTTGCTCTCTAGTTCGATCTTTTCTTGAGCCAGTTGTTGTACCTTATGGCGGAGTTCAGTGGCCTCCTTGCGTGCCAATCGGAGCTCGGTGCTCATCGCATCTTCTACTCGGGAGTGTTCAATCTCCGCGAGCGTCAGATTGAAGGACAACTTCTCCACCTCAACCTTCATGGTGTTGTTCTCAGTTTTAAGGTTGAAGAGGTCGTCCTGGAGCTTCCTGGTGGAGCTTTGCACAGCTCTAGTTATGATGGTGGGGATGTCTTCTGCTATCGTCTTCAGCTTAGCAGATAAAGGCTCCCACATCCTCGTGACCTCAAGAGGGAGGTTTGCTACTTGGAGAGGCGCTGGGTGGGCCTGTTGTTGGTTTTCGTCGCCACCTTCTTTAGTTGGTTCTTCAGTAGGCGCTTCTGCTCGTGGTGGCGACGTCGGGGACTCGGTGATCAGAATCGGAGAGGTGTGGGCAACCTCATCCCCGATTGGAGCAACATCTGCGGCTGAGGCGTTGGAAGGAGGTCCCCCTCCAGCTGATACATATGGCGTGGAGGCGCTCGGGGGGTCCTCCAAGAAATTGTCTTTGGCGGCCTCAACCGCGGGTGGTGCAGTTGCCAATGGAATGGCTTGGACTGGGGAAGCGGGAGCTGGTGGAGATGTGATGTGATTCCAATAGCCACATAGAACAAGATTTTTGACATTTTTAGGAATCACCTTGAGCTGGAAAATATAGAGGCACTTTCTTAGAAGTTGGATCATGGTTCTAAGTCAAGAACTCACCAATAACAAGTACCAAATCCCAAACTCATTTGGATGAACCAAATATTGTCAAATTGAATCAACAAAGGAATTATAAAATGGATTGACCGAACAGAATTAGGCAAGAACACATATGAACCGAACATAAAAGGAATTGAAAACAAAAACAGAATATAGGTGCTGGAAAATGGAATAGCCGAACCAAAACAAATCAAAAACACAAGGCAACATGAACAATTGAAATAGAAGAAAGGAAGGAGAAGAGAATGCTCATGAAGATGGAAGAATGGTTGGATGATCACGCCACTAGAAGTATGGATGCTCCTAGATGAGTGTGCAAGCCGCCACTTGAGGAAACCATGGTCCTTCAAGATAAGACTAGAGTAGAAGCTCAAAAGCTCTCCAAATGCTCACTCCAATTTTGAGTATAGTTTCTTTAGATGAATTCAAATCTGAATTTTACAAAGAGAGCACCTCTATTTATAGCCTAAGGTGCTGAAATGTAAGCTACACAAATTCAAAAAAACTCCCTCCCAAAAAGCTTCTAGAATTTGCGCCTAAAACAAGGCATGAGGAAGGTGTGATCCTTTCTCTCACTTTGGCACCTCCTTATTTACTCCTACACCTATCTACTAATACACCCCCCCTAAGACTCTTAACTAAAGACTAAAAGATGCTTTAACAATAGAGGTTTCTAATGTTTCCCTCTAAGCACCTTTCTAAACAATATTTATTTAAAACTTGGCCTTGCCCTTCATGGGATGGTCTTTGGGCTTTTGTGGGCTTTGGCCTTCTTGGGCTTGGGCTTGGGCTTTATCTTTTGCAAAGATTAACAAGAAAAACTTTAAATGTGAAGGCGAATGATCTTGTTCTTCATTATAAAAAGCCACCTTTAGTTGATTCTCATCATACTCCCCGAGTTGGAGAGAATTCGCCCACGAATTCTGAATCCCTGCATATAACAAAGTCAGTGTACTTTTACAATCAAAAGAGTAAGAAAAAGGAATACATGACTTAGTAGAGGGAATCAAAGGGATTGCAGAAAGGGAGGTCCTATGAATCAACCAAGTTGGAAAAATTTGTTTGGGAATGATGATATTTTTTGGAAAAAGACCTCTTAAATGGTGAAACCCATTAGGAGGTATGAAAAAATCATCCCTAACATATTTTAACCAAGGTGGTGTTGAAATAGGAACCTTGGGTAATGAAAAATATAAAGAAGAAGAAGACCTTGGAGGGTCCATTTGAGGTATAGCACGAGTCAACATGATGGATTTAGAGGAGAAAATGGTGTGACTCGGTGTAGTACTTACTTCTTTTTCTTTCTCATTTTCTCTTTTAGTTTTCATTTTTATTTGGTCCTCATGAACCTCTTTGGGAGAGAGGGGTTTTAATATAACCTTGCGCCCTAGGAAGGAAAAAGACATTGTATTGGATAGGCCATCATGTAAAACATGTCTATCATATTGCCAAGGCCTTCCTAAAAGAAGATGAGAAGCTTCCATGGGCACAACATCACATAAAACCTCATCTTTATACTTTCCTATAGCGAAGTTAATGAGGACTTGTTTATTCACCATGATTTCACCTACTTCACTAAGCCATTGTAATTTGTAGGGCTTGGTATGAGAGATAGTGGGTAAGGCTAACTTCTCCACAACTCTTGTACTAGCCACATTAGTGCAACTTCCCCCATCAATAATCAAGGAACATAACTTGTTGTTGATAAGACATCGGGTGTGAAAAATATTTTCTCTTTGAGTATCATTCAAAGATTTTGGAATTGTGCCCAACATACGTCTTACCATCAATAAGTCACCTTCACAAGGACTTTCACTCTCATTTTCACTTGATGGTCTAGAAAGTGAAGAATGCCTAGGTGAAGTGGAATCATGCTCACTAACTACAATGCCTTCATGCATGTACATACTTCTTTTAGAAGGGCAATTAGCAGCAATGTGACCATATCCCAAACATTTAAAACACTTTTGACTAGACGATTTAATTGGGGATTTAGGCCTAGAAGTAGATGGCGTAGGATCCTTGGGTTTGAAAGAAGAATCTTTGGAAGGATGTTTAGAAAAAGAATTTTTGGTTCTCCAAGACTTGGAGTAGTATCCATCATTGGAAGCATTTTTGAAAGAGTTTTTCTTAGCAAGTTGGGCTTCCACCTTCATTGCAAGATGAACTAAAGAGCCCAATGATGAATACTCTTGTAACTCAACAAAGTCTTGAATATCCTTCCTAAGACCACTCACAAACCTAGCAATCATAGCTTCCTCACTTTCCTCTAATTCAATTTTAAGCACAAGCGTTTCTAGCTCTTTATAATATTCATCCACATTTAGCGTGCCTTGTTGAAACCGTTGGAGTCTCAACATGAGGTCTTTCCTAAAATGTGGGGGCACAAATCTAGCGCGCATTTGATCCTTTAAAGAGTTCCAAGAGTCCACGGGAGGACCCTTGTGATAGATAATGTCCTTTACAATTCCATGCCACCATTTCATGGCATAATCACTAAACTCTAGGGTGGCTAGCTTAAGTTTATGCTCATCTTGGATCTCATGGATCTCAAATATTTGTTCACACTTAGCCTCCCAATCTAAATATACATTAGGATCACTTGAGCCATTGAAACAAGGAAGCTTGACCGAAGGTAGCCTAGCCTTTGCATCTTGGTAGTAGCCATTGCCATAGTGAGGTCTCTCCCCTTGGTTGTGATGTCTATGTCCAAGGAATTGGGGTGGAGTTCTCCTTCTCCTATGGTCATCTTCACGGCCAACATCATTTGAAGAAGCTCTTGAAGATGGTCTATGAGAATGATGTCCATCATGGATAGAAGGAGATGGTCTAGCTTGTTGGACCTCCATCTTTTGCATTTTCTCCTCCAACCGTCTAATGGTTCTTTGAGCTTCATGTAATTCACCAAGGATTGAAGCTTTGGAAGGAGAATTCTGCTTGTAGGATGCATCACTTGAAAATCCAGCCATTTGTAAGTAAAAAAACAGCAAACACACAAAAACAGCAAACAAGTTAAAAATTAGCAAAAACAGTGAGCTTTGGCAATGAAACTGCCGAAGTGAAATGAAGCTGAAAAAAGAGATCACTCTCAAAGAAACAATGTTCTTGCACCAATCTGATCTTGAGGCCTTGGAATCCTCAAATGAAATATGTCAAAGCAAGCACACCAATCTCAAGAGCAACCACCACAAAACCAATGAAACAATAAAGACAAACAAGAAAAGGTATAAGCAAGGAAAGCTAATTGCAAAAGGAATACTATATGTAAGACAAACTCAAAGAGTAAGAATGAAAGACAATCAAGAAAATAAAGAACTCAATGAGAAAAGTAGGCACACAAAAGAATACCTAAGGAAAAGCACTAGAGTAGATGAAGAAAACAAAAAATATAGCTACCGGAAAATTTTTATTTTTTTTAAAAAATGCAAACTGTGCTTGATATTCACTGATTTAACTGGAACGTTGTAGAGCGAACTGGATTATGAAATTTATACCACAGAAACTTCAAGATGTTAACTCAATAATGGCACTGGAATAAATTAAAAACAGTAAGCCAATTGAGAGAAATAAATTTTTTTAAATCGCTGCCAGATTACCGTATTTTTTTCGGCAGAATTGTACACTTTTTTTATTTTATTTATCATTTTTTGTGTACTTCGTATTTTTGAATGATTCTTTTTTCTATTCTTTTCTAACACTTTGAATATCTCAAATCCAGAATTTCAGAATTTTCCAGTAAGTAAATAAATTGCAATAAGGAAAAAACAGTAAGCACTTTTTTCAGAAACAGAGGAATCCTAATAGGAATAAAAAACAGGATTATGAACTAGTAAAGACATAATAGAAAATGATGTATTGGAACTTGTATAGGTCTAGAATACAAGTATGAACTCAATTCTAAAAAGAAAATGCACAAAGGATCAATATCAATTCAGAAAATTATACACTAAAGCAAGAAACAATCAAAACAAGAAAAGTACTACTAGAAGTAATGACAATTATGGAATAACATGACTAAAACAAAACTTGACATGATTACAAAATTAAAAGACACATCACAAATTTTAACAACAAGTGAAAGGAAGCTTAAGGTAAACTCTAGGAAGGATAATGCCATTCCAAAAGAGCAACCATACTCATAAGAATTATGAGTGCCATAAACCTTTTCACAAGCACTTGGTGTAAAAGAAAAACAGCAAGAATACTCAAGTAAAATTCTAAAACAGAAACTTAAATTGCAAGAAATTAAAAGAGCTCTTGAAATAAAGTGCACACAACTCAACAATTAAAAAAGAATGAACCTAAGACTCATGATACCACATGATGTGATTCCAATAGCCACATAGAACAAGATTCTTGACATTTTTAGGAATCACCTTGAGCTGGAAAATATAGAGGCACTTTCTTAGAAGTTGGATCATGGTTCTAAGTCAAGAACTCACCAATAACAAGTACCAAATCCCAAACTCATTTGGATGAACCAAATATTGTCAAATTGAATCAACAAAGGAATTATAAAATGGATTGACCGAACAGAATTAGGCAAGAACACATATGAACCGAACATAAAAGGAATTGAAAATAAAAACAGAATATAGGTGCTGGAAAATGGAATAGCCGAACCAAAACAAATCAAAAACACAAGGCAACATGAACAATTGAAATAGAAGAAAGGAAGGAGAAGAGAATGCTCATGAAGATGGAAGAATGGTTGGATGATCACGCCACTAGAAGTATGGATGCTCCTAGATGAGTGTGCAAGCCGCCACTTGAGGAAACCATGGTCCTTCAAGATAAGACTAGAGTAGAAGCTCAAAAGCTCTCCAAATGCTCACTCCAATTTTGAGTATAGTTTCTTTAGATGAATTCAAATCTGAATTTTACAAAGAGAGCACCTCTATTTATAGCCTAAGGTGCTGAAATGTAAGCTACACAAATTCAAAAAAACTCCCTCCCAAAAAGCTTCTAGAATTTGCGCCTAAAACAAGGCATGAGGAAGGTGTGATCCTTTCTCTCACTTTGGCACCTCCTTATTTACTCCTACACCTATCTACTAATACACCCCCCCCCTAAGACTCTTAACTAAAGACTAAAAGATGCTTTAACAATAGAGGTTTCTAATGTTTCCCTCTAAGCACCTTTCTAAACAATATTTATTTAAAACTTGGCCTTGCCCTTCATGGGATGGTCTTTGGGCTTTTGTGGGCTTTGGCCTTCTTGGGCTTGGGCTTGGGCTTGGGCTTTATCTTTTGCAAAGATTAACAAGAAAAACTTTAAATGTGAAGGCGAATGATCTTGTTCTTCATTATAAAAAGCCACCTTTAGTTGATTCTCATCAAGATGGCATTGTTGGAGGTGGAGCAGGCGTGGATGGCGGCGTTGAGGTGGGAAGAGGGGGTGGTGCAGGTGGTGAAGAAGGTGCCACCCTCTTCCTCTTCGTGACAAGGCCATCTTCAGTGACCTCGTCGTCTTCTTCCTCCTCCTCGTGGACTACCTGGGGAGCTTTCCTCTTGGGCCTTTTGAGGACAAGTTTTTTGCGCGGGGCAGCGGGTTGGACGTCGGAGGGAGCTGGGCCCTTAGGTGGCGATCGGCCCTGTGCGGCGGTGATCTCCACCACCGAATTTGGTACTGTTTGAGAACCCGTTGCCAACCCGTGGAGTCGGGCGAGCGTCCTCAACTCAGCAAGCTTGCCCTGGCCCAACATGTTATCTGCATAGAGCAAAAAATCTGGATTAGTTCAGAGAGAAGATAAATGCATAAGGCAGTATACACAACAAAACAGATGAAGGGTGCAGAGAAATAAAACCAAAGTCTTGCGCACAACGCACAAGACGCCCAGAAACCGTTAACAGAAGCAAGTATTAAAACAAGAAGCTTGAATGTTCTAACCTATTCGAATTTCGAGTTGGTCCTCGAAGAATTCGAAGCAGATCAGGGTGGTGGTGAGGAAGGTGATGTTGGCATCCGCCACACTCTTCCAAAAGAAGCAGAGATCCCTGTCCAATGCACCCATGCTATCAGGACTTCTGGGTCTCCTGAAGCAGCTCTTGGACTCTTTGCTCCCCTTGTTTACCCAGTACAAGGGGAAACCGTCGAGTAGGGAAGTGTCCTTGTTGTTGGGGCGCACTTGGACGAACTTTCCCTTCCAGTCTTTATAGGATTGCTGGAAGATGGAGAAGATCGACCTCCCAGCAATCCCATTTAAGCTAACCTACAGGCGGTCTCCTGGGTGCTTGGCTTAAAAGAGAAACAAAAATACGTCTACGGATGCGGGCAACCCCAGATGATCGCACATCACTTGGAATGCTCGCACAAACGCCCAGCTGTTGGGGTGGAGCTGGGCGGCGGCAATGTTGAGCTCGGTGAGGAGCTCCCTCTCGAAACGTGTAAAGGGAAACTTTAGTTTCACCTTCTTGAATAGTGTTGTGTAGACGAAGCAGAAGGGCCCGTCCCTCGCCTTATCGTCGGCACAAACGGGCAGATCGGGGGGGCAAGGTAGCACTATCATCTTCTCATCGTGCTCCTTATGAAATGTTTGGTGAGGCTCATCCCCCTTAGTCAATCGCAAAACTGCCCCAGTAGTGTTCACGGAAGACGTTTCCTTCAACAGGGTTGAGTTAGCCCAGGGATAGAGTTTTTTGAAGTCTGGTGGGGGGACGGGGGCTCCTCCGGTGATAGGTGGAGTCGCCTGGGCCAGGAAGGTACAGGCCTCTCAGCCTGGGAGGACGAAGCACTGCGTGCTCGCGGTGGGTTGAGTGCTTGAGAAGAGGGGTTTCGCGATGAAGGAGGAGGATTTGGGGTGATCTTTGAGCGAGTCATTCTCGAAGCTGCAAAGGAAGAAGAAAAGGAAAAATGATCAGGGTTCGCAGAGGTTGACTCGATCAGGGGAGAAGGGTGAAAAACGAACGAACGTAAGTTCGTTGCAACGATTGACGAAGCCCTAAGTTACGTAGAAGGAGAAATGGAAAAAGCAACCCACAACGTATGCACCAGGCAGTTACAGGATGATGCGAATCGGTTAAAATGCAGGGAAAACCAGCAGAAGAAGGAAAGGAAGTACCTTTTTATGATCAGAAAGGCGATGAAGGATGCTGGTGATTCAGAATGATGAAGAGCGCTGAGAGCTTTTTTGCAGAAGAAGGTTGGAGCGTTCGCGAATACGAAGAAAAGTGATGGAACAGTGGAGTGAAAAATGGGTTTAAGGGTTTTTCGAAATGGGTTTGGGAAGCGCAAACGGTAACTAAAGGTAACCGTTGATGAAGCCACGTGTCGAGCGATGGGTGAGGGGTTTGGTGGAGCGTCAGAGAAGCAGAAAGTACAACTGCTTGGAATTCTGCGTCAGTGCCACGTAGGTCGGTGTTGACGTGACTCTTTCAGTCTTTTCGCTGGACAAGTCTTCGCTTAAGACTGGGGGGCTTGTGTACCGTCCCGGTAGTCGGAAGTGATGACGTGGCACCAAGCTACAGCGTAGGCGTGTTGACAAGGCGCCAGGTTGGCAGAAGGAGAGGAAGTCGGGGGTTCGTGAAGTCGCCAGTTGTTAAGTTGGCGTGTTCCGATCTTCAGCATACCAGGCGATCACCCAATAGAAGATGAAGTCGCCAGATGTAAACTCAGGCGACCAAGCGATTGGAGATCGCCAGAGCAAGCACATCGCCAGAGATAAAGGTGGTGCAGATTATGAAGGCGGCCGGCGAGACCACAGGGAAGGTGTACGAGAGCACCCTAACTCGCCAGTTCCAGTAGAGATCGCGCTCCCAAGTTAGCTATGCACTGGGCAGTACCATGCATAAATAACTTAGCCAAAAAGAGAGTCAGAAGCAGCGCCCAAGTCAAGGAGGCTCCAGATGATGGCACGTGTACGACTGGATGCGAGCCACGTGTCCAGGTCTGTAACTGCCAGGAGAGAGAAAGTGACCAGGTATATAAGAGTTCTCAACGAACTTTCTGAGGTACGCACGTTCAGATTACACTCTTTACGCTTGCGAGTTCTAGAGCTTACTGTGAGAGAGAACATTGCGCGGTTCCTTGAGATTTCCTGAGTGTTCTTGCTCTTAGTATTTGGTGGTTCGGTCACTGACTTGGGCGTTGGAGTGCGATCGGCCGCAGCGGCGCCACTCTGTTCTTTTGCAGGTTCTTGAGGTGGATCTTGAAGAAGGACGGAGGTTCGAAGCGGTGCACAAGTCGATCCTTTGACGAGGCAGGTTCCAACGTTCTGGTCAACAGGCAGGATCAGCTGCCATCAGACTTGAGTTTTATCTTGAAAACCCATTTGACATCAATTGGTCTTTTTCCCTTCGGCAAAGCCACTAATTCCTAGGTTTCATTTTTCTCTAGTGATTCCAGCTCTTCAATCATTGCACTTTTCCACTTTCTATCAACTATTACCTCCTTCCAAGTGATTGGCTCAATGTTTGCCATAAATGCTTAGTGAACCAACTCTCCTTCATCAATGATCAAATTATCACTGTAAATTTAATGACCTGTTAATCCAGAATAAGGAAATCTTTGCCTTTGTGATCTTATAGATTCTGGGTCAACTGTATTTTCATGCTCTTCATCTTGTTGTTGCCCACTGTCTTCTAAAACACAATGAATCTGTTTTACAGATTTACTCCAATTCCAGGATGCATTCTCATCTACAACAACATCTCTGCTGATGAGAATTTGCTGGTTTACTGGGTTGAACAACATGTATGCACCTGTTGGATGATATCCAATTAGGATAAGAACTTCACTCTTATCTTCCAACTTCTTCCTCTTCTCATCTAGAATATGCCTATAGCACAAAGAACCAAATATTTTCAAATGACTAATAGTTGGTTTAAGTCCAAACCATACTGTTTCTGGTACAACTGCCTCTAATTTTTTTGTAGGACACCTATTGAGAATATAGGTTGCAGTGGTGACAGCCTCTCCCCAAAAGCTATGAGTAAGCCCCTTGCTTTTGAGCATGCACCTTGCCATATCAAGCAAAGTTCTATTTCTTCTCTCTGCAATTCCATTATGTTGTGGAGTGTAAGGAGTTGTAACTTCATGTTAAATTCCTTTTGCAGCACAAAATCTTCTAGCTCTTTTGGAATTGAATTCTTCACCTCCATTAGTTCTGTAAATTGTTAAGGCATGGCCTGATTGCATTTCAACCTTAGCAAAAAAATTTACAAATCTTCCAAACACCTCACATTTCTCCTTTAATAGGTAAATCCATATTTTTCTAGTGAATTCATCCACAAAAGTAAGAAAATACCTATTTCCTCCAAGTGAATTGTTGTCAAGAAGGCCACATACATCTGAATATACAACCTCCAAAGGCTTCTTTGCTCTTTGTAGTACAGAGTTCTTGAAATTTTTTCTTGATTGATTTCCAAATAGGAAACCTTCACAAGTCTTATGAGATAGGTTGATTCGTGGCAGTCCTGTGACCATTTGTTTACTGCTTAGCCTGTTCAAACTCTTGAAATTTAAATGGCCAAATCTGTAGTGCCACGGTAGATTTGTTTCCTCCTTATCTCCAATTGAAGACAAACATTGTGCAGTTGATGTATTAAGGTTAGTCTAAGTTGGCTAGCTGGGGGAAAGGAGTTCGGCAAAGGTCGACAATCCAGGAGACCTTGAAATTGTCCAGGACAACCGCATAAGGGTTGTTCGAGGTTGACCACCTAGAAGTCTTACAAATTAGCCCAGAAAAAGGGAGAAAGCATCGATTGATGATCCGAGAAACCCTGAAAGTCCCAAGAATAACCATTCATGAGCTGCTCGAAGATGAACCTTTTGAGGTCTTACAGGTCAACACCATAGATACTTGGTTAACACCTTATAAGCGGTATCTTGATAATGGATTACTTCCCTCCGAGCCCGTAGGCCAAGATTGTCAAGAGGAACACGGGTCGGTATACCCTGAAAGATGGGAACCTATTTTGGTACGGTTATACTTACCCACTCCTCACCTGTGTAAGTGGAGACCAATGCACCCGAATAATGTCCAAGCTTCAGGAGGATGTTTGTGGCAGCCACATTGGTGGACGAGCTCTCTCGTTGAAAATCATCCGAGCAGGGTACTAAGGAAGATGGCGGGAAATATGTCCATCAATGTGAACAATGTCAAAAGCACGTGATTGGTACCATGCACCAGCTGAGGAGCTGCGATCGATTTACAGCCCATGGCCTTTCCACACGTGGGGAATACACATTTTGGTCCCTTTCCCTTTGGCCATATGCCAGATGAAATATCTCATCGTCGCCAAGAATATTTTACTGAGTGGATCGAAGTTGAGCCGGTTGCACAAATAACTGCTCACAAAGTCCAACATTTCGTATGGAAGAACATTGTGTGCCGCTTTGGGATTCTGAGGCACTTAGTATCCAACAATGGAACCTAATTTGCTAGTCAACAGTTGGGAAAGTTGTGCACGGAGCTCGGAATAAAGCAGATCTTCCCCTTTGTAGAACACCCACAAACGAATGGGCAGGACGAGTCGACCAACAGGGTCCTACTGAGAGGACTAGAAAGGAGACTAGAAAAGGAGAAAGGAAATTGATTAGAAGAAATTCCAAGAATTTTGTGGTCTTACCACACCACCTCACAATAAACACGAAGGAAACGCCATTCAGTTTAAATATATGGGTTGGATGCCAAGATACCAGGGGAAGTGCAAGAAAATTCTCCTAGATTCCAAAGTTTCTTCGTTGAAGAATCCAACGAGGGAAAGAGAATGAATTTAGATTTGCTGAAAGAGGCACGCGATCGCGCCCGTATGAACTCAGAAGCCTTAAAGAGAAGGGTGGAACTAATGCACAAGACCAAGACGAAACCTGGGCAGTTCAAGGTTGTCGACTTGGTGATGAGGAGGACCCACCCCTATCAGATTGAGAACAAGTTTTTCCGAAATGGATTGGCCCATTTTGCATAGTTGAGGTACTAAGAAACAGCGCATATAAGTTGGAAACCAAGGAGGGAGGAGCCATCCCACGAACGTGGAATGCGACAAATCTTAAGTTTTATTTCAATTAAGATGCCTAGGTTTTCATATCTTTCCTTTGAACACTATGTTTCTGTTTGAGGTGACACTCTTTTTCCCTCAAAGGGTTTTTTTTAGTGAAGTCACCAATAGTAATTTTTTTCTTTGGAGAGAAGTATGAAATGAGTTAACTTCAATTGATTTAAATAGGTGAGGTTTGAGATGGCGCATGGTAACACAACCTAACTCGGTGTAAGCACGGTCACCCGAGTATAGGCGCCCTGTGCAGTGAATTAGTTTGAATTGATGAATTATCTTATTTTGCACATGGTAAGATGACCTAACTCGGTGGAAGCACAGTTACTCGAGTATAGGCGCCCTATGAGATGAATTGATTCGAATGAGTGACGTTGTTAGAGATGACACACGGTAAGATGACCTAACTTGGTGTAAGCATGATTACTCGAGTATAGGTGCCCTATGAGATGAATTGATTTAAATAGGTGAGGTCTGAGATGGCGCATGGTAAGGCGACCTAACTCGGTGTAAGCACGGCCACCCGAATATAGGCGCCCTGTGTAATGAATTAGTTTGAACAAATGAATTATCCGATTTTGCACATGGTAAGATGATCTGACTTGGGATGAATGAAGTCACCCGATGGACAATTTGAGATGAAGGGAGCAACTGGTCAACCCGAAAGATATCGGTTTTGAAAGGTTAGCCTTTTCGTTAAGAATTGATATTGTTTATGCTTTTCGTCATACCGGGTTAGTTAATCATGTTATATTTAAGGTGTAAAAGGTATGTTAGCTAAATTGGCAAAGAATTTGTGCATACATTAATAGTGCTATAGGTAAAGCCCGTTGATTCCAAAATAATAATCGTCTTAGGATTATCTAAAGTTCTGAAGTGTGGAATAAATGTTAACAAAGGGTCCAAACATAAATAAGTTCAACAGTTAAAAGCAAAATACTTAATACAGTCCATAAAAGTTCAAATTAAGTATCTCCTACTAGCTTTCCCTCAACCACAATCTTGCCCGGGTCTAGTTCTGAGAATACTATGGCAGGGTGGACGATAGGTGTCTGTTCCAAAGTAGCTTTGAACCCAATGAGGTAGGATTGTGCAACATCTTCTTCGAAGGAGTTAGTGGCCTTAGAAAAATCTTCTTCTTTGCGAGTTAATTCTCTCTTCAAGATTTCAATCCCCTTTGAAAGTGTGCTCTTCTCGTCACAAAGACGAATCCCTCCTGGGTCTTGTCAGTCAAAGCCACACCCAAACAGTTAACCTCGGCTTGAAGGCGTTCCACCTATTGATGAAGTTCCATGTTCTCCTTAACTCTTTGGTCCTCAGCTCTTTACCAATCTTTTACCTTGATATTGACTAGGCAGGTCAGATCAAATGCTTGGTCGAGGAGTTTCTCGGCATCGTGGCGGAGGTGGTCTTCGTCATGAGCCATCAGTCTGGCCTTATCCTCACCTGGCAAAAAGAACAACTCACCATGAACTGGGATGTCGAAATCGGGGTCCCATAAGCTTTCTTCAGCAAGATTTTGGTCTCACACTCTTGGATGGTGATGACCTCCTGATTGGGGGATCAACCATTTGATTGAAAATGTTCGGTAGGTGGGGCTTCCAATATTTTCCTTTTAAAGACGAACCCGAGGTGGTATCCTCGTCTTGGTTAGATTGGACGTGAGCAGCACCAGCTGAAGTTATTGTCTTTTGCGAAAAAGAATCCTTGTGCAAGCTCGCAACTGCCCTCTTTTTTCTGGTAAGCTTGGCCAGCTCAGCCTTACTTATATTGGAAAGCATGTTATCTGTAAAAACAAACAAATAGTTAGAGGTCATGGATTAAGTTTTCCCTTCAAGGGTGAGAAAGGAGATGTACTGATATAGGCTTTGAGAGCACCGGGGAGATATTATTTAGTCAACAATGTCGAAGTATCAAATACAACTTTAAGATTCCCCAAAAATTCACAAATGCCTTGTTCCCTTGGGGAAAGGTCCTCCAGGCGCCGGGCATTCTGGAATCACGGGTTGGGTGACCAGTATAGAGGAAAGCCATCCAGTAGAGATGGATCTCCTGCCGAGGCTCGGACTTCGATGAATCGGCCTTTGAATTGTTTGTAGTATGACTGGAAAAAAGTAAGCAAACCTCTCTCGGGAGCACTGTTTAGAGAAACCCATAGTTGGCGACCTGAGGGTTTGGCTTCGAAAAAATATAAGAAAACCTCCACAACCGGCGAAATGTCGAGCTGGGAACACAAAATTATAAAACCTCGGATGAATGCCCAGCTATTCAGATGTAGATGGGCGGGTGCTACATTCAACTCGGTTAATAACTCTTTTTCGAGAATGAACAAGGGAAGATGAATTAAGACCTTTTTAAAGAACATAGCATAGAAAAAACAAAAATGGACCATCAGAATCCGATGACTCATCGCAATATATAGGCTCACCCTCCCTACAAGCTACGACCTTTACTAAGTTTTGGTCTTTCTTACCTAATGTCACTGATTCCCTTAACTCCCTAATTCGTAAACGAGAGGTATAATAAGAGGTCTCTTTAAGAAGTTCAGTTTTAGCCTAGGGATACGCAAAACTACAATCAATCCTCGAAGATAACTAAAGCATAAACAAAGATAGAATACAAACACAATTCAGGGCAAGGCATTTGTTGAGTTAATCAGATTAATGTAAGCTAAGATACATTTCTCAAGATGCAATCAATAAAATAAACGATGATCTTCCAGTGGAGTTAAGAGGATAAAGCACACTTGTTTTTCGGTGAGAGACGGCGGTGTGTGGTGGTGCGAAGAAGAAAGGAGAAGTTTTGAAAGGGAGAAAGGCTCGAGCACAGTGATGGTAGCATAGTGATGGTTTGGGAGAGAAAGAGAGGATGTATTTGAAATAGGGAAGGTGAAACGGTAGGATTTTCCCGTCGTCAATGCGCGTGCCACATGTACGCTCCACATTTAGTAAGGTGAAATGTCTTTTCACAAGGTGCTTCGGTAACCGTGCCTAGCTATCCTCTGTGAGAAATGTCATGTTAGCCGTCGGTGTAAAAGAGCCTCTTCGCCTTGTCAAGCTCGGCTTGAGCCTGGGGGTTGTGTACTGGTCGGATGTGCTCGGGTCCTCAACCCAAGCACTTAAGTGTAGTAGCTCGTATAGACAAGCCCATGTGAGAAATAACTAGCTCAACATGGGGAAAATATGGGCCTAATGGCATGTTATGAGGTCAGCCTAGATAATTGGCAATTCATATTAAAAAGATAATTAAAAGAAAAACCACATGGTGAATAACTGAAGTAGTTAAGCGTATATATATTTTTTCAAAGTAAATAAAAGTTGTTAAGAATAATGTTGCATTGTACCCGAAAAATAAAGGTACACATTAACGGGATATCCTTGTTGTTGAGATTATATTCTTGTTGTTGAAATTGTTGAAAGAATGTCTATAAAAGGGTTTAAGACCCTGAGTAAAGGTAAGTTTTTTTAGAACTCTACACTGATATAGATTTCATAGTTTGAATGCTCTCACTAACTTGATCGTCGGAGTGTGATCAATAGGTGGAGCCCCCTTCGTCACAAAGTGTTTTCATCTCAGTTCAATACATCAAGCAAAGTTGCTTCAACCTGGAGTCCACTTCCAAATCCGACCAAGGTCAGCAAGCGATAACAATTACTTATAAAGTTTTATTACTCTAATTATAAACCCTAATATTAATTATTAAATTTTAATAATATAAATTATATAACTAATATAATATTAACTAAAATAATATTAATTATAAATCCTAAAATTACTTATAAAATTTTCTTACTCTAATTATAAACTCTAATATTAATTATTAAATTTTAATAATCTAAATTATATAACTAAAATAATATTTAGTATAAACTCTAATATTAATTATAAGAATTTATTAATATTAATTTTACAACTAAAATAATATTAACTAAAACAATATTAATTATAAATCTAAAAATTATACTATAAAATTATTTAAAAACTAAGCATATATTAAATAATTAAATATAATTAATAAATTCAAAAACAACTTAAGTACTTTAACAACAACGTTGACAGCAACAACAACAACGTTAACAACGACAACAACAACAACAATGGTAGCAGCGATAACAACGACAATGACGATGAATCACACAACAATGACAACGATGGAGCAAAAGAGTGCAAAACACAAAGAAAATGCAAATCCTAGGGGTAACAATATGCAAAATAAGAAATAAAAATGAAAAATAAACAAATAATTCAAAACAAACAAGCACCAATGACAATGCAAAGAGACAATTCTGCACAGTTTTCACAACAAAGAGCAAATAAAGTTTTCAAAATAATGATAAGAATTGAGCGCGCACAGAAAAAGGGGTTTGGGTGGTTTAAAAAGATCATAGGTGACGGTTGTCCACTAACAACGATGCCTATGGTAGTATCCCTTAAATAGGCGCCAATTCCCCCTATAATCGGCGTCTATCCCCGTCAAATAGGCATCAATTCCGATTATAATCGTTGCCTATTTGCTCGCGCTGAGTATAGACGCATGTTCCACCAATAACCACTGCCCATACGTTCATAATAATCACAAAGATGTCACCACATTTTAATGGACGATGTTTGACTATCAAACAACATTGTAATGTTGTGGTTAAACAACGCTTTTTCACTAGTGTGAGTTTATTTTTTTGGAATGGTGATTCCTTATACTATGGCAGGGTTGTGATTTTCACTATGAATGGTTGTGTGCATTAGTTGTTTTGTGTTGGTTATGAATAATTTTGAAATTTCCTTTATGGTCTTGAGTTGCTATTGTTAGAGTTGATGGACTTATTTGAGAAGTTTAAAAACTTTGAAACTTCGAATGTTAGCCTATGTTAACCATAGTAGTGTAGTGATCAGCCTCAAACATGTAATTGCATCCCCTAATTAATATTAGTTTGTTAATATTAAAGGCAATTGAAGGCATAGTAAGGAAGGTTACATGAATTAATATTTGAACTATGTGTAATAAATGTTAGTATTATGAATAAATTGGTTGTAAATGTCAGGTGAAAGGAACGAAATTGGGCTCATGTTAGGAATTTTAGTGGTTAAATCACAATAAAATGTTATAATAAGAAAATTGGATGTAAGTGTTAGCAATTTTATTGGTTAATGGTATGATTTAAATATTAATTATGTTTGTTTGAAATTGTTAGGAATTGGGCCTCATTTAGTCCTAATAGGTACTTATGTCTCTCCTATGGGGTCCTTCTATTTATACCAATTGTGTATAAATTATAGTGGTTTTATATGAGATTTTTTCTTTCAATAGATAGTCTAATAGTTATTGGTTAATTTGCTTAGACGGTCTAACATGCGTTAGATAGTATAACCTATGTTAAAAAGTGTTACCTGTCCACTACATTTATTGGTTAGCTTGGTTAAATTGTCTAACCCATGTTAGATAGGTCTAACCTGGGTGGTGTTACACAGTCCAAGGAATATCAGTGCATTAAGTTCATTGAAAAAAAAAATTCTTAGCAAATTAAGGATTTTGGGGATGAAAAGTGAAAACTGAATTGAATTTGAAAAAAAAAACATGAATTGAAATGAAAACGACATCGAAATATAAATTGTTATAAAGGAATTAAAATGTAAATGTAGAATTATAAAAAGAAAATGTAAGAACAATACATTCAACGATGGGATATTGGAATGAAATTTTCATTATAGTTAAAATTGAGAATCTTAAACTGAAGTAATAAAAGAAATTGAATAAGCCTTTGACTAGAATTGGAAATAAAAGAAAATTAAAGTGCAATAACATGGTTTAGACCGTCTAACCTAACTTAGATAGTCTAACATGTGTTAGACAATGTTACCTGTCCAGTACAGTTATTGGTTAACTTGGTTAGACTATGGGTTACATGCATTTATAAATAAGAGAGTACAAAAGTGTTACATTGTCTTTCAATCCCAACAAAAGGAATTTAGCTACTCATAATCATGAATAAAAAACAATGAAAGCTTAAGTAGCTAGCAACTAAGGACATATTGAATTGATTTCGCTTTTTTACTTCGTTTCCTCCTTTTCTCACACCCTTTCTAGACCATGACATCTTCTATTTATAGTGTTGAGTCTTTGGCTTTGTTTTTCATGTGATTCGCTGATAAGTGCCTAATTTCAGTAATATTTCATATTAAAATATAGACACTTATGAGGATTTATTGCTAATTTATATATAAAATAATCCTTAATTTATGAATTTATATCTTTTTATATTTTTTATGATCTTTCTTTGAATAAGAACATTTTATTCCTAAATTTGGTGTTAATTGCAGGTTTCTAGGAAAGATTGAAAATTTGGATTAAAGAATAATTATTTGAGCTAAAAAGAGTAAGTTGGAAGGTCCCAGAATAGAGAAAAGCGCCGAAAAAGCCAATTTCGCAATAGGAGTATCTCGCTCAAGCGAGATATTCTGGCTTGAGCGAGAATGCGTCAAACAAATTGGGCTCTTTTTTATGTTTTATCACCTAGCCCATTAGCGTGACATAGGAAGCAACCTAACCCTAGAAATTAGGTTAAATAGGGGGCTAGAGGTTCAACCCTAGTGTGTCAGATTGAGAGGAAAACACCATTGAGTGAATTGTAACCCAATCGGGAGAATGGAAGGTGCTATAAGTATGCGTGACTAATTCTACCCTTTGGAATTGGGAGTAATATGCTTAAACTCTTATGTATTGAGGTGATATCTTATATATTAATATTCAGTTCTTGATTGATTATTGGTATTGTTGTTTTACTTTCAAATTTCTGTGACAAATTGAGAATCTTAAATCTGTCCGGGAGGTATTTTTAGGATTCGGACCTAAACAAAAATACTTAACATATTTGAGTGGTAGGGATAAACTTGAAATGTTAATTTCCATTAATGTCTGAGTGTGATTCTAAGTTGTTTTTATAAATATGCGAGGGATCGATATTTGGGAAATATTCTTAAAGATTTTATATGCGAGGGATCAATATAAATGAATTTTCTATGGGCATCAATTTCAATCAAAGGACTTAATATTAACATGCTAATCAAAATACATGAGTGTGAGAGAGATGAAACCTAATCCCTATTTTTCCAATTGAAACAATTAATTCTTTGTTTGTTTTCTTATTGATCAGTGCCAACATAACCAATTCAAAACTCTTTTTATTGTTCTGTTGTTATATTTAGCGGTTATTGTACTCGATAATTAATTGTTCCTTATGGGATCGATATCCATCCTTAGGGACAATTATTACTTCTGACAATGCGGTGCAGTTGCCGTAAAAAGTCATCATTCGCTCAGATTATGGTGGGTCCGTTAAGTGGATTAGCTTTCTTTAGCTCAAGGAATCTTATGTGCTTAGCTCATCTCCAACCTAACTCAACGAATTATATTTCCTTAGCCATAGGATTTCCCTTATGCTCAACACTTCATAGTATTCACTCAGTAGATCAATTCATTAGATTAACCTTGTCTCTAGCGCATATCTGCTTAACACTTCTCTAGGTGCTCAACATTTGGAGGTCATTCTTTCATGTCCTCTCTACCACCAATATGCTCAACACTTCATGCGTGCGTTCAACAGATGCTATACTTTTTCTCCCCTTAGGCTTAGTTGTTGTTTTTCCTTCATTTCCTACAATATTTCACCAAATTTCACATGAGATTATCCTTTTAATTAGAATTTTGTGTGGGAAGAAGCTCAATTTCATATTATTTTCTCTTCAATTTATCCAATTTAAGTGCCTAAATCAATGTAATAACTAAGAGCATTTGACACCTATTAGTGTTATGTCAAAAAGCACCTTATCCTTGTAGGTACATATTACAAAGCTCATAAGAAAGTGTTTTTTTATTAATATTTCCCTCTCTTCACTAAGTCATTGTCATTGTAGGTTATATTGCTTTGCATGAAGTGTAAGGTTTGAACCTAGCTTGTCCACTAGGCTCTTGCTAGCCACATTAGTACGATTACCCCATCAATGATGAGTGACTAGATAATTTTCTTAACTAGACACCTTGCTTAATATGTTTTCTCTATGGGTGTCCTTAAAATCCTTTTAGACATGCCCTAAGAGGTGTTTAGCTTTTAAGAATTAACCCTTGGTGTGTCATGCTCATTTTCACGAAAAGCTTCTGAAGAAAAATAAGGAGGTAAAAATGAAGACGATGAAGATAAAGAAGAGGTAGTAAAAGAGTGCTTAGATTTAACTGCTTTATTTTCTAATAATATCATAGCTATTTTAGTTACACATTGATTTGAAAAATGTCCATATCCAAAACATTTATGACATTTGATAGAGCTAGAATTATTAGTAAGTTTAGGTTGGGAGTGAGACATAAAAATAGGTTGAGAATAATGATGATAGGAGGTGGACTTAGGATGAGCATGGACCACTTCCTTCTTATGGTTTAAAGGATAAGAAGAAGATGGGAATGATAATTCTGTTTATAAATTTCTCTATTTTGTCTCCCATCTTTTTAAGGTTGAGAAGTGCTTGAAAGATATGTGTTTGATTAAGGAGAAATGTATAAATTAAATATTTTCAATTAAAGATATATAAATTTATAAAATATTTAAAACTTACTAGGAAAACCAATTAATAAAATATTACTTTACATTATTTAAAAAATATAAAAGTTAATTGTTTTTGAAATAAAATTAAACAAACAAATTCAACATAAGAAAAAAACTGCGCAAAATATTTAAGAAGTGTAATTTATCACAATCTCTTTAATTTTCCCGCGGGATCATTTTAAAAAACCAAATAGCATTTAGTTTTGACCATTTACGCGCCGTTACGAAAGCAATGGTGCTATCCACCGACGCATCACCGCCACCTGCGTTAGGAGACGAGCCGTTACCTCTCGACGGCGACGGTTACGACCTGAACGATGACGACGTCGCTTCGTCCGGCGTCGTTTCACTGGACGACGAGGGTTTTCCATCGCAACTCTCCGGATCGGAAACGCCGTCGGGAAAGAGCAGTTTCACCGACGATTTCTATCGCTGCGGAACCGATTGGTCCTCGCTGTTGTTGCTGGAAGATAAAAATAATAGACAAATCGATTTCGAACGCTCGGGGAAGAAGATGAAGCAGACCAACCTGTTTCAGATTTGGGGTTTCAAAAGAAATGACGCTGTAGGTTCAGTTGAATCTGGACCGAGTCTGAGTGTTTATTCTGATGAAGGAGGTAGTTCTTCTGAGAATAAGATTGTGAAACCTGGAAATTGGGGTTCAATTTTGCGCGACAGAGGGAAAGAGTCTGAGAACACGAAATCTCTCCGCAAGAGAAAGGGTTTCAGTGGTGAAAATAGGGTTACACGTTCCTGTCCCTTTTATAAGAAAATCCCAGGTGAAACTTATTATCTTAACTCTACTAATTCATGTCGAGTCAGGGAACCGACTTAATGGAACAAGTACATCCAAAACTGCAATTTGGTTTAGTCTAAGAGACTGACGAAACAAATTGATTGTGAAATTAGTTTGGGAATAGTTCCATCTTGTTTTTTTGGTCCTTATATTTTGTTATGAAAATGAGAAAACATGTAGTTTGTAAATGTTGTAAATGTTCTAAATGTTCTAAATGAACATTCTTTTTTTGTAAATGCAGGGACAACATTCACTGTTGATGCTTTTCGGTATGGGTGTGTTGAAGGGTGTTCAGCGTATTTTCTTAGTCATTTCCATTACGATCACTATGGTGGCCTCAGCAAGAAATGGTCACATGGCCCTATATATTGCTCTCCTCTCACGGGACGGCTTGTTCAAATGTGTCTCTCTGTAAATCCTTTGTAAGAACTCAGAAACTCTCATGTATCCGATGCTCTGTTTATAGATTGCTCACGTACATGAACTTACAAATCAGACTGCACTTGATCATGTTTTTCACCTTGCATTTCGGTGAAGGGGTTAACTTTTTTTTATATTTATTTGTACAGGTATATCTACCCTTTAGAATTTAATACCGAACATTTGATTGATGGTGTCAAAGTGACTTTGTTAGAAGCTAATCATTGCCCTGGTGCGGCTTTGATTCACTTTAGCCTCCCAAATGACCAATGCTATTTGCACACTGGGGACTTTAGAGCGTGTAAAGCAATGCAAGCTTACCATCTTCTTGTAAATCAACGTGTGAATGTACTTTATTTGGATACAACATATTGCGACCCAAAATACAGGTATGACACTGTTCTGGTTTTGTACAGGTCTTGTCATTTGGTTACGATATGTAATGTAATAATTGGTTTTTACAAATTTCTGGTTCAGGTTCCCTTCCAAGGAAGATGTACTAAATTATGTTGTCAAAATTACGAAGAACCACCTCAAAATTCATCACAGAACTTTAGTGGTTGTTGGGGCATACAGTATTGGCAAAGAATGTGTATATCTTGCAATTTCTAAAGCTCTTGGGGTATGTGTGTTTTTCTAGACAGACTTCTATTTTGACTCGTTCATTCTATACACTTTTTTTTTCCAATTGTCCTTCATGTTGACAAGAAGAGGGATGTGCCACGAAAAATAAAAATATATATTGATAGCCTAAGGGATTGTTTATTTCTTTATGACGATCTAATCTATATATTGCTGATGGTTTTGAAGTATTCACTTTATTTCTTTGATCCTTCAGACAGATCAGAGATCAATACTTAAGCGATTGGTTTGTCTTCTTGAAGATCTGATTGGTATTGCTGATGGTTTTGAAGTTTTTTCCGGGTTTATTTTAACCTTATGCAATGTCTAAACTTGTGCATAATGGTGACCTTCCATTATAGGCAAACAACAATTTTGGCTATTTGTGGTTGTACCATCCTTGGACTTGGGGTCAACCCATGTTTGATCAAGGATGTGGAGAAGAGGGCATTTCATGGTAGTTGTACCGATCAGTCTTTGGGCGTTGTTGACCACTGATAATGTTGGTGCCACGTAAGCGGGTCCCACGAGCGGTCTGAGCCAGCGTCTCGCGAAGCACGTGCTTCAAGGAGTTAAAGAGTGGTCAGACATCAGTCATCAGGATGTACTGACGTGCCACTAGACAGCGTGGAGAGACCGGACATCAGGAACCCAAACAGTAGAGCTGGGCCACGAGAGGTGGGTCCCAGATCAAACACTAGTTATTTGTAAGGGAGAAGCCTAGATCACGAGGGTTCATGCGTGTAGAGTGGATGATGCGTTCAAGCGTAACAAAAAGTGTAGAGCCACGGGAAAGATATGACCGGTGAGGGTCACATTCCAGGGGTGAGCTGCATGCATGGCACGTGAACAACTAGACACTCACAGGGGCGGGTGACCCTAGAGATCAGGTGCACGAGGAGGCACCCAGGTGGTCACCCCGTCAGAGGTTGCACTCCAGTTAGGGACCCCACGCACTAGGTTATCCTAAGAGTAGGGTAACAACAGTGCTGGGCCCGTTCCGGCAGAAAGACCCATTTTGGGTAAAGATGAAATCCTAGTTTCAGTCTATAAATAGTAAGATAACAAACTTGGCAAGGTACGCTATTCATTTGTGCCGCTTAAACACATACAGTGACAGTTACACAGTTTCGGTGTTTCCTAGCCCTAATACTGACTTGAGCGTCGGAGTGCAAACGGCCTCTAGGGCGCCCTTTGTCTGTGTTTTCAGGCATTCATCACAAGGACGGCACATGCAAACGCAAAGATTCTGGACGAAAGAGTGATGTAGGCGCACGAAGGCATTTCGAGTCAACCGGTAGGAACATTTGGCGCCCACCGTGGGGCTCGATACAAAACATTGTCCCACCAGCAAAAACGAGGAAAATCCAGGAGATGAGAAGTACGAGGCAAAGATTTGTTGCACCAAACGGGGGTGAGGACCCCACCCTGCAACAGGTTATGGAGACGATGCGAGCCCTTCAGGAAGAGATGGCCGCGTCGAGAGCAAACAGAGAATGCATCCAAGCAGACTTGGTAGCGTCGCAAGCAATGAGCGAGGAACTGCACAAAGATCTACAAACCCGCGCAAGTGACCGTGAGGGTACAGATCAGGAGCCTGTGACGCCACCCAGAGAGTTCCCAACACTGTTCTCACAAGAAATCGTGGATGCCGTGCTACCAGCCACGCTCGTAGGACCCAAGGTGACCTTCACTGGTACAGAAGACCCGGAGGCTCACCTCAGGCCTTCCATACGCAGATGATGCTGGTTGGGGGGTCCGACGCGATGAGGTGCAAGTTGTTCATGAGCACACTTGCGGGAACAACGATGGACTGGTTCATCAACCTACCTGATGGCCATGTAACATCGTTCCTGCAACTCACAGATGTTCAGGGCACAATATATCGCGAATTGGGCTCCCCCGTCCGTCTCCTACGACCTCTTTGATATAAGACAGTATCAAGGAGAATCTTTGAAAGAGTTCCTCCACCGCTTTGGAGCACAGGTGGTAAGGTTGAACCTCAAAGACGGAAGATGATGGTGCACGCGTTTAGGAAGGGCATTGTTCCAGACCCTTCAGCGAGTCACTCATCCGAAACCATCCTAAGACCTTCGCCGAGATAAGGCGCCGCGCGGTGGCCCATATTGCGGAGGAAGAAGTTAGCAAGAAGCGCACATGCGTGGTTCCCACGCGATCGCGCGCGACAGGTCGTCCTCAAACCCTAAGGGTGCACAAGGCAACGACAGAGATGAAGACCCCCGTGAAGCAGCAACCCTATCAACCAAGAAAGCTTAATGCGAGGGGGCGCGAGAGAGATAACATGCCGCCAAGGCACGATTTCGTGGTAGAATTGAAAGACCTCATCGCTATCCCAAACACAGCAGAGAGGCTGAAGGTGCCTCCCAAGATCGACAAGAGGCTCGGGCCCAACAAGAGCGTCTAGTGCGAGTTTCACCAAGCATTCGGTCATCCTATACGCAATTGCTTAGTGCTAGGACACCAGCTAGACGAGTTGGTGAAGAACGGTCTCCTAAGGGACTATTTGCAAGAAAAATAGGGGACCAAAGACATGGCGGCAACAGGGGGTGGCCTGGGGCATGAAGTCTTCGTGCACGGTGATGTTCACACCATCGCAGGAGGATTCTCGGGAGGAGGGTGTATCGCTTCTCAACGAAGGAGATACTTACGAACAGTGATGTCAGTAGAAGCACAAAGGACCGACGACGCCTTCGACGTTGACCTGGTCTTCACCAAGGTAGACCTAGAGGACGTTGTCCCCCCATGACAACGACCCAGTGGTGATCTCAGCGGTAACCGCAGGAAGGAAGGTGCACCGTGTGCTAGTAGACCAGGGAAGCTCGGCAGATGTAATATTCTGGACGACTTTCAACAAGCTGCAACTATCCCCCGACATATAGAGGCCCTATGGTGGCTGCCTCTACGGTTTCGCAGGAGACCAGGTAGAGGTGCGCGGATACTTAGAGTTGAGGACCACCTTCACGGATGGCACCGCGTCACGTACGGAGAACATCAGGTACCTTGTCGTCAATGCCTCCTCTGCTTATAACATGTTGGGTAGACCAACGCTGAATAGGTTAGGGGCGGTACCGTCGACAGGGCACATGAAGATGAAGCTACTGGACCTGACAGGAAAGGTGATTACCATCAAATCATATCAGAAGGAGGTCAAGAGATGCTACGAGAACAACCTCAAAACAAGGAGAGGGATATCTATGGTTACTAGTGGACCACCGTACACTGAGGAGGTCCCTCTGCCCGGTGTCAGTCGCGTTGAACCCGACAAGACCATAGCAGAAATCGCTCGCGGGATCAAAGTCTCCAAGTTGAGCAACATCCTCAGCCAAACGGCACAAGGTCTGGTTGAAAAGATAGTAGAATGCAGGCTGAAACCGGGCCCCGAGGTGTTCGGGAGAGAATCAGGGAAACCTCTGGGTTCCTTGCTCATTGAGCGTGGTACAGAGACTGTTCCGGCCGGTACAGAGATGAACCCAGAAAGGCGCGTGTCTGTCTTGTCTAGATTTACACTAGTCGGAGGAGGGGGCGACCTCCCTTACCAAGGAGGGTGTAAAAAGGCGCTCATCAGGTTGAAGGGGTACTTAGCCAACCCTCCAATCTTGTGCAAACCACAGCCAAGCACATCGCTTAGTTGGTACCCAGTGATGATCAATCAGGCGATCAATTCAGTCTTTGTGCAAAAACAGAACCAGTTTCAAGAACTTATACACAGGGGAAGCAGAGTATGCCAAGGACTTGAAGAAAGACACCAGGTACTAGAGAAGGCAGTCCCGCTGGTTTCACGTCAGGTCTCTCCCGCGTGGACTGTCTCTTTCAGAATGACATAAGTCCTTGGGACGAAGCAGGCAGACTTAAGACGCTTAAGCAAGGCCCAATTCCTCGCACATGGAACACGGCCGGTTTCAAGTTTTATTTCAGTTAAGCAGTAACGTTGTACATGGTACTAGGGAACACTCTTTTTCCCTTATAAGGGTTTTTTAACAAGGTCGCCAAACAAATTTCGATTGAAATGTTTTCTCCAGTTATGTACAATTAAGTAAAAACTTGTTTCCTTGCGTTAGAAGTTTCGTGAGTGGAGAAGTAGGTTCGTGAGAGAACACCTCCCCTTTTGGGTGAAAACGCTAAGGTTAAACGAAAAAGTTCGCGAGATAAATCTTCCTCGCCTTTGAGCAAAGTCGAGGTCAGCTAAAAACCTTGTTTTCCTTGCGTTAGAAGCCTCGTGAGCGGACAGGTAGGTTCGTGAGAGAACACTTCCCCTCTCGAGTGAAAGCGCCAAGGTCGAACGAAACAGTTCGCCAGTTAAATCCTCCTCGCCTTTGAGCGAAGTCGAGGTCAGTTGATAGTTTGTCAGTTAAATCCTCCTCGTCCTTGAGCGCAGCCGATGTCAGTTAAGAATTTGTTTTCCTCGCGTTAGAAGTCTCATGGGCGAAGAGGTAGGTTCGTAAGAGAACACCTCCCCTCTTAAGTGAAAACGACAAGGTAAAACGAAATAATTCACCAGATAAATTCTCCGCGCCTTTGAGCGAAGCCGAGGTCAGTGGAGAGTTTGTTCCACTTGCGATTAGAGGCCTCGAAAGTAGAGAAGTAGGTTTGTAAAAAACACCTCTCCTTTTAAGCAAGAACGCCAAGGAGGGACAACCTAGTCCACAGTTAAAACCCTTCCTCACAATGAGGGGAACATACAACAAAACGCTAAAAGAAACATTTTGGTGCCAAACACCATGAGTTAGCAGTTAAGCAAGTCAAAGAGCAGTTTTTGATTTAAGGAAATAAAAACAGCTATATGTTCGAGAAAGTAAAGTTTTGAGCAGATAATAAATTGTTTGTCTGACAACCAAATGCAAGTTAAGGAAAGACCCTGGGAACGATTTGCCCATTTTCGACACGGTTTAATACCGTGAAAGGCGTGGTATCCATCCCAGGATGTGCGCAAGCAACTTGAGCAAGAGTGTCTCCGAATCCCTTGTTATAAGCATCGAGAACATCTCCGGTCAGCTCAACCTCAGCTTCTTCAAACCTCTTAGCTTGTTGAAGGAGTTCGGCCTCCACTTGACCCAGCTACACCTCTTGACTGATGGACCTTTTCTCAAGCCCCGCAATCTTGGACTGGGACACATCAGCAGCCTCTTCTAGCTCGAAGACCTGAATTCGCAAGGGCAGAACTCTTGCCTCCAACTCAGCAACCTCTCGGCACTTGACGTGAAGTTGCTTAAAAGGATCTTTTTCAGAATGACGAAGGCGGGCCAACTCCTATTTTAACACAGCCTCACGGGCAGCGAACAAACGAGCCAGCATGGACGTTTCCTCTTCAGTCTTGGCTTCTACCGGTTCAGACCTGGTTAGAAAAGCGTTAGACTAAGCAAAAAGAGCCCCAAAATTGAAGTCCAGTCTCTCCCTCGCAGCGGCCTCATCTGAGTCCACAATCAGCCTTTAAGGACATGCTGAAGGACAAGGGGCAGCTCGAGGGCAGGAGGAGTCACAGAAGCGCTTGTCCCACCAAGGTCAGGGAGCAGGGAACATTGGTCGTGTGATCCAGGGGAGAAACCGAGCGATCGATAGAAGAGGAACGGGAGGCCATCGCAGGCGTAGGCTTGGGCCTTTTAGGGATTGGCCCCTCGGCGGAGTTCTCGTCTGAGTCGATCTCTACCACCACTTTACCCTTGTAAAGGAGTGGGGTGGGAGACGGTTGGACGGCAGCGGGAGAGACCGCGACTCCCGGAGTAGAAGAAGTGGGCGAAGGCGCGGCGGTGGCAAAAGCAAGGGCGTGGTGGCGAGAAGTGCCCACATCCCTAGAAATCCCGTGGAGAAGAGCAAGGATATCAGTTAGTTTAACCCGTTTCTCTTTACTCAAAACCGTACCTGCGTGCAAATTTCAGAAGAAACACAAAGATAAAACATGCGAATGCACGGAAGTAGAGTGTGCAAACACAACATTACGATAACAAGAGTTAGCACCGCCAAAGTCCCGGGTTTCTTGAATCGTAACCCAAAGAAAATTCAGGAAAAAGGAACATAGGGCGACTGAAATGCAAAGATTAAACCGCCCAGACAGTTATCTAACATCAGAATCAATAAACGAGTGCGAACAATAGTCAAAGTTCGTACCTTTGATCAAATAGCAAGAAGTTGTTGGAATGTGTAGGAGAAACACGAGAATGCTTGAGGAAGAAGATGGAGCAATCAAAGTTTCAGAGAATGATGGAACAATGATTAAACGCGTTTTCAAACGTTTAAAGAAAGAAAAGAAACGTAAGCGACGTTAAGCCCCAACCGTTGATCAAAACACGTGTGCGCAGATAAGACAGGCCCAGAAAGACGTCACTTTTATGCGGTGTTCACGTCCTGTCACACAGAGCCACGTAGGTCACCCAGGGCAAGGACTTAGTCTCTTCGTTGAACGAGTTACAACTTGAGACTGGGGGCTTATGTACCGATCAGTCTTTGGGCGTTGTTGACCACTGATAATGTTGGTGCCACATAAGCGGGTCCCACGAGCGGCGTGAGCCAACGTCTCGCGAAGCACGTGCGCCAAGGAGCCAAAGAGTGGTCAGACATCGGTCATCAGGATGTACTGACGTGCCACTAGACAATGTGAAGAGACCGGACATCAGAAACCCAAACAATAGAGCTGGGCCACGAGAGGTGGGTCCTAGGCCAAACACCAGTTATCTGTAAGGGAGAAGCCTAGATCACGAGGGTTTATGCGTGTAGAGTGGATGACGCGTTCAGACGTAACACAAAGTGTAGAGCCACTGGAAAGATATGACCGGTGAGGGTCGCATTCCAGGGGTGAGCTGCATGCATGACACGTGAACAACTAGGGCACTCCCAGAGGCGAGTGACCCCAGAGATCAGGTGCACGAGGAGGCACCCGGGTGGTCTCCCCGTCAGAGGTTGCACTCCAGTTAGGGACCTCATTCGCTAGGTTATCCTAAGAGTAGGGTAACAACAGTGTTGGGCCCGTTCCGGCAGAAAGGCCCATTTTGGGTAAAAATGAAACCTTAGTTTCATTCTATAAATAGTAAGATAACAAACTTGGCAAGGTACGCTATTCATTTGTGCCGCTTAAACACATACAGTGACAGTTACACAGTTTCGGTGTTTCCTAACCTTAATACTGACTTGAGTGTCGGAGTGCAAACGGCCTCTAGGGTGCCCTTTGTCTGTGTTTTAGGCATTCATCACAGGGACGGCACGTGCAAACGCAAAGATTCTGGACGAAAGAGTGACGTAGGCCAGTGTTATCACTTATCGGCCATGGCGTCGCCATGGCGGATTTCGGTGGCGGAATTCCTGACCACCGTCACAACAAGGCGGTGGCGAATCAGATTTCTCATGGCAGCCCATGGCGGCCGCTATTGCCATGTCGGAGTGCTAACGGATATTGGAGATATCGAAAAAAGCAGAGAAAAGACGGGAGTTGCGGCGGGGCTGCGCTTAAGGAAGAAGGGCTTGCGGCGGAGCTGAACATAAGGAAGATAAGTTTGGGCCTAAGGCCCATTTCAACTTTAACCTAATAAAATTTAAATATTTAAATGCTCTGCAGCAATGTGCCGCTGAAACCCTAATAAAAAATCACAAAATACTTAAATTAGGCTTTTTGGGCCTATTTAAGTTTTTGGGCCAAAGGCCCATTTCATCTTTAACCTAAAAAAACCCTAATAAAATTAAATATAATTTTAATATTGAATGCTTTGCAGCAATGTGCCGCTGAAACCCTAATAAAAAATCACAAATTACTTAAATTAGGTTTTTTTACACTATTTTGGGCCCATTTAAAACATTATAATTACACACCATATTTTTTATCTATGTGACAACCACTACACGTTCATTATTTTTGTATTTTCTGAAGTTATTTATATATATTTATATTATATTTTTTTTAATCGTAATGCTTTCGCCATAACCCGTTATGTTGTCCGTTATAACTCTGTAAAAGATTTTTGGGGTCTCCGATATGAACCGTTATCCGATATTGATAACACTGACGTAGGCGCACGAAGGCATTTCGAGTCAACCGGCAGGAACAATAGTGTTAGAGAAATATAAATTGTAAGTGTCAGGTAACGGGAAATCATCCTTTAGGCGACAAGTTTGTTGGTTTAGGCAATGAATTTGTTGGTCATGGGGTATCATTTTTGGAAGGCCTAGTGAGATTAGCAGTGATGCTTCTGTTACCAAAATTTTGAAAGTTTGAGAAACAGTTAAAATCCGTGGATTCCAAAATTCATTTTTCTAGTATCTTACATCTCCTACCCCTTGAATCAGTTTTCTAGTACTTAAACTTATCTAACGAGCACTAAGAAGAAAAAAGTCCTATAAATATGACATGTCTCAGGTTGAGAGAACACTTGAACTTACTGGCTTAAAGTTACTACTTTGACCAGAACAAATTGATGTCCACCATGGGATTAGGTAAAATTTTTCCTACCTGCACAAGACAACACAATATAAAATTATTAGAAACCAAAGACAAACCGTTCAACGCGAAGAAGATGGCCATCAAGTCATTAGGGTACAATGATCCTGCTCTGTTATGATAGCATTCTTGGCCCTTTTCAAAGCCTTCATTCCTTAAAATGACAAGCCATTTCTTTCTTGGAGATTTTCATTTGGTTATTTGCAAACAAAATAATAAGGTTAAAACAAGAACATAAAAAAATTAAACTCTAAGAGGGAGTTATATATTGCTGTAGACTTTCATATGTACGACTCGGTATTCAAGCTTTAGTAGGATGGCTATATCTAAATTAGGCTCTAGCTTTTCCAATTTCTCCCAGTTCTTTGTGCTCGAACAATTCAAGCTTTTCCATCTTTGAGCACTTTGAACGTGAGGGTTTTGTGTCCTATTTATAGGAAAACCCTCTAGTAAGGTAGGGTTATGAGTAGGGCTTGGATTCTCAAAAAACGGCCTTTTAAACGCTTATAGGAGGATTGGAAAAGGTCAAGACACCCTGCTAACACTATTTAATGAAGCCCACAACCGGCGAGAAGAGGTTTGAAACTCAGAAATAAATATCATGTTTGAGGTCAGAATTATGTCAAAGTGTGTGCATAATATATGAAAGGCACGGAAAAACACTCAGCTATTAGGATGTAGTGGGTGTGGACGACATTCATCAAAGTACTTTCTTTTCAAAGGAATCTAGGGTAAGATGGAGACCGAGCTTAATAAAAACAATGTCGTAAAAAATGTAAAATTTACCCTCTACATCGTCGAATTCATTCTTGCAAACCGGCTCGTGCAGTTCACATGCTTGAATTCCACGTGGATGTGACGTTTGAGAATCTCGTATGAGGGTTCTAGAATGCTTACTTAGTCTTTTTGTTCTATTCGTCTTAAGACTGGAAGGCTGTGTATTGACTTGGATTTAAGGTGTCTGACCAAGTACATAGAGAAGAGAACACCTCATAATAGTGTTAAGGAAATATAAAGTCTAGCATTGACAAATCGTTCTTTAGATGATAAGTTTGTCGGCTATGAGTTGTCCTAATGAGTGTGTCTGCCCTGAATTAACTTGTTATGTCTCCTCTTAGTCTGTTTGATCCAGTGACGCAACGTCTATGCCTCTTTTTTATGATTCAGGTAAAAATTTATGCCAATGCTTCAAGAAGACGGATTTTACAAGCTTTTGGTTGGTCCGACCTTTCAGATAGACTCTGTACAAATGGAAATAACACGCTTATCCATGTTCTGCCTATGGCATCTTTGAGACCTGAGGTTTAATTTTATGCCGTTACATTTTTCCTCTTAAAATTTTGTTTTGTCTATCATAATTCACGATAATGTTTTTACTTGTTACTTTAGACCTTAAAGGATTACTTGAAGACCTACAAGGAGCAATTTACAGCAGTTTTGGCGTTTCGTCCAACAGGTATTTTACCAATACTTTAACTTGACTTCCGAATCATCTTGGTATTTTAAGTTATCAATAGAGAACATATTTGTGCCGACAGAGTCGTTTAATTCAAGTGTCAAATACTTCATCCTTCGTATTTTTAGGTTGGACTTTCAGTGAGAAGATAAGCAACGATCTGGAACTAATTAAACCTGTTACCAAAGGAAATATCACGATATATGGTAAGATTAACTGCATCTCGGCAACCACTCTTGCTATAAAATATGAAGTGTAAGCACTTGTTGTATTGAAAATGCACTGGACTGAACTGTGGTGGATCTGGGTATAGTGTTTCTTCATAGTAACGATCTGCTTTGAGATGCTGAAATGCTAAGTACTAGATCATTGTCCCTGAGTGTCAACAGACTTTTAAAGTTGTTTAAGGCTCCTGTTACGTAAAAATTAAGAAATATAGTTGATGTTATCATTCTTATAAAAAATGCTATTTTTCATTATACTTATATTATTAATTCATTCCGTCATTTAATATTTTTCATTTCTCTTAATTCCGTGATAAATGTGTATTTAAAACTAGGTGAAGGTTAAGATATATTTGACAAGATAATTAATATTGTTTTTAATTTTAAATTGATAAAAAAAAATATTGTTAAAAAACTAGCTCTTAAAAGGTATGGAAGTAGCAATAGTTATTTATCTACCATTGCAGCACAGTTCACGAGTCCCTTTTCTTACTTCTTCCAGGGGTTCCCTACAGTGAGCACTCCAGCTTTACAGAACTGCGAGATTTTGTTCAGGTCCGGAACTAAATATTGTGATTACTTTCACCGAGACATGTTAGTTTATTTGATGATATCGACAAACTTGCATTGTTTTCCTTTTGGAGTGAATTTATCTTTATCTTCACAGTTTTTGAGACCTGACAAGATCATTCCAACTGTGAATGTTGGGAATGCTGCTAATCGAGAAAAGATGCAATCCTACTTCCGAGACTGGTTGAGGTGCTAAAGTATCTGATTCTCTTCTCTTTCCAAAAGAGATTTAAGTGTTAATCTAAGTTTTCCATTTTAAAACCAATTTACGGGACTCAACATTGCTGCTTGGAGAAGGTATATGTGAATTTTATTTACACTTCTAATCGATTGGATTACATACTTTCTCAAATTGCAATGCAACATGTGTTTTTCTGCTTGTTTCAGTTTAAGCCCCGGTATACTTGTCATTTGTTGCCACTGAATTTCAGCTGCAATGTAGGGCATTCAAAATTATAATGACAACTGTTCTCCGGAGCTGAGTTTGGATGATCAGATCATCGAGATGATCTCTTTCTGCACACCAATACTTGATGTTGGAGTCGTAAAGATGAGAAAGCTTCACTTGTAAAAAATAAGAATACTCTGACACTAAGTGAAAGCATAAAATATGAATGTAATATGTATTGAGAATATATGAATTGTCTTATAAATTTTTTTTATCTTCTCATTTGTCTTTTTGTCTTAGCATAATATCATGTCAATTATAACATAATTGAATAACAATAAGTATATCTTTAATCTTCTTGCATTAATTAATTTATGTAAAAAGAATAAAAACTAGCATAATAGAATTGAGTAACAAGATTTTATCAAATAATATATCATTAATTTTTTTATATTTTCATTAAATTGAAAGACTAATAATTTTAGATATCTCGGCTAATTTTCATAAGAGATAAAATAAGACATATATAAGCTTTATCAAAAGCTCGCTTTTGTATTGATTATGAACTCAAGCTGAACTACAATACCTACTTGTCCAATTAAGAACACAAATGATTTTATAAGTTTACAACAATTTTATACCTGATTAAGGTTACAATGGTTTTACATTGCTGATCTAATACACAACCTCCAACCTTAAGTTGAGCGGGCGAGGAAAAGAGGCTTGTCCGTGTACATATGAAAAGACTCCCCTTGTTTAAAAACAACTTTGTGTGTGGCTTTAGACACTCCATAACAAGACGTAGATCTGACAATTTTAAATGCTTAGGTATACATGTCATTCATTTAGTGGCTTTTCAAAAAGTAAAACGTTTTCGTTACTTTTTCAAAAATAACCTCCATTTCCTCCACTTCATTTGTCACCCTTTCGCATTCCTCCTTCACTATCATTGCTCCTTTGCAACCTTCATCTCCTCCTAGGTTTGACTTATTTCTTTTGTCGTTAAGTCATTTTTCGGTGGTGGTTCATAGAAATATCGTATTTGTTGGTTCTGGATTTCTGTTCATATTTCCTCAAAAATGGACAACCTCTGGATATCATTGGGCTAGAAAGGAACTGCTTAGGGAAATTTCTTCCTATATTTCTTGGGAGAAAGTTAGAGACTTTCGAGAATTTGGCTCACTTAGTAAATCTGACAAGAATCTTATTAAGGGTTGCGTGTGATCAAGATGAACCTGTTTGTAGGGATGAGTCCATTGACCCTGTAGATCCATTTTGTTATTTCTATGATACCTAATAGATTTGTGTCCTCCTCTTTTCGGTTTTGTAGATGATTTGCGGAAGCTTCATGGATTGGAGATGGAGCAAGGTCCTCCTAGGAGTGGTGGTGACCTTGAAGGTGCATGATATGTAGGATTTGAGAGTGGTGAGGCCAACTCTACTTGGAAGGTGATGGTTTAGGAAGATCAAAAGCCTAACTTAGAGGTTTTGGGCAAAGAATGATATTGACATAATTTTGACAGCAATTCACTCATGTATTAATCTTTAATTTACATGAACCAAACTCCTCTATATATAGCAAGAGTGAGCTGAAAATGAAAAGAGAATTGGAGGGAAATTCAAATGTTGGCACATGGGAAGATGGCTCCTAAATTCAACACATGTGAGGTAGGTTCTATAATTCTTCCATGTGCTAGGAATTCTAGAACCTTACGCTCCACTTAGGCTAAATGTGGGCTGGACCTAAGTTTAATTAGGAGTAGGAAACTCTAATTAAACTTAGGTTAACATTTTAGGTACCCCTTTGCATGTTTCAACAAAAATATAAAAGAATTAAACTATGCTACTTTTGACAAAAATGTAAAAACTATTCTACACTAGAGTTTATGACATGTAGAATGCGTCCTCTTGACCCCTCTTTGACCATAACTTTAGTGGTTGCTTCAATTTGACATTTTGGTGGCCTTTTAATGGATTGGTGCTGGGGCCTCTTCCATCAATACCTTATTTATTAAACCAGGGTTGCGTCTACCTTCAGATTTGTTTGAAAAAAAAGCTTTTAACCGAGTTAAATGTTGCCCCAGTCCAGCTTTATTCAAATAGTTGGGTCTTCATTTGTGCGTTCAATATACTTTGCCACATTTTGGCATTATTCATTCTTTAAATATAGTCCTCTATTATTTTGAGTTTAAGAGCTGACTGATTCTCCCTGCACCCGATCATTTTGAACTGGCACCCAATCACATATAGGAAAAGACGAAACTAGCTTTAATGAATTTGAAAATACCTTAAAGTGTGATTTGCACCCAATGTCATGCATCCAACCCTATTTTTCTTCTTCTTCGTGCGTGAAGCGGCAACCGCAACCACCGTCAGCCACTGTCATCCACCGTCGTCTCCATTCGTTTGCTTCACCGTCAGTAACCTTCATCATCGCAGGCAGAGCAGCAGCCGCCACGGTCAGCTTCTGAAGTCGAAGAAGTCAAGGTACTCTGTCATGCCTACTGGATATTTTTATCCGTAATTCATTATTGACTTCCACACATTTTTATTCGTTGTTCATTATTGATTTCCGCATATTTTTATCCGTAGTTCACTATTGCATTCCAGATATTTTTATCCGCAGTTCAGGAATGACTTCTGCATATTTTTATCGCATTTGACTTGCGGATATTTTTTTCCAAAATGTTGTTGTTAACTCATTATCTCGGCAAACGAAGCTTACACTGAATGTCCGTGCACAACAATGAATGTAACCTCCTCTTCTGCAGCTCAATGCAAAGCTTCACCACAACAATGAACTTCCTCTACCTCACCATACACTATTTTTCAAAGTGAAAAAGAGAAGGGCACAATGGGAGATTTAAAAATTCGTCGGGTGCCAGTCATAATTGATCGGGTGCAGGAAGCAATTGCCTTAAGAGCTCTACTAGGCAGTTGTGGGCTTCCCTTAGTAGTAGTGGGCTTCCTCTATTCTTACTCTTGTTTAAGGCTGCTTCTTCCTGCACCTCCATACCTTCTTCTCTCACCTCCATAGATTTTCATATTTCCAAAAATGCCCCTCTGTAATATTCCGGATTACATAATCCGGAAGTCATTTTTCAAATTTGTAATTAGCTTCCGAATTATATAATCCAGAAGTCTTTTTTCAGATGCATGATTACTTTCCGGATTACATAATCCGAAAGTCTTTTTTAACTTTCGGATTATGTAATCCGGAAGTCTTTTTTCAAATGCATTTCCGGATTACATAGTCTGGAAGTTATTCTATGGGGTGGCACAAAAAGAATAAAAATGTATTTTCATGTTGTGTATGGAGGTGCTAGAAGAAGATATAGAGGTGCAGGAAGAAACATTCCTTGTTTAATTATCATATAAGAATTTCAAAGGTCCCTTTGTACTGGACCCACACTCCCCATTTTTAGAGTGCTCGTCAAATGGAAGATCTGGATCCCAGGGAGCAGGGAATCTGTGACTTCCTGGAAAAACTTATTGTGTTTGACACTTCTCCAATCTTGAAACATGAATACCAAGTTGTAGCTTTAAAGGTATACATCGATATAGTACCTCTTTGAGTCATTTTCTTGTATAGGCTAAATTTATAGTTGTTTTTCTTTTGTTAATTGTATCTTTTCCTTTTATAGAAAAAATGATGCCTTCTCCAAAAAAAATCTAGTTGACTTGTCGTCTTAGGGATATCTGAGCACCGAAAGCTAATATAAAAGCTAAGGAAAATTCTAAGATTGAAGAGAAAAATTAACAACAAATATTCGACCTTCAGAAGAAATTAGGGCGGCTTCAGGACGAAGCTGTTGAAGTGGATCGTCTTCATTTCGAAGCGGTACAGAGAAAGTTGACTTTCATGTCCGAGTTCACCAAATGGAGAAGGATTTATAATCAAATGATGATGAGATTTTTGCGGGGAAAGAAGAGTTTTCTTGGAATGAGGCCGACCTGAACAAACTGATAGCAACCTGAACAAAATTGTTGAGGTTTTGAAGAATGATATCGTTAGCTCTTACAAAGTTGGCTTTGAAGCTGCCATGGAGCAAACCATCATCGTTCACCCCTCTATTGATTTATCTGAGATAATTCTGTGCAAGGTGGTGGTCGATGGGAGATTAGTAGAGGATATTTAATTTCTTTTTCTGTCTTATGAACATTTATCTATTTAAAAATTTAAGTGTTTTTTTTAATTGAAATTCCATTATGCAAGCGCAATGATTTATTTGTTAATGCAATTCATCTAATTGGATTTTTAACTAAAAGAATGACTTGCGTTGTTATCCGGAAATGAACTTTAGACTAAAGGTTCAACTCGACCAAAAATTTACACATGAGCGAAGTTTTACCTAGACGATTCAGTAAAAAAGGTCATTATTCCAAAAATAAAATTTTACACCAATAAATCAATATAAAATGGATTTAACCAAATTAAAAATTTTCAGTTTACCTCAAATACTAACCTCAGACTATGACTTTGAATGGAAAAGTAGATTTGAGTTTGGTCGGAAAAGTAAATCCGAGAATAGAAAGTAGATCCATTTTGAATGGAAAAATAGTTTTTTTTAATCGAAAAAGTATATTCATTTTAAAGGAAAAGTAGATTCTTATTTTGATAGAAAAAGTAGATTTAATTTTGAATGGAAAATTGTACCGACTAGTTTCAGGTGTCGTTGACCGCTAATAATGATGGGATCACGTGAGCTGGGTTCCACAAGCGGCATGGACCAGTGTTTCGGAAGACACGTGAGTAAAGGTGCCGAAGAGTGGTCAGACACCGATCACCCGGATGTGCTGATGTGTCCTCGGCAACATAGTGAGAGCGATGTGACATCGGACATCGGTGACTTAAGACAACAGAGCTGGGTCACGAGAGGTGGATCCCAGACCACACACCAATTATCAGTTAGGGAGAAACCTAGATCACGAGGGGTCCATGCATGTGGGGTGGATGACGCGTTCAGGGTAACACCAGTAAAAAACCATTGGAAGAGATACGACTCGTGAGGGTCATGTTCCAGGGGTGAGTTGCTTGCATGACACGTGAACAACTAGGGCACTCCCAGGACGGATGGTCCCAAAGATTAGGTGCACAAGTTGGTACCCCGGTGGTCATCCCGTTAGAGGTTGCACTCTAGTAAGGGAGCCTTACGCGTTAGATTGCCCTAAGAGTGGGTGATAGCGGCGCTAAGGCACACCTTCAGTAACCCTAATTGCGGTTAGCGGAAACAGTTGAAACCCTAGAGTATATAAGGGGTAGTATTAAACCTAATGAGGTACGCTATTCACACGCGAATTCTTACGCAACTTTTACTCAGATACATAGAGAGCTTTTTACAGCTTACCTTTGGTGTTTCCTAGCCCTATACTGACTTGAGCGTCGAAGTGCAAACGACCTCTAGGGCGCCCTTTGTCTTTGCATTTTCAGGTGTTTGATCGAAGAAAGGCACAAACGAAGGCAGAGATAATTGGGCGTGTGATTGTCGTAGACGCGCGAAGATAATCGAGTCAACAGGCACGAACAAAAATTATATTTGTGTTTTTTTTGGAAAAGTAGATCCGTGTTTTTGTTCGGAAAAAATAGATCCAAGATAAAAAGTAAATCTGATTTTGAATGAAAAAGTAAATTTGTGTTTTTGTCAGAAAGGTAGATTCAATTTTGAATGAAAAAGTAGATCCGCGTTTTTGGTTGGAAAAGTAGATCCAAGATCGGAAAAGTAGATTCATGTTTTTGATTGGAAAAGTATATCCGATTTTCAACGGAAAAGTAGATTCGCATATTTGGTTGAAAAAGTAGATCCAAGATCGGAAAAGTAGTTCTGATTTTGGACGAAAGAGTAAACTTATGTTTTATATAAGAAAAGTAGATCTAATTTTAAACGGAAAAGTAGATCCACGTTTTTGGTCAAAAAAGTAGATCAAGATCGAAAAAGTAGATATGATTTTGAATGAAAAAGTAGATTCAAGATCGGAAAAGTAAATTTGGTTTTTTATCGATAAAATAGATCCGATTTTCATCAGAAAAGTAACAGAAAAGTAGATCCATGATTTTGATCGAAAAAGTAGATTCGATATTGAATGAAAAAGCAGATTCGTGTTTTGATTGGAAAAGTAGATTCGATTTTGAACAAAAAAGTAGATTCGTGATTTTGATCGGAAAAGTAGATTCGATTTTGAATATAAAGGTAGATTCGTGTTTTTGATCAGAAAAGTACATCCGATTTTCAACGGAAAAGTAGATCTATGTTTTCATCGAAAAAGTAGATCTAATTCTGAAAAAGAATTATTCGGGAGAAGTAAACATGAATGTTAAATAGACATGAGTATTTATTAGAGATGATGATGGTGTTGCTTTCATGACCGATTGAATTTCCTTGGATTTTTGTTGGAGTTGGCGGAAGCTTGATAAAGGAGATGGAACAAGGAGGGCTCTAATGAAGCTATCGTTTCCTTGAAGTGCATGAGAGGTAGGGAGTGTGATTGGTTGGACCATATTGTTGAAGATGGTTGCTGCCCCTTCAAGATTTTGTTTGATGAAGGCTTATATGTAGTGTTTGATGAAGACTTATATGTACATTTCATTTGTTTTTTTGCTTTGCTTTAAGTATGTCTTAGGTAGTGCTTAGAGGTTGTCTAAAAGTGGCTTTTTGCTGAGTAACTCACCTCATAACCACTGGCCATGTGATAAGAACAAGCATAAGTTTTCTTAAACTGTTTTTCACATGTTTTACAAAAAAAAAAAACACGTTTACTGCATAAAAATAAATCTGTTCTTTTCTAAATAAACAAATTCATTTTTACACTGATGCCTTGGCTAAGTCTTGTAAAAATTAGATTTTGTGCATCAGGTATTTTGACTAAGTCTTCTTCTTTTCAAAACGACTGAGTTTTAAATAGTTAAACTTTCTCTGTTTTCGTTTTGAAAAATAAATCTGTTCATCTGTAAATGAATAGATTCTTTTTGTCTCTGGTGCCATGTCAAGCTTAAACGTTTTCTCAGTTTTATCTCAGCACCAGAATGGTTGACTAAGTCTCCTCACTTAACAAATTCTCTAACTGCTTTTGAAAATAAATCTGTTCATTTTATTTTCAATCTGTTCATTTTATAACAGCTTTAACTGTTTTTCAAAAATCTGTTATAAGTTGGTTTTCTATAAAATGCAAACTTGTTTCTGAGTTTAAAACTAATTCATACATTTGCAAAAACAAGTTTTGACAGCAGAGAGTTAAGTGTTTACAAAGGATTAGCATTTGTTCTTCAAAGATTTCGAAAATCACAAAGTGCTTGTTCTTGGTTTGGTTCCAAAAGCTTGGTGTGAGGTGTAGCTACTGTTCTAGCAATCTTGCCTACTGGTTTAAGGCAGATCTGTGTATCCTCAATCAGGTGTAGTCGTTTCACTTCTCATTTCTTGTAATAGTTTGGTTGAACACTCTTCTTGATAGGTGTTCTTGAAGAGTGGGTGTGTGTGTGCTGAAATAGGTTTTTTCAGCAAGAGTACCTAAGTTCTTGTAGGTTTCAAGAACAGTGGGAATTGTACTTGGTTGTACTGTGTGTTAGTGATTTCCACCTGTTGTTGGTGAAGACTGGATGTAGCTCAGTTGAGTGAACCAGTATAATTGCTTGTGTTCATTCTCTCTCACTCTCTGCAATTTCGTTTCTGCATAATTGATAAAACAACAAAGAAATAAATTTGTTCAATTGAAAATAAATCTGTTCTTTCTGGGCACAGTGCATACTGTTCTTGATTTCTGAAAAAGTTGTTTGAATCTGATAAGAACATATATAATCTGCTAAAAGCCATTGGAACAGATTGACTGTGATAGGTTGCTCAAGAAACTGTCAAAGCTATTAATTGAACCTTAAACAATTGCTTAAAGTTGAAGCTTGCTGTTCTGTGATTCATTGTTCTTAATTTCTGGAAAATTGCTTGTCATCAAGAAGAACACGCATAGTCTATTAAAAGCCACTGGAACAGGTTGTTTGCAAAGGTCACTCAATTAACTAGCATGCTATCAATTGAACCTTAATCACTTGCTTGAAACTGAAGTTTGCTGTTTTGGTGTTTCACTGTTTTTCAATCTGATATCTGTGTGTGAGCATCTGGAAAACCTATCTGCATAGTCTTGTGATTAACCTTGCTGTATTAAAAGCGTTTCAAACAAAAACAGTGCTGAAATAAATCTGTTCATTTTCACATAAATCGATTTATTTTCTGTAAAACTGGGTTAAACACTGTTTCTGCGAGAAAGTTTTAAAAGGTCAATTCACCCCCCCTCTTGAACTTTGGCACTATTAAACCCAACACATATCACTTGGAGAGGTAAAGAAGAAGATCAAGGTGTCTATCCTAGAGAGTCTAGACAAGGGAGTGAGAATGTTTGCAAACTTGGGCAGCAAATCACTTATATATTTGATCCTAGAAAATGAGAGCCAAGCACATCAATTTATAGGAGAGAGGGCTGAACATTTTGGAACCAAAATTTGAAAATTGAAAATAAAACTCTTCAATGAGATGGTGCCATGTGGAGTCATGCTTTCCATGTTTAGCTCACACTTATTGAACATGAGAGCTTTGATGTTTCAAATCCATGATGAAGCTTGAAGCTGTGCTGCTCTTTGTTTTGGGTTTAGTCTAGAGTGTTTATAATCTTTGTAAGATCTTTCCTAGTCCCTTGCACAAAGCTTGATCAATTTGTTTTAAGAAAAGTGTTTTTCTAAGCAAAGAGAAAACCAACTGGTTGAATTATCGAAATAATCGATTGTTTGTCACTTGGCTTGTTTGAAAGTTTTAAAATTGTTTTTGACTTGGTCAAGTAACTGCCTAACCAATTCAACCGGTTAAAACGACTTTTGAACCGGTTGATTGTAACATTTCATAACAACTTTTTGAAAACCTGTTAATCTGTTTTGGATGTGAATAAAAACTGTTTTGGCAATAAATGCTGCCTTGAACGACTAGTTTGTGTGCTATAAATATAACCTTTCTTTAAAAATAAAATACAATGGAGGTGTCTTTAAGGTTTTCTCTCTTTAGCACATCCTAAAGTTATTCTATATTATTTACAAATTTATACAAAAGAAACTATAAAGAGAGATATTAATTGGAGCCCATTCTTGAATGCTTGTAGTCTTCTTGTTGGCTTTAGGCTTGGTCCTCTCTTTATTTAATTATTCTTTAATTTTTGAGAAGACTAGAAGGAAGAACTTTAAATGCTTGGGTGGATGGCCTCTTCCTCCATTAGTGAAATCCTCTCTTACTTGATCTCCATCAACTTCTTAGCCTCCTTCTGATATGACTTGATGGTAATCACCTTTCCTCCCAAGTCAGGCAGCTTCATCTTCATGTGCCTCGTCGACGCCACCGCCCTTAGCCTGTTCAGTGTAGGCCTAGCCAGCAATATGTTATAAGCGGAGGGGGCATTGACGACGAGGTACCTTATATTCTCTATGCGGGATGCGGCACCATATGTGAAGGTGGTCCTCAGCTCTAAATGCCCACGCACCTCCACCTGGTCTCCCGCAAAGCCATACAAACAGCCAGTATAAGGTCTCAGTTGACTAGGGGACAACTGCAGCTTGTTGAAGGTCGTCCAGAACATCACGTCTGCCGAGCTTCCTTGATCCACCAGTACACGATGCACCTTTCTCCCTACGGTCACTACTGAAATCACCACGGGGTCATTGTTGTGGGGGACGACATCTCGGAGGTCGGTCTTGGTGAAGACAAGGTTGACGTCAAGGGCCTCATCTGCCTCTTGCGCCTCTATCGACATCATTGCTCGGGCATATTTCTTTCGCTGAGAAGCGGTGCACCCTCTTCTTGAGAAACCCCCTCGCAATAGTGTGAATCTCACCATGCACGGGTATCTCGTGCCCCTGATCCTCTCCTGATGCTGTCGAGTTCTGGGCTCCCTGTGGCTCCGCCAAGTAATCCTTCAGGAAACCGTTCTTCACCAGCTCGTCTAACTGGTGTCCTAACGCCAAGCAGTTGCGTATGGTGTGACCAAACGCTTGGTGGAACTCGCACCATGCGTTCTTGTTAGGCCCTAACTTCTTGTCGGACTTAGCGGGTATCTTCAATCTCTCCGCTATATTGGGGACGACAATCAGGTCCTTCAGTTCTACCACGAAGTTGTTCCTTGGAGGCACATTCTCCCTTGTGCGTCCCCTAGTCTAGGGCTTTCTAGGCTTGTATGTTTGCTGCTTCGCTAGAGCCCTCTTCTCTGTCGTTGCCACATGTACCCTCAGGGGTTGAGGTCGACCTGGTGCTCGTGGGCGCGTGCGAACAATGCACATGCGCTTCTCCTTGACTTCTCCCTCCGCGGCAATATGAGCCATTGCTCGACGCCTTATCTCGCCGAAAGTTTTGGGGCAGTTCCTGATGAGTGATTCGCTGAAAGGTCCTGGCACGATGCCCTTCCTGAATGCGTGCACCATTATTGTTTCATCCTTGGTGTTTAGCCTCACCACCTGTGCCCCAAAACAGTTGAGGAACTCCTTCAGAGACTCTCCCTGATACTGTCTTACGTCAAAGAGATCGTAAGAGATGGGTGGGGGAGCCCAATTCGCGATGTACTGCTCTCTGAACATATTAGAATTCTGGATTTGAGTTCTTTAGAGTGTTACAAAAAAAAAGAAAAAAAAAAGTATATCAAAATTCCAAGTACAAAAAAAATGATAAATCAAATACGTCTAGTGTGTAATTCTGGCACAAAAAATACGGTAAAGTGGCAGTAATTTTGCAAAATTTATCAAAATTAATTGGCGCCCTATTTTTGTGTGATTTCAATGCCATTGTTGAGATAAGATCTTGATCTTTCATTGGTTTAAATTTCATAATCCAGTTTGCTTTCTTCAGTTCCAGATAAATCTGTAAAGTTCCAATAGTTCTGTTTTTGTTTTCTTCATCTATTCTTGTGCTTTTCTTTAGGTTTCTTTTGTGTGCCATCCTTTAATTGAGTACCTTATTTTTCTTGATTGTCTTTTCTTCACTATTCTTTGAGTTTGTCATATATCTTGTATTCCTTTTGCTATAGCCTTTCTTGTTTACACCTTTTCTTTATTGTCTTTTCTTGTTCTTTAAGTTTTGTGGTGTTTTGGCTTTGAGAAAGAGTGGTTTGCTTTGACATATTTCATTTGAGAGTTACCAAAACCTCAAGAGCAGATTGGTTGAGGGAAGTATTCTTTCTTGGAGTGATTTGAGTGTCTTTTAATTTTCATTACAGCACTATAATTGTTCCATTTTCTAACCTTGTTTTTCTTGATATTGTTTGTTCTTGTGTTTGCTGTTTTCTTTTTTCTAATGGCTACATATTCAAGTGGTGACTCTTCCAAACCACATTCTACTCATCAAGCTTGTGTTCTTAATGAATTAAAAGAGGCAAAACGTGCCCTTGCCCTCCAAGATGAAGCTATTAAAGAGTTGAAAGACCAATTACAAAAAGTTAATTTGAAGCAAGATAAGTCCTCCCATTCCTCCCATGGAAGCGACCATTCTCATATACATTCTTCCACAGGTTCTTCCAATGTTCACGGCCATGGTGAAGAACATAGAAGGAGGAGACATCACCATCATTCTCATGGAGATAGACATCACCGTGAAGTTGGACATCACCAAGAAGCCAAGTCTCAAATTTCTTTTGTAAAAGTACCTAACTTTAGTGGTGATAGTGATCCTAATGTGTATTTTATTGGGAGGCTAAATGTGAACAAATTTTTAAAGCCTATGGGGTCCATGAAGACCAAAAGGTGAAAATAGCCTCTTTAGAATTCTTAGATTATGCCATGAAATGGTGGCATAGCATTGTAATGGACATTGGATATAACAAGAGACCTCCCGTGGTTTCTTGGGACGATTTGAAAGAGTGTATGCGCCTTAGATTTGTGCCACCCCACTTTAGGAAAGACCTATTGTTGAATCTCCAAAGTCTTCAGCAAGGCACGCTAAGTGTGGATGCTTACTTTAAAGAGTTAAAAACGCTTTTACTCAAAGTAGAAATGCATGATAGTGAGGAAGTTAAGATAGCTAGGTTTGTGAGTGGATATTCAAGATGTTGAACTTCAAGAGTATTCATCTTTGGGATCTTTGGTTCACCTTGCAATGAAGGTTGAATCCCAACTTACAAAGAAAAATGCTTTCAAAAACTCCCAATGATGGCTACTACAACAACTCTTGGAAAAATAAAAAAGTGTTTTCAAAACTTCCTTATAAAGATTCTTCTTTCAAACCTAAGGAGTCTAAGCCTTCTACTTCTACTCATAAATCACCAATCAAATCGTCTAGTAAGAAATGTTTTAAATGTTTAGGATATGGTCACATAGCTTCTAATTGCCCTTCTAAACGAAATATGTTTATACATGATGGGGTGGTAGTTAGTGAGCATGATTCCGAAAACTCTAGACATTCCTCACCTTCTAGATCCCTAAGTGAGATTGAGAGCGAAAGTCCTTGTGAAGGTGACTTATTGATGATAAGAAAAATGTTGGGAACAATTATAAAACCTTTGGATGATACCCAAAGAGAAAATATTTTCCACATCCACTACCAACAAGTTATGTTCCTTGATTATTGATGGGGGTAGTTGCACTAATGTGGCTAGTACAAGAGTTGTGGAGAAGTTAGCCTTACCCACTATCTCTCATACCAAGCCCTATAAATTACAATGGCTTAGTACCGAAGGTGAAATCTTGGTTAACAAACAAGTCCTCATTAACTTTGCAATAGGAAAGTATAAAGATGAGGTTTTATGTGATGTTGTGCCCATGGAAGCAACTCATCTTCTTTTAGGAAGGCCTTGACAATATGATAGACATGTTTTACATGATGGCCTATCCAATACAATGTCTTTTTTCCTTCCAAGAGCGCAAAGTTACCTTAAAACCCCTCTCTCCCAAAGAGGTTCATGAGGACCAAATAAAAATGAAAACTAAAAGAGAAAATGAGAAAGCGAAAGAAGTAAGTCATAAACCGAGTCACCATACTTTATCCACTAAATCAATCATGTTGACTCGTGCTATGCCTCAAGTTGAACCTCAAAGGTATTCTTCTTCTTTATCTTTTTCATTACCTAAGGTTCCTATTTCAACAACAACTTGGTTAAAGAATGTTAGGAATTATTTTTTCATACCTCCTAATGGTTTTCACCATTTAAGAGGTCTTTTTCCAAAAAATATCATCGTTCCCAAACAATTTTTTCCAACTTGGGCTGTCTATAGGACCTCCTTTTCTGAACTCCCACTGCTTACAAATTCTAAGTCATATTTGCCTTTATCTTATTCAACTGTTAATTTTGATAGTAAACTGACTTTTTTATATGCAGGGATTCAGAATTCGTGGACGAATTCTCTCCAACTCAGGGAGCATGATGGAAATCAAGTAAGAGAGGATTTCACTAATGGAGGAAGAGGCCATCCACCCAAGCATTTAAAGTTCTTCCTTCTAGTCTTCTAAAAAATTAAAGAAGAATTAAATAAAGAGAGGACCAAGCCTAAAGCCAACAAGAAGACTACAAGCATTCAAGAATGGGCTCCAATTAATATTTCTCTTTGTAGTTTCTTTTGTATAAATTTGTAAATAATATAGAATAGCTTTAGGATGTGCTAAAGAAGGAAACCTTAAAGACACCTCCATTGTATAGCACTTTAGGCGCTAGTTTTAGGAAAGATCTAGAAAGGTGTCTCTTCACACTCCTTTAGGCGCTAGAATAGAAGGAGTTAGAAGGTAACCTTTCAAGCTTCTCTTGTACATTTGTGACCAGCCCTCTCTATTATAAAAGGGGTGCTTAAGTCTTTGAAATAATAAGATTGATTTTTGAGAGTAAAGAACCTCTACCAAATTGGTGAGTGATTGAGAGAGACTTGTGTCTTCTTCTCTTTTAGTCTTACCTTGAGTGAATTCTTGGGCTCTCAAGTGGCGGCAACAACACTCATCTTGAAGCCAACCATCCTTCAAGTGGCGTGCACATTCCAAGAGCTTCATCCACATAAGTCCATTTCTCCTTCACTTTCCAAATTACCCATTTTTGTTCTACTTGTTTGTTTTCACTTTCAATCGGTGCAATCTCTTCCTTATGATGTCCTCTTTCATTTGCTGCACTTATATTCAATTTTAATCGGTGAAAATTGGTTGTTCTTGCTGTTTTGGTCACAGCCTCCATGGGTATAAATGCTATATGTTGTGTTCTTGAGTTTCTATGCATGGGTTTGTTGTTCAAAATGGGTTTCTATGTGAGTTTGGCTTGGTTTTTGTGTTTTGGTGAGTTTTTGAATGATTAAGAACATTGATCCAATTCTTAAAAAGTGCCTAATCATATTCCAACCCTTTTTGAATCCATAACATGTCCATATCATATCTCTATCATGTTCTTGAATCACATCAGAGGTGCTACGAGAATAACCTCAAGACCAAGAAAGAGGTATTCATGGTCACCACCAGGGCACCGAGTGAAGAAGGGGTCGCCCCTGTAGAGATTGCCCGTGCAGAGATTGCCCGGGAGAGGCGACCTGAACCAGCAGGGGAAGTCCTGGAGAGGGAGATTGGAGGCAGGATGTTCAAGCTTGGAAAATCACTAGGCCAAGCAGCATAGGACCATATCGCCGAGGTCATAGCACGACATCTAGATGCCTTCGCGTGGTCCGCCTTGGACATGCCAGGCATAGACCTAGACTTCCTGTGCCACCACCTTACCATGGACCCTAAGGTCAGGCCTGTCCACCAGAGAAGAAGGAAGTTCAACGAAGAGAGGCGACAAGTCATAAAGGAAGAGACAAGGAAGCTGCTGAGCACCAGCCACATAAGGGTGATCTAGTACCTTGAAGGGTTGGCAAACATGGTGTTGGTGAAGAAGGCCAACGGAAAGTGGAGGATGTGTGTCGACTTCACGGACCTCAACAAGGCTTGCCGAAGGACTCCTATCCTCTACCAAGCATCGACACCTTGGTAGAAAGTGCCTCGGGCTGCAAGATGCTCAACTTCCTGGATGCTTTTTCTGGGTACAACCAGATAAAGATGCACCCAGGGACGAGTGCAAGACAACATTCATGACAGAGCTGTCTTATTACTGTTACACAGTGATGCCTTTGGGCTTAAGAATGTAGGTGCCACCTACCAGAGGCTTATGGACAGAGTGCTAGTGCCCATGATAGGACGAAATGTGCAAGCCTATGTGGATGACATGGTGGTGACCACACAGGTGAAAGATCAGCATGTGGCTCATTTAGAAGAGCTATTTACTACAATAGCTAAGTACAAACTAAAGCTGAACCCCGAGAAGTGCGTGTTTGGGGTGGAAGCAGGTAAATTATTGGGTTTCTTACTCACCGAGCGTGGGATAGAGGCGAATCACGAGAAGTGCACTGCAATCCTTGCGATGAGAAGCCCAATCTCAATAAAGGAGGTGCAGCAGTTAACAGGGCGGATGGCCGCTTTGTCCAGATTTGTATCAGGTGGAGGAGACAAGGGTCACCCTTACTTCTAGTGTTTGAGGTGGAACAACAGGTTCATCTGGACCAAGGAGTGCGAAAAGGCGTTCCTCAAGTTGAAGGAGTACCTAGCCAGTCCCCCAGTGCCGTTTAAGCCACAACTGGGTACTCCACTCCGCCTGTACTTCGCTATGACGGAGCGGGTGATCAGTTCGGTCCTCATGCAGGAGCAGGACCAAGTGCAGAAGCCTATATACTTTGTGAGCAAAGTATTGCAAGGGCCTGAGGTAAGATACTAGGCCTTAGAGAAGGCAGCTCTGGCAGTGGTGTTCTCGGCTAGGAGACTTCGGCGGTGATGACAGACCTGCCTATCCGCAAGGTCCTGCAGAAACCGGACGTGGCGGGAAGGATTGTATGATGGGTAGTGGAACTTTCAGAGTTCGATGTCTAGTACTAGCCCCGAGGTCCTATCAAAGGCCAAGTCTATGCAGACTTTGTGGTAGAGCTCTCCTCGGCAGATGCACTCTAACAGGAAGCCAACTTCCAGTGGGTGCTCTCTGTAGACGGGTCCTCTAACCAACAAGGCAACGGGGCATGTGTTATTTTGGAGGGACCAAACGGGCTATTGATCGAACAGGCCCTACGGTTCACCTTCAAGGCCAGCAACAATCAGGCGGAGTACGAAGCCCTCATCGCAGGCATGCTATTGGCAAAGGAGATGGAAGCACAAAGTCTGTTGGCGAAGAGCAACTCCCTATTAGTCAAAGGTCAGGTGACTGGAGAATACCAAGCCAAGGACCCTCAGATGGCTGCATACCTAGGGTATGTCCAGATCTTGAAGGAGGCATTCGTGGTGTTCGAGCTGGTGCACGTCCCAAGACAGCAGAATGCCCGAGCTGACTTGCTAGCTAAGCTTGCCAGTTCAGGCAAGGAGGGCAGGCAGAGGATGGTCATACAGGAAATCCTGAAGACACCATGAAATTTCACCACAGACAACTGGGTGGGGGTGCACTAGGTCAGCACGACAAGAGGGGGGGCGAGGAGTCATCGGTCATTGACCCAGGAGACACTGTAGACTCCCAAGGTAAGCATAAACCCAATCTTGGGGGAGGAATCAATGCAGGTTTTCCTGGTCGAAGGAGGAGAAACCTGGATGACGCCTTACAAGTGCTACCTGGCTGATGGGATGCTCCCATTGGAACCCGCAAAGGCTAGGAAAATCAAGAAAAATCACTCTCATTGATGGAGATTTGTTTAGACACGGGTTCACCCACCCAATCTTGGTATGCGTAAGCGGAGACCAATGCACACGGATAATGGCGGAGCTCCACGAAGGGATATGTGGGAGTCACATCGGTGGACGATCTCTAGCATCAAAGGCCAACCGTGCGAGATTCTATTGGCCAACCGTAAGGGAAGATTGCACGAGGTATGCCCAGTAGTGCAAGCAGTGTCAGCAACACGCTGACTGGCACAAGGCATCGCCAGAGGAGCTCAGGTCGATTTATAGCCCTTGGCTTTTCCTTACATGGGGAATCGATACCCTGGGACCCTTTCCTTTGGTGATAAGGCAAATGAAGTACTTCGTGGTTGCCATAGAGTACTTCACAAAATGGATCCAGGCTGAGCTCGTGGCCCAGATCATGACTCACAAGATCATGCACTTCGTATGGAAGAACATAGTGTGCCGCTTCGGGGTACCGAAGCCCTTGGTGTCTGATAATGGCACACAGTTTGCAAGCCAACAACTGGGTAAGCTATGCTCAGAAGTTGGAATAAAGCAGATGTTCACATCAGTCGAGCACCCCAGACGAATGGGCAGGTCGAGTCTGCCAACAGAGTCCTGCTCAGAGATCTAAAGAGAAGGCTTGAGAAGGCCAAAGGAACCTGGGCAGAGGAGGTTTCTAGAATAGTGTGGGCTTACCACAACACTCCCCAGTCCACCACCAGAGAGACACCCTTTAGCTTGGTGTATGGTCAGACGCGATGATTCTAGTGGAGATCCAGGAGAGCTCGCCACGCTTCCAGAACTTCGTGGCGAAAGAGTCCAAAGAAGAGAGAAGGGTGAACCTAGACCTACTAGATGAAGTCAGGGAGGAAGCAAAAATTAAAGTTGAAGCATTAAAGACAAGGGTGGAGTATAAGCACAACTCGAAGCTGAAGCCTTGCCAATTCCAGGTTCTGACCTGGTGATGCGGAAGGCCCACCCATATCAGCTAGAGACCAAGTTGTCCACCAAGTGGACTGGTCCTTTCAGAGTAACAAAGGCCCTTGGGAATGGGGGATACAGGCTTGAGACGCTGGAGGGAGGCGCGATTCCTCGTACATTGAATGCGACCAACCTCAAGTTTTATTTCAGTTGAACAGTAGCATTGTACATAGTTCTTAGGGGACACTCTTTTTTCCCTTATAAGGGTATTTTAATGAAGTCACCCAATAAATTTCGATTGAAGTATATTCTCGAATTTTTGTACAATGCAGATATGAACTGTTTCCCTTGCGCTAGAGGTCTCGGGTGTGGGAAAGGTGAGTTCGCAGAGAACACCTCCCCCCTCGAGTGAGAGCGCTAAGGTCAAACGAAGTGGTTCACCAGTGAAATCCTCCTCGCCTTTGAGCGAAGAGGAGGTCAACTATGCACTCGTTCCCTTGCGTTAGAGGTCTCGGGTGTGGGAAAGGTAAGTTCGCAGAGAATGCCTCCCCCCTCGACTTAGAGCGCTAAGGTCGAACGAAGTGGTTCACCAGTGAAATCCTCTTCGCCTTTGAGTGGAGGTCAGTTGTGAATCCTTCGTTTGGGTTAGAAGTCTCAAGAGTGGGAAAGGTAGGTTCGCAGAGAATACCTCCCCCTTGAGTGAGAACACCAAGAACGGACAAGTGTGATTCACCAGTTAAATCCTATTTCGCCCTTAAGTGAAGATGAGGTCAGATACGGGCCGTTCCCTTGTGTTAGAGGTCTCGAGCGCGGAAAGGCAGGTTCGCAGAGAATGCCTCCCCCTCGAGTGAGAACGCTAAGGTTGAGAGAAATGGTGCATCAGAGAAATCCTCTTTCATGAGGTCAGTCACAAGCTTTCCCTTGGGTTAGAAGTCTCGGGAGCGAGAAAGGTAGGTTCGCAGAGAACACGTCCCCCTCAAGTGAGAACGCCAAGGTTGAACAACACAGTTTACAGTTAAGTCCTCCCTTGATTTTAAGCAAGGGCGAGGTTCAAGTGTTTGTCAAAGCCGTTGTTAGAAGCGTCAGTGCGAGGTGCAAAAGTTAATAGTCAAAGACGAAGATCGCAAGTTAAAGCAAGTACTGCGTAGCGTTCAAACGGAAGAACAACTTTCTACAAGTTGAGATCAAGAGAACTGTTAAAGTAGTTAACAGGTGAAGCAGTTAAAGGTTCAAAGCAATTAAGAGCTCAGGTAGTGGAAATCAAAGACGTCATTTATAAATATAATTGTTCATCAGTGATACAAATTAGGCGATGAATTCCTTATGAGCCTAAGAGGGAGGGGCAATGGGCACAAGCTACCCATCAACAACCTGCTTCAGCGCGGAGAAGGGAGTAAGGTCCCACTCAGGGTGCACGCAGGCAATCTGAGCTAGGGCATCCTCAAACCCTCCTCTGTAGGCATCTGCGACCTTCAAGGAGCTCTGCCTCAGCCTTCTGGAAGTGCTCCGTTTTCTCAGCAAGGTCGCCTTCCACTCTGCCCAGTTGGACTTCTCGGGAGACGACCCTTTCCTCCAGGCCATTTTGGTTTTGGTTGCTTCGGCCTCTTCCTCGAGCTCCACCACCCTGGTGCGCAGAGGCAGAACCTTTGACTTCAACTGGGTGTACTCTTGACCCTTGTCAAAAATTCGCTTCTTGAGGTCCTTCTTCGCTTGACGAAGGCAGCTCAGCTCCTGGGTCAGCGCAGTCTCACAATGGGCATAGGCTTGGATTTGGCGAGCAAGTTCTTCCTTTGCCTTGGCCTCTATTTCCCGCACCTTGGCCGCTAGATCCTCTTGGGCCCTCAACCCCGCCTGGCTCGCGAAGGCGAAGGAGTCGGCGAGGAAGTCCATAAGGCTTAGCCCCATGCGCTCTTCCAGAGGACCCTCACCCAAGACATTCGCGACTCTCCTCTCTTGAAACCTCTTGAGGGCATGTTAGAGGGCGGAAGACAGCTTGGGAGCAGGTGGCACTGGAACACCGTCAAGGGTGCTCTCCCCGCCACCTTCAATGGCAAGTGGTTCGTGGGGAGAGGAAGCACTAGGAGGATGCTCCCGGTAAGTTGAAGGAGGGGCTTCGGTGGAGGAGTGCGAAGTCGCCGTTGCGACCACCCTTCTTCTTTTGAAGGTTATACCCTCTCCAGTGACCTCGTCGTCAGAATCGACAACCACCACAACAGCAGGTGGGTTGGGGGAATCTTGGGCAGGGGGAGCAACAGCCAAGGGGCTGGCATCGGTGGGAACAACTATAAGCATCGGTATGGGTGCCCTAACGACGAGCAAAAGCCTCGGCTAGCCTGAGTTTCTTCTTCTCGGTGAGCACAATACCTACACCAAGATAATGAGCATGAGTTTTTACGCAGTACAAGAGAAACAAGAATGCAAGTAAAGGGAAGTAAAGACCAAGAAAGGACAGAAATCGATACCAATGTAGCCCTTAAGGTCTTTGGGGTTGAACTCGTGCTTGATTAGCTGAGCGGTTTTGAACACCACTCCCAAGCTCGAGAGAAGCTGACAGAGTTCCCGATCGGGGGGAGTTAGATCCTCAAGACCCCTTGGTCTCTTGAACTTCAGTTTCCCCACCCAGTAAAGGGGAAACCCATCTAGTAGGGTGGGGTTATGAGCAGTGCAACACACCCTGAAAAAATTCCCATTGAAGCCCTTGTAGGGTTGCTGGAAGAGGGTAAGGAGAGTTCTCCCCATCATACCATTGAAGCTTACCCAAAGCTTCATCCCTAGACTCTTAGCCTAAAAAAAGTAGAGGAAGACGTCCACAGAAGGGGTGAACCCCAGGTGATTGCACAAGATTGCGAACGCTCTTACAAACGCCCATTTGTTCGGGTGCAGTTGATCAAAGGCCACGTTTATTTCTGTTAAGAGCGCCCCCTCGAACCCTGTAAGAGGCAGACGAAGTTTAATCCGCTTGAAGATGGTGGCATAGAGGAAGAAGAAGAAGGGTTCCCCATAGTTGACACGACCATCGACGCACATAGGCTCGCCCTCCACGCAGGGGCGAACAGAGACGTAAGCGTCACATTCCCCCCCCCAAACACACGAGTTATATGAGCGGCTTCATCTTCCCGGTGCTTGGCCACATCCTCACCAGAGGTAAGCTTAGAGATCTCAACAAGGAGGTCCTTAGAGGCCCAAGGGTAGAGGTTGTTTTGGTTATAGCCATCTCAAAGGAAGTCAAAGAAGGAGAGGAAAAAAGAAGAAAGAAACTGATGAGAATCAAATAAAGGAAGCTTTTATTAATGGAGGAAGAGGACATCCACCCTCACATTTGAAGTTCTTCCTTCTAGTCTTCTCAAAATTAAAAGAAGACATAAAATAAAGATGAGGCCAAAGCCCAAAGCCCAAGCCCAAGAAGGCCAAAGCCCAAAGAGCCCAAGTCCATCCCATGAGGGGCAAGGCCAAGCTTTGAAATACTCTTGTATAGTTTTAGGAGGTGTGGTTATTAAATAAAGGAGTGTGAAAAATGTAAAATAAAGTCACATTGTCCATGTGACTTAGGAGAGTGGTGTAGGTGTAGTTTTTAGGAGGTGTCATAGTAGAAAAAGGTCACACCTCCCATGTGACTTGTTTTTGGTGGGAATTTCAAATGAGTTTATTTGAATTTTCTCACCTATTTTTCAGCACCTCTAGGCTATAAATTAAGGTGCTGCCCTTGTACATTTCAGATTTGAATTTTAATTAGAGAAACTATACTCAATTTTTGAGAGAGCATTGGAGAGCTTTGTGCCTTCTTCACTAGTCTTATCTTGATGGTTCCATGGTTACCTCAAGTGGCGGCTTGCACACTTATCTTGGAGTCTCCATCCTCCTAGTGGCGTGATCATCCAACCATACATCCATCTTCATGAGCTTTCTCTTCTCCTTCCTTCCTTCTCTTTTGATATTCATGTCTTAAGCTTGTGTTATTGTGTTTTGGTTCGGCACTTTCATTTTTCAGTAGCTGTTCTTCTTCTATTTTGAATTTTGGTTCGGTGCTTTTACATTTCCAGCACTTCTTTTCAGTATTCTTGCCTTTTAGTTCATTTTAATCGGTTCATTTCAGTTCTATGTCAATTCTATTCGGTGCAATTGCTTTTCCTTTCATTTTAATCGGTTCAATTTGACAATAATTGGAACTTCCATATGAGTTTGTGTTTTGGCACTAGTTTTGGTGAGTTCTTGTTCATAGAACCTTGATCCAATTCTATGATAAAGTGTCTATCTCATAACCAACTCAAGATGATTCCTAAGAATGTCAAGAATCATTCTCCTCTTTGCTATTGGAATCACATCAGAAACGAAGGTTCAGTGGAAGACGAAGGAAAAACCCAGGAAACCTAAAACAGGGACGCACCGCAAACAGAGGAAACGTAAAGTGCGGAAAACCTAAATGCAAGAATTTAAACAGTCCCAGACAGTTTTTCATCAGTGAAATGATCACAAGATTTTCAGAGAAAGTGATGGAATAGTGGCGAAGCGCGCGTTTTTGAAAGAGTTAACGTAAACTAAGAAGCGCAAGCAACGTCAAGTCCTGGCCATTGATAAAGACACGTATGCACAGATTAAAACAGGCACAGAGAAGCGTTACTTCGGTGCACTGTTCACGTCCCGTCACACAAAGCCATGTAGGTAGCCAGAGGCGAGGACTAAGTCTCTTCGCTGAACAAGTTACAACTCAAGACTGGGGTGCTTGTGTACCGACGTCCCCGGGTGTCGTTGACCACTAGTAATGATGGGGCCACGTAAGATGGGTCCCACGAGCAGCAAGGGCCAGTGTCTCACAAGGCACGTGAGCCAAGGTGCCAAAGAGTGGTCAGACACCGATCACCAGGATGTGCTGATGTGTCATCGACAGCATAGTGAGGGCAATGTGATATCGAACATCGGTGAGTTAGACAGTAGAGTTGGGCCACAAGAGGTGGATCCCAGACCACACACCAGTTACCATTTAGGGAGAAGCCTAGATCACGAGGGGTCCATGCGTGTGGGGTGGATGACGCGTTCAGGCGTAACACCAGTAAAGAGCCACTGGAAGAGATACAACCCGTGAGGGTCACGTTCCAGGGGTGAGCTGCATGCATGGCACGTGAACAGCTAGGGAACTCCCAGGAGGGATGGCCCCAGAGATTAGGTGCACAAGTTGGTACCCCGGTGGTCATCCTGTCAGAGGTTGCACTCCAGTAAGGGAGCCTTACGCGTTAGATTGTCGTAAGAGTGGGAGATAGCGGCGCTAAGGCACACCCTCAGTAACCCTAATTGCGGTTAGCGGAAACAGTGGAAACCCTAGAGTATATAAGAGTAGTATTAAACCTAATGAGGAACGTTATTCACACGCGAATTCTTACGCAACTTTTACACACAGATACACAGAGAACTTTTTACAGCTTACCCTTGGTGTTTCCTAGCCCTATACTGACTTGAGCGTCGGAGTGAAAATGGCCTCTAGGGCGCCCTTTGTCTTTGCATTTTCAGGTGTTTGATCGAAGAAAGGCACGAACGAAGGCAGAGGTAATTGGGCATGTGATCGTCGTAGACGCGCGAAGATAATCGAGTCAACCGACATGAACAATGCCTATCAACATGTTTTTGGCAGCGTTCACATCTTTTGGCATATGTGATGTTGTTTTCTTTTATTGTGGGCCAATGATACCTAGCCCGTACTATATTGAAAGAGAGAGCTCGTTTGCCAATATTGTTGCCACATATTTCTTCATGGAGTTTTGTTAATATTGGTTCTATTTGGTCTCCGCTTACACTAGTGAGTTGAGGATGAGCATAGTCATGCCGAAAGGGATGACTATCAAATAATGTATATCGTCTGACATTCTTCTGAACAACTTTTGCTTGTGCTAGATTTGATATAAGCATTTTGTCCGCCATGTAGCGTATATAAAGAGTCATCCATGTATCTTTGGTGAGTGTTCTCACCAGTTGACTCAGCCACCGTTGACTTCAAAGGCAGATGGTGGCTCATCATATTTCTTGGTGGTTTCTTCTCTCCCCTTGGGTGATTGAGAGTGGCTCCGTTGAAACAAAGGGGACCCTACCTGTTGATTGCACTCTGACGATCAAGTCAGTACTGGGCTAAGAAACAATAAGTATGCAAAATAGTTTCAGTCTTAGAAACGACGTACCTTTATAGGGTTCTTACCACCTTTTATAGAGGCTGTATCTAGGTCAACTTCCCTATCCCATGAGGCTCTTTCCTTAAGTGGAATTAGGGTAACTAGTAAGGCGTCCTGTTGCGTGTTACACAAGCTTAGCACAGCCGCCGCACAAGACTTCTCTCTTCTGGAGTGCACAATCTTACAGCCGCTAGGGTACCAACTCATGTACCAGCGCTGCGGGGCCATCTGTTCTATAGGTTCCCTAATTATTCACGTGCAATGAATGCAATCTTTCCATGGAAACCCTAACCCTTATGGGCCTTAGCGCCTCTAGAGAACAGTTACTCGTGATATACCTGAACGTACTATACACACCTCATGCATGAACCCTCCCGTGATTTAGGTCTTTCTTATATCTGGATGATAGTTCATTATTATTCCTGGGGCCCACTTACGTGGTCCACTAACGGCACCAGACCACCGAGGTCCTATGTCTACATATGATTACGATGTCTGAGGTCTGGCCAGTACACAAGACCCCTAGGCTCGAGCTGTAACTTGTTTTAGTGAAGAGGCTAAGTGATCGCCCACGGCGACCTACATGGAGAACGAGTGATAGGGCGCGCACAGTGCGCTGACGTGATATTTCACCATAATTTTTCACCAGCGTACGTGTGGCAAGATCAACAGTCGAGGCTTGTGTTCGCTTGCGCTTCTCTGATACCTTAAACCCCTCAAACCTTACGCTCCTTTCACTGTTCCATTACTTTTCTTTGGCATTTTTTCAAAACCTTTCATTTCTCAGAACGCTCTATCTTCCTCTCTCAATCACTTCAACTCCTCGAAGCGCAATCACTCTAAGATATGCCTTTTACTTCATAACTGCCTTTGCTTTATCATTCCGATGTTTTTAATCTGCAGACTGTTTAGGTTTTCTGCATTTTATGATTATTGTTCTTCGTTTTCATGCTTATCTGCTTCTCTTCCTGAAGCACACCATTTCTTTCTCTGAACTTTGCCTTTTCTTATTTTTTCTTCTCCTTTTTTAGCATCACTTCGGTGCACTGTACACGTCCTGTCACGTGAAGCCACGTAGGTCGGCAGGGCGAGGCCATAGTCTCTTTGCTGAACAAGTTGACAGCTCGAGACTGGGGGGCTTGTGTACCGACCAGTCCTCGAACTCGGGAGTTGACCAAGGTCATGGTGGGGCCCCGAAGGCTGGGTCCACTAGGAGGTTGGCAGGACAGGGCAGAGTCTCGCTAGGATCACGAATAAGGAGAGCCGAGGAGGGGGCGGCATCGAGGCAGGGCGTGGAGTCCTCGAGCCTCGACAACCCAACAGTAAAGATGGACCGAAAAAGGCGGTTTTCAGGCCAGACTCCAGTTATCAGTAAGGGGAAGCCTAGATCACGAGGGGTTCGTGCATGGGGTGTAGGGAACGCGGTAGTACACACCACCATCAAAGAGCCATTGGGAAAGAGATGACTCATAAGGGTCACGTCCCACGGGTGATTTGCATGCATGGCACGTGAATAAGACCGGGAACTCCCAGGGCGGATGACCCAGAGATTGGGTGCATGAGTTGGCATCCAAGTGGTTATCCTGCGCCAGTTGCGCTTCGGCAGGGTAGTCTTACACACTAGATGGCCTTAAGACTGGGTCATAGTGTCGCTAAGACGCCCCTACAGTATGCTTAAGTCACAATTAGCAAGAGGAGCAGAGACACTGAAAGGTATATAAAGGGAAACAACTAGCATAACAAGGTACGCATTCCTAAGGACAGTAACACACACAGAGCTCTCAGAATTTGGAGTTTTTGGTGTTTCTTTGCCCAGTGTTTGACTTGAGCGTCAGAGTGCAAACGGTCGCGAGGGCGCCCATTGTCTCTTTGTTTTCAGGTGATCCACAAGGAGGAAAGCGCCGTCGAAGAGGAGGGATTCTTGGATGCACAACTGTCGTAGATGCACAAGACACCTTAGGTCAACCGGCGGGAACACCATTCAAGATAACATTCAATATCTCAGCCCTTTTCCTTTGATCTGGAATATCAATTTCAAATGCTTGAGGAAGACGTCAAAGTATTGTTTCATCAAGTTCCAAAAAGCTATCAACTTCATTAATGAATATGATGGCAGGTAGAGTTTATGAGCTAGGCTAAATATGGTAGACACAAGTTTGAGCATCTCCAAACCACTTGCTCATCAAGTTTGACATTCAACCATTGATAAAAACTACTCCAAACTCCTTAGCAATAGCCTTGGCAAGTGTGATCTTCCCAGTGCCAGGTGTTCCATACAATGGGACACTCATTTGTAAAAAACTTACATCTTAGTCCCTAATATCATAAGCCCTCTGCTTTTCTGCAGCAAGTTCATCCTCACTAGAGCACACACCATATGCAGTACCAGCAATAGAGTTCTTCAAAAGGTTCATCTTCAAGTTGGTCAAATGATTGCTCAAGAGGTGGATTTGGTAGAAATATTCTCTCTTCTTTTAAAAGCAAACCTTCTAGACATTCCAAAGATACATTTACAAATATTTATCAACCCCATGACCACCAATGTGGTTACCATTCATAAAAAGGAAAAAGGATTAGAACAAATGATATAAGTTTTTCTTGTCAAAACTAGGAAAGGAGGAGTACCAATGTAAGCTTTCAAAGCATCGGGAAGAGAACAAAAGGTACGAAAAATGTGGAGACCCAAGACTATGTAGCCTTAGCCTATGATGCGCCCCGTGTGCAGACCAATACAATTGTGTGCACCCCGTCATCAACAGTTAATGTCGTTGGTGGAAGTTAACGGAAGGGACCGAATTGAACCTTTCTAAAAAGTTTTGGGAGCAAATTGACTTTTTTAAACCATTATATTAAATTGAATATTGACCCCAAATGAAGGGACGAAAAAGGTAATCATACCTAAACATAACAACTGGTATATATTTTACTTTTATGTTTGTTTCTCTTTTTACAATGGATTGAACAATGATTTCAGTTAATTGGTTTTTATGAAATTTTCAATTTCACTTAAACAAATGAGAAAATTGCAAAAATCTTTTGAAAACAATTCACCCCCTACTTATTTATTGACCATATATTCTAACACACAAGATTTTATTAGAGGACTCGTCGGCATAGATCGTCCAACATGGTTGTTGATCAAGCTTCTAATTCAGTTCTGCACAGAAATCCATCAGGCACTATGACTTGATTGCTTCTCTTGGCTCATACCAGATTTTAAACTCTGACAGCTCGATTGACCATCCAATTATCCTCCCTACAAGCTCTAGTTTAGCGAGGATTTTCACGATCTAGTAGCTAATCCGTACTATTACGTTGTGATTTTGGAAATACGTATGCATCTTTCAAACGGTTAAGACTAGTGCAAATGTCACTTTCTCTATTGTTTGATATCGAGATTCAACATCATGCAACCTTTAGATAACGAAGTGTACCGACCAGGTCATCGGGTATGATGACGTGGACAAGAGAGAGGTAGGTAGTCAAGAAGTCAACTTGGTCGTCGTGTGTAAACGCGGCGTGCTCTACCGCTGAGTAAACGGTTATCGCCGAGATGTGTCATCGCCAAGATGGATCATCGCCCATCGCCTAAAGAATCAACTTACATGACGTAAGCATTTCACAGAGAGGGGGCCCACACGAGGGAATAACCCTAAGTTGGGCAGCGACGCTGTGGGTCCCTGTGTACAGAATAAATGATCAAGTCAAAGGGGCACGTGGTAATGCCCACGTGCTCGTTGAAGGTACCCAGGGAAAGCTGCATGCATGACACGTGTCCAATTAGGGGATTCGAACAGAATGATGGCGCGATAAATACAACACTCAAGTTAGAGCCCAAGGGGCCATGAGGTTATACATTGCACTCCAAGATAAGGGAAGTCCATGGGCCAGATACGCTAAGATCCTAAAGATAGCGGCGCAAGGACCTTCTCCCAGGAACCCTAGATAATAGCAAGCAACGCAGAGGTAAACCCTAGTTTTCACCTGTATATAGGGCACGAATAAGCCCTAAAGAGGTACGTTTTCTCAGTCCCCAGTTGCATGAGTTTTAACCTAGTTTTCATAAAGTTACTCAGAGTAGTAACCTCTAGTTGTCTTTGACGGCGCATCCGCTGAGAGTACAAGACAATTAGGGCAACACAGTTAAATCACACAGTTTCAATCATTGAGATAGTTATACAGTTTCTAGTTACTTTGGTGTTTCTCGCTAGCTGACTTGATCGTCGGAGTGCAAACGGCCGCGAGGGCGCCCCTTTGTTCTTCTTTTTCAGGTACTGACAGACGAAGCAAAACGAAGGTGCCCTAGCTCATTAGAACAAGCCACGCATAAAGACGACCCAGGTCAACCGGCCGGAACATCTGGCGCCCACCGTGGGGCCGATATAAACATCGGTTCCACCACACAAGATTTCAGTTCAGGATTTTCAACACTCAGATAAGTTAAGAGGGACCCCGGAGAGCCATGGCCACCCGACCAGCACGCGCTAGGAGTGAAGAGATGACCCTACAGCAGCTCATGGGGATGGTGCACGGGCTACAAGACGCAATGGCCGCCTCGAAAGTAGAACAGGAACGCATGCAGGCGGACCTCGCAGCTTCTCAAGTAAGAAGCGAGGAACTCCACCGCACCAACGAGGAGTTACGTCATAGATGGCGGGGCAGAGACGAACCGGAGGCTACATCCCCACCCAGGGAATTCACAACACCGTTTTCACAAGCAATCTTGGAGACAGCAATTCCCAACACGTTCACGGGACCCAAAGCAACGTTCACAGGAACGGAGGACCCCGAAGCGCACCTCACGGCGTTCCACACGCAGATGTTACTAGTAGGTGGATCGGATGCTGCTAGATGCAAGCTTTTCATGAGCACCCTGACAGGGATGGCCATGGACTGGTTCATCAGCCTCCCAGAGGGCCACGTCACGTCCTTCGCCCAACTTTCGAAACTATTTAGAGAACAGTACCTAGCCAACAGAACTCCCGCCCCAATCTCGTACGACCTCTTTGACGTCAAGCAGTTCCAAGGTGAAACCCTAAAGGAATACATAAGCCGCTTCGGGGCGCAGGTGGTGAAAGTAGGTACCAAGGAGGAACCCATGATTGTGTACGCGTTCAAGAAGGGAGTGCGCCCCGGATCTTTCAGCAAGACGCTTAACCGCAGTTGCCCCAAAACTTTCGCTGAAATAAGGCGACAGGCGGTGGAACATATTGCCTCAGAAGGTGAAACGTACGAAAAATCTACAACCACTATGCCGGCGCGCCCCAAGGCACAGATACGCACACAACCCATTCGGGTTCACCAAGCCGTCACAGAGAGGACTGTCACAGAGAGGAAACACTTTGACAGGAAACGCGCCTAAGAGCCACGAAGGGCTCAATTTAAGAGTCGAGTAGAGGAAGGGAGAGAAGTACGCAAACCGCCAAGACACAGTTTCGTGATGGAACTCAAAGATCTGATTGCGATACCCAGCATAGCCGACAGGTTGAGGCCACCGATCAAAGCTGACAAGGTACTAGGGCCTCGCAAGGAGTCGTGGTGCGAATTCCACGAAGCATTCGGCCACCATATCAACAATTGTCTGGGACTTGGCTATCAGTTGGATGAGCTCGTTAAGAGCGGTTTCCTGAAGGATTACTTGATGGAGAAACAGGCGGGACGACCACCAGGCTCGCAAGCAGGAGGCAGTGAGGGGCAACAGCACGAGGCACCCGTCCTCGGTGAAATCCACACCATAGCTGGTGGGTTCTCGGGTGGCGGATGTACGGTGTCGCAGCGTAAGAAATATGCAAGGTCCGTAATGTCAGTAGAAGTTTTCGAGGACCACTCACCCGATGTGGACATCACGTTCACTAAGGGAGACCTCAGGGATGTGGTGCCGCATGACAACGATCCCATTGTGATCTCGCTCGTCACGGCAGGAAGAACAGTTCATCGGGTCTTGGTCGATCAAGGGAGCTCGGCAGACGTGATGTTCTGGCCAACCTTCGAAAGGCTACAACTATCCACGGATCAGTTGAGGCCATATGGGGGCTGCTTATACGGTTTTGCAGGCGATCAAGTCGAAGTCAGGGGATACATCGAGTTGAGAACGACATTCACAGATGGGACCGCCTCGCGCACGGAGAAAGTCAAATACCTTGTCGTGAACGCCCCTTCAGCGTATAATATCTTACTGGGAAGGCCAACACTCAATAGGATAGGGGCTGTACCCTCCACGAGGCACATGAAGGTCAAGTTACCTTCAATGGAAGGGGTAATCGTCACCATCCGATCTGACCAAGAGGAGGCAAAGAGATGTTATGAAAATAGCCTCAAGAACAGGCGATCAGTATGCCATGTGACCACGACACCACCTCCCGGTGCGAAGGATACGCAGGAAGGCCGACGGACCATGGATGCGGCGACAGAAGGAACCACCGAAGGCGATGCGGGTATGGACATGACGTTGGAGGTAGCCATAGACGGCGACATAACCATGGGAGATGTCGAGTCGGAGCCTGAGAATAGCGCTGGAGTAGAAGAAGAGGAGAGCAGCCCAGAGGCCGCCAGGGAGTCAAGCATTGTGAGAGCCTTGCTCGCTAGCGAGAGGAGGCCACACCCAGTTGGAGATTGGCTCGAGAAGGAGATCGGTGGTAAAATTTTCAAGTTGGGGAAAAATTTAGACGACGGGACACAGGAGCAAATCGCCAAGGTGATAGGCAAGCATCTAGACGCGTTCGCATGGTCTGCCTCGGATATGCCAGGAATCGACCCCGATTTTTTATGTCATCGCCTAGCAATGGACCCCCAGGTCAGACCAGTCCGACAAAGAAGAAGAAAGTTCAATGAGGAAAGGAGACAGGCGATCAGGGATGAAACGCAAAAACTCCTCGAGGCAAGCCACATCAAGGAGATACAGTACCCGGAATGGCTAGCCAATGTCGTGTTGGTAAAGAAGAGCAATGGGAAATGGCGAATGTGTGTGGACTTCACAGATCTAAATAAAGCCTGTCCAAAGGATTCCTATCCTTTGCCAAGTATTGACGCCCTAGTGGACAGCGCAGCAGGATGTAAATTGTTGAGTTTCTTGGACGCGTTCTCGGGGTACAACCAAATTAAGATGCACCCCATGGATGAGGAAAAAACTGCCTTCATGACGGAGAAGTCGTGTTATTGCTAGAAAGTAATGCCTTTTGGGCTTAAGAACGCGGGAGCCACGTATCAAAGATTGATGGACAAAGTGCTTGCACCTATGCTTGGGAGAAACGTGCAAGCTTACGTCGACGATATGGTCGTAACATCCCTAGAGAAGAACCAGCATATAGCTGACTTGGAGGAGCTATTCGTTACGATAGCCAAATACAAGCTAAAGCTGAACCCCGAGAAGTGCATTTTCGGCGTAGAAGCGGGAAAGTTCTTGGGTTTCCTCTTGACCGAAAGAGGGATCGAAGCAAACCCTGACAAGTGTGCGGCCATTCTGGCAATGAGGAGCCCTGCTACGGTGAAGGAGGTGCAGCAGCTCATGGGCCGGATGGCCGCCCTGTCGCGATTTGTGTCTGCCAGTGGAGAAAAGGGTCACCCCTATTTCCAATGCTTGAAAAGGAACAATAGATTTGTCTGGACGAAGGAGTGCGAAGAGGCTTTCGTAAAACTCAAAGGGTACTTGGCAAGCCCGCCGGTCCTGTGCAAACCCCAAGTAGGAGCGCCCCTCAGACTATACTTCGCCGTAACTGAGAAGGCGCTGAGTGCGGTGCTCGTCCAGGATCAGGATCAAGTTCAGAAGCCCGTTTATTTTGTCAGCAAGGTATTGCGGGGCCCAGAAGTGAGATATCAGGCCTTGGAGAAAGCGGCATTGGCAGTAGTGTTTTCCGCGAGGAGGTTGCGCCACTACTTCCAGAGTTTTACAGTGTTGGTAATGACGGACTTACCTATCCAGAAGGTCCTAAAGAAACCAGATGTGGCTGGAAGAATGGTAAAATGGGCGGTAGAGTTGTCGGAGTTCGATATCAAGTATGAGCCCCGGGGACCGATCAAGGGACAAATCTTCGCTGACTTCGTGGTCGAATTATCTTCTGAAACAGTGCAAAGCGCCGGAGATGGTTTTCGTTGGGTGCTCTCAGTGGACGGATCCTCCAACCAGTTGGGCAGTGGGGCCGGGGTAATTCTTGAAGGACCCAACGACGTGCTGATAGAACAGTCCCTAAAATTCGCCTTTAAAGCCAGCAACAACCAGGCGGAATACGAGGCTTTGATCGCTGGCGTTTTGTTGGCAAAGGAGATGGGAGCAAGGGTGCTTTTGGCCAAAAGCGATTCATTGCTAATCACAGGCCAAGTAATCGGCGAGTTCCAGGCTAAAGATCCGCAGATGGCAGCTTATCTGGAGTATGTGCAGGAGTTGAGGAAGTGTTTTGTTTCGTTCGAAGTAGTGCATGTGCCAAGGGAGCAGAACGCCCGGGCCGACTTACTAGCAAAGCTCGCCAGTTCGGGCAAGGGGGGCAGGCAGAGGACCGTCATACAAGAGACCCTGAAGACACCTCGAGCGTTCGTGGCAGACCACCAAGTTCTCCAAATCTGCAAGTCAAAGGAAGGGATGGCAAGAAGTCATAAGTCCCTATCTCAGGAGACCTTGAGAACGCCAAGGGTTAGAGCACATCCAGTAGGGGAGATAAAAATGACGCAAGTTTGCGCCGTCCACGAGCCGGACACATGGATTACGCCATACCAGCGATACATCACAGATGGCTTACTCCCAATGGACTCGACGGAAGCTAGGAAGGTAAAGAGGAACTCCAGCAAGTTCACCCTCATTGATGGTGAGTTGTACAGGTTTGGGTTCACACACCCCCTGTTAGTATGTGTGCATGGAGAGAGGTGCACGAGAATTATGGTCGAGCTTCATGAAGGGATTTGCGGGAGTCACATCGGAGGTCGAGCCTTGGCAACAAGAACCATTCGTGCGGGTTATTATTGGCCGACAATGAGGGAAGACTGCAAGCGATATGCCCAACGTTGCAAGCAGTGCCAGGAGCACGCCGATTGGCACAAGGCGCCTCCGGAAGAGTTGAAATCAATCTACAGTCCCTGGCCTTTCCACACATGGGGAATCGATATCCTGGGACCCTTCCCATTGGCGATTAGGCAGATGAAGTATTTGGTTGTGGCAGTCGAATACTTCACGAAGTGGATTGAAGCAGAACCAGTAGCCCAGATCACAACGCACAAGATACAGAACTTCGTATGGAAGAATATTGTGTGTCGCTTCGGTGTGCCCAAGCGTTTGGTGTCGGATAACGGGACTCAGTTCGCAAGTCACCTGCTGAAGAAGCTATGCGAGGACGTTGGAACTCAACAGGTGTTCGCTTCTGTGGAACACCCGCAAACGAATGGGCAGGTAGAGTCGGCTAATCGGGTTTTACTAAGAGGTTTGAAGAGAAGATTGGAGAAGGCCAAAGGGTCTTGGGCCGAGGAAATTCCCCGTATAATATGGGCATACCACACCACTGAACAGTCAGGAACCCACGAAACCCCGTTCAGCTTGGTGTACGGGTGCGATGCAATGATCCCAATTGAAATCCAAGAAAGCTCGCCGAGATTCCAAAACTTCGTGGCAGAAGACTCTAATGCAGAAAGGAGGATGAACTTAGACTTGTTGGATGAGGTCAGGGAGGAGGCAAGGGTAAAGGCCGAGGCGATAAAAAGAAGAGTCGAGCGCTCGTACAATTCTAGGGCAAGGCCAAGACAGTTCAGAGATGGTGACCTGGTAATGAGGAAGGCCCACCTGTACGAGATGCAGAATAAACTGTCACCCAAATGGACGGGACCGTTTAGAATAACCGAAGCACTCGGGAATGGCGCCTATCGTTTGGAAACACTGGAGGGAGGGGCGATTCCTCGCACTTGGAACGCTACTCACCTCAAGTTTTATTACAGTTGAAACATTGTAAGTAGCAGTTAATTCGAACAGTCAAGTGAAAACAGTTTTTCAAGGTGGCGCTCTTTTTCCCTGAGAAGGGTTTTTTAATGAGGCCACCCAATAAAGAAAGTTCGAGTTTATCAAAGTTTTCCCAGTTATTGAGCTTGCATGCTTATCATTTCAAATAATTTATCAAAGCTTCCCAGTTATTGAGTTTGCATGATTGTCATTTTAAGTTTTCAAAGAAAAGACTTTGTCGTCCTTGTGTAATTTAGGGCAGAGTCAGATCGCATGCATTCAGTCCAAAGTTTTAAGAGCTCATCGCCACCTCGCGATCGGAGGCAAAAGTATAAAGTTTTAAGCCCTCATCGCCAGTTGGCGATCGGAGGTAAAGGTTAAGTTTTAAGTCCTCATCGCTGCTTGACGATTGGAGGCACAAGTCAAGTTTTAAGTCCTCATCGCCACTCGGCGATTGGAGGCACAAATTAAGTTTTTTAAGTCCTCATCGCCACCTAGCGATCGGAGGCACAAGTATAAAGTTTTTAAGTTCTTGTCGCCACCTGGCAATCGGAGGTGAAAGTTAAGTTTTAAGTCCTACTCGCCTAGAACGAGCATAGGCGAGAACAGAATAAGAAGTCCTACTCGCCAAGAACGAGTATAGGCGAGAGTTCAGAGCAAGATGACAGATATGTACAGTATGAGTTAAAATCCGGGCACCTAGTCCTTGAGCAGGGGTTAAGGGATTCCTTCGGGACGCCCCCTCCTCAAGTATGAATAGCTAGCCCCGGTACCAGAGAAAGTCCTCCTCACCCTCGAAGTGAGTGCAGGCAAGATAAGGTTAAAAGCCCTCAGTGCATCCAGGGAAAAGGTAGCCCCTGGGCAATGTTGAGGCACTAGAGAAAGTCCTCCTCACCCTCGAGTGAGTGCAGGCAAGAAGATAAGGTTAAAAGCCCTCAGTGCATCCAGGGAAAAGGTAGCCCCTGGGCAATGTTGAGGCACCAGAGAAAGTCCTCCTCACCCTCGAGTGAGTGCAGGCAAGATAAGGTTAAAAGCCCTCAGTGCATCCAGGGAAAAGGTAGCCCCTGGGCAATGTTGAGGCACCAGAGAAAGTCCTCCTCACCCTCGAGTGAGTGCAGGCAAGATAAGGTTAAAAGCCCTCAGTGCATCCAGGGAAAAGGTAGCCCCTGGGCAATGTTGAGGCACCAGAGAAAGTCCTCCTCACCCTCGAGTGAGTGCAGGCAAGATAAGGTTAAAAGCCCTCAGTGCATCCAGGGAAAAGGTAGCCCCTGGACAATGTTGAGGCACCAGAGAAAGTCCTTCTCGCCGTTGAGCGAGTTCAGGCAAGATAAAGTCCTTCTCGCCAACGAGCAAGTTCAGGCAAGATAAAGTCCTTCTCGCCGTCGAGCGAGTTCAGGCCAGATAAAGTCCTTCTCGCCGTCGAGCGAGTTCAGGCCAGATAAAGTCCTCCTCACCCTTGGATGAGTTCAGGCAAGAACAGGATACAAGACCTCTTTGCTTAAGCAAATTGAGGCAAGTTCGAAAGTTTTAGGTGATGACCTAGAAATACACGTGCAGATCAGGAAAGCGAGATGTCAGACACTAAAAATGACTCCTGCCTACTGCTCAGTAAGTAATTTTGTGTCAAATGTTGTTGCTATAGACTAACTGTTTGTTCAAGATAAGTTGATTTCCAGGAAATTAGGCATCAGTTTACGCTAAGTTAATTGGGTTGAGTAAAAACCAACCAAGTTATCAGGCGATCGCACAACAGGTAAAAGATAAATCATGAGCATAAGTTAACACGGTTCGAAGAAAGAGGTCATTTCAAACAGATTCGTTGCACATAGACAGAGGTCGAGTATGTAAGTCTTTCAGAGTGTTTCTAAAGAAAATGTCAGATAAGAACAAATGAAAACGCTAGTCTGAGGGTACGATTTTGCCGTCTACCACTTCATGGCAAATTGAGAACTGAGAGAGGTCCAAGTCGGGGTAAGCACAAGCGAACTGCTCCAAGGCTGCGCCAAATCCGAAAGTCAGAACGTCCGCGGCATTGAGGTCGAGTTCTTCACTTTGTTTCTTCAGCTTTTCGTTCTCCTCAAGCGCCTGAGCAAGTTTTGCAGCAGATTCGTTCAGCTCCTTATCCTTCTCGCTCAGTTCCTTGGCTTTTTGGTCCATGTCAGCTCTGATGTTACCCAGCAGATCCTCCCTCTCAATCGACTTGGCCTCGAGCTCATCGGCGTAGTCCCCTTTAGCCTTGAGAGTCTCCTCAAGGCCCGCTATCTTCTCCTGCTGATGCATGAGTCTGCCCTCGAGTTCAGTGACCTCTGAAAGTTTGGCGTTGAGTTTTTGGCCCAGTTCAACGCTGTTTTTGCGTTCGCTCCGCAACTCCTCCTTCAAAGCATTCTCTAACCGCGAAAACTCCAACCCCCGCATCGTAAGATCACGCTTAAGTTGTTGAACTTGGTCTTTCGCAACACCGGCTTCGGATTCATACTGGCTCAAGGAGTCCCTTAAAGCCTCGCCCATCATCTGGTAAAGGCGTTTCTCTACGCACTCGGTGGTCATAGCGCTGAGGTAAGCGGCGTGGGCTTTCAAGACCTCCTCGATAGGGGCTGGAAGAACAGGGATTGGAAGAGGGGTCGGGGGTTGGTTCTCGTCGCTGCCCTCATAAGTATGGACAATCAGGGGAACATCAGGACGCGGCGGCGACACGTCTGGCTCCACTACAGGTTGGGGAGACCGTTGAGTGTCCGTAGTTTGCTCCAGAACGCCCCCAGCAGCTGAGGTGTTTGATGGCAAAGCATCCCCAGCACTCTCAAAGGGTGTAGAAACACTGGGGGATTTTCCGCATAATCTGGGCCCGTACTCTCGTTTGCGGGTAGCTCGGTGACGGTTGCCCTATTCCTTTTGCGGATAAGTCCATCTTCAGTGCTCTCGTCGTCCTCCTCATCCGACACCATTATGGGATTTTTCCTCTTGGCCCTCTTTGGCGGCAGTTTCTTTCTCGAAGGGGCAGGAGGGGCGGTAAGGGAAGATGAGCCCACGGGAGGAAGCTCGCCTCGGGCAACAGCAGCTTCCGCCACAGAATTCGGGACGGTTTGAGAGCCCGCGACGAGTTTGTGCCGTTTGACTATAGAACGCAGCCTAGCCATATGATCCTTCCCCAGCATTGTGTATGCACGAAGTGATCAATGTCCACAAATCAATACAATTACAAACACAGATAATTAGCAGTGCAAAGGTAAGCGCAGGATATGTAATGCGAACAAGCTTAGTAAAGAAGTAAAACAGATTTGGCACAGGAAGAGAAATCCAGGTGGAGTGGGGGAACAGACCTATGTAAAAGTCTAGTTGACTCTCATAGAATTCGAACTTGATAATTGAAGAGGTAGGTAAGGTGGTATTGGTCGAGGCAACTTCCTTCCAGAAGTGGCACAGGTCTCTATCGAGCTCCCCCATCTTCTCTGGACTCCTAGCCTTTCGAAAGTGATCCTGAGAATCCTTTTTCCTCTTGTCAACCCAGTACAAGGGAAACCCATCGAGGAGTGTGGGACTCTGGTCATTACAGCAAACGCGAACGAACTTACCCTTCCAATCCTTATAAGATTGTTGGAAAATGGAGAGGATGGATCTCCCAGCAATCCCGTTAAAACTTACCCACAAGCGGTCCCCGGGGTTTTTGGCCTCAAACAAAAATAGGAACACGTCTACAGAGGCTGGATGGCCTAAATGTGCGCAAACAATTTGGTATGCCCTGACAAACGCCCAGCCATTGGGATGCAGCTGGGCAGGGGCAATATCAAGCTCAGTAAGAAGCTCCCTCTCAAAACGAGTAAAGGGGAACCTGAGCTTGACCTTCTTGAACACGGTTGTGTAAACAAAGCAGAAAGGGTGACCATCGTTGCCCTCGCTATCAGTACAAACAGGTTCCCCGGGAGGACAAGGACGAATGACAACCTTGTCATCATGCTCCTTATGGAATGTGAGGTGGGTCTTGTCCCTCAGTCGAAGAATGTCAGCCTCAGAGTTAATCGAGGAAGTTTCATTCAGCAAAGCTGGAGGAGCCCATGAGTACAACAGCTTGTAATCAGGAATGAGGCGGGCAGTGGCGTTAGTTTGCGGGGGAGTTGAGTGCGATTGGTTGGGAGGAGAGGGCGCAGGCCTTTGAGCCCGATTTGGAAGGATGCCAGGGTCTCTAGGTGGGTTACGAGACGTGGAAGGGTTTCCTGATGAAGGTTGTTTACGAGATTTTGAAGGAGGGTTTCGAGAGGAGGCAGGGTTGGCACCTGTACGAGCCATCGCGAACTGCAGGAGAGACGAAAGGAAAGTAAGAAAAGGAAAGTGGAGGGTCACTAAAAGGAATGATTCAATTCGAAAAATGTGAAGGGAAAGCAGCATGAACAACGGGGGTCGTAGGAAGGGAAAGAAAACCTAAAGGCGCAGAGAAAAAAAAAAAAAAGCGAAACAGAGAGCAAACAGCCCACAGCGTATGCATCAGACAGTTAAGAGATGATGCAAGTTGATCAAAATGCGATGAGTGCCAACAAAGTGATAAAGGGCTTACCTTTTTTTTTTTTATGGTCGAGGGAGCGTACGAGGAAATGATGATTGGGAAGATGAAGCGTTCACCAGAGCGTATCAAGGGTTTGAAAGAGAAGCAGGAAGATAATGTAACAGTAGGGGTGGCGCGAGAAGTTAGAGTTTTGAAGGTTATGGGAAGCGCAAACGACACGAAATAACAACCGTCGATGGATCCACGTGTCATTGGATGGGAGAAGGTTGGTGAAGTGTCAAATCAGATACCGGCGTGCGCATTAGCGCGCGAGCCACGTAGATCGCCGAAATTTAAACTCACCTTCCCCGGGTCGTCAGGGGCGATGACGTGATCAGGAAGTGCGAGAGGGGTGGTCTGCAAAATGTACATGACCGCCAACAGGTCGTCGGCAAACGAAGGGCTAGGCAGTCTGACATCGCTACGAGCAGTATGTCGCCAATCATCCCAATGAGCTCGGCGTGATAATGCTGAAGATTCAAACACGAAAGCCCAAACGGAAAGGCATCTGTCACAAAAGCGAAGATCGAGTAGAGCCATAAACAAGGCAACCAGGGACAGGATGTTTAAGGAACGGGAACCAACAAATCTAAGAAATTCACGCCAAGCGTAAAGGCGATATCGGAGTGACGTGCGCGGCATGACAAAGAACATAAGCATGCAAGATAATTTAAACAGCATTTCAGCATAAGTAACAGTGCAGGACCAATGTTAGGGTTACAGACCAAAGTTTGTAGCATTTGCAAAATGGAATTGTAAACCTATATACGTCCTAAATATCTACACAAAAAGCAAGAGCACATCACTCGTCGGTGGTCCCAGGCTTCAAGCAGTGCGACGAAAAGGTCCCGTCTCCAAACCGCAAGGCCCGAGTCAGAAGAGTCCTCTGATGATCGTTTAACTTTGAACCTACGTGAAAGAAAGGAGTAAAGTATAATAAGAAACATACGTGAAACAAAGTATCTCTGAGTGGAATCATAACAAGAAGCGGGAAGGTCATGAAAGAGCCTCACACACATATATATTTTTTAAGAAGCTCGGCATTATATTCCAAGCTTATTAAAGCAGCCGCATCAAATCCTCCAACACCCGCCAGGATCTTGCAAGCTTCCTGATCCCTTGAAGACAGTTTCTTAAGGGGTTTAGATTTCAAAGCTTTTGCGTCCTTTGTCCAGTACAAAGGAAAGCCGTCCAGGGCAGAAGGCACCAAGCTGGAGCAGCATACCTTAAAAAACCTGCTTTCCACCCTGTGAAGGCTTGCTGAAAGGGAGTCAAAAGAATCCTACCAGGGATATTGCTAAGAGTTACCCAAAGATTGTTTCTCTGCCTCTTCACCTCAAAGAAGTGAAGAAAAATGTCCACGGAAGGCGCACATCCAAGGAAGCCAAACAAAATGTCAAAGGCCTTCACGAAGGCCCAACTGTTAGGGTACAGTTGGGCTGGAGCGGTGTTCATCTCCGTTAACAGCTCCCTCTCGAACCTGGAAAAGGGAAGGCGTACGCCGACGCACTTAAAAACTACTTGATAGAAATAGAAAAAGGGGACCCCGTTGTTGGATTGTTCATCCCCGCGCACCGGCTCCCCCATGGAACAAGGGAGCACGACGATGTCATCATCGTGCCTCTTTGCGAAGGCACGATGGTCATAGGAGCATGCTTCCCCCACGTGCTCTCTCAGGGCCCTGGAGGAAAGTAAGCAAGAGTACTCGTCGAGTAGTTCACTCAAAGCCCAGGGATAGAGATCCTTGTGACTTACTCGGGAGGAAGATGGATTGGCAGACATCCTAGTGTGTACTGGCAGGAAAGAAACTGGGGTCAAGGGTTCAGTAACGCAACAAAGAGAAGGGTCGCAAAGAAAGAACGTGGGGCAAGAGGTTCTTGGAAAGAAGGTGAATAGTGCAAGAAAGATACGAAAGAAGCAGAGACAATGAGTTGAGATGCGGGGTTTTCAAGATTCGAGCCTCATGATTGCAGCAGTAAAGCAAGCGTTTCGCGAGTGGGCCACGTGTAGCGAGGTAAAGGTACGGATCAAAACGTCATTTATGTCACTCAGAGAGTGTCACATCGTCAGAGCCCTTGAGGGTACGTTGCGCCGGCGATGCAAAAATATCACGTCAATCGATCGGAAGATGGCATGTCATCATAACGCCGCAACGGCAGTAGGGGGCAAGCTTTAGTCTTTTCGCTGAAAACAAGTTATCAGCTCAAGACTGGGGGCTTGTGTACCGACCAGGTCATCGGGTATGATGACGTGGACAAGAGAGAGGTAGGTAGTCAAGAAGTCAACTTGGTCGTCGTGTGTAAACGCGGCGTGCTCTACCGCTGCGTAAACGGTTATCGCCGAGATGTGTCATCGCCAAGATGGATCATCGCCCATCGCCTAAAGAATCAACTTACATGACGTAAGCATTTCACAGAGAGGGGGCCCACACGAGGGAATAACCCTAAGTTGGGCAGCGACGCTGTGGGTCCCTGTGTACAGAATAAATGATCAAGTCAAAGGGGCACGTGGTAATGCCCACGTGCTCGTTGAAGGTACCCAGGGAAAGCTGCATGCATGACACGTGTCCAATTAGGGGATTCGAACAGAATGATGGCGCGATAAATACAGCACTCAAGTTAGAGCCCAAGGGGCCATGAGGTTATACATTGCACTCCAGGATAAGGGAAGTCCATGGGCCAGATACGCTAAGATCCTAAAGATAGCGGCGCAAGGACCTTCTCCCAGGAACCCTAGATAATAGCAAGCAACGCAGAGGTAAACCCTAGTTTTCACCTATATATAGGGCACGAATAAGCCCTAAAGAGGTACGTTTTCTCAGTCCCCAGTTGCATGAGTTTTAACCTAGTTTTCATAAAGTTACTCAGAGTAGTAACCTCTAGTTGTCTTTGACGGCGCATCCGCTGAGAGTACAAGACAATTAGGGCAACACAGTTAAATCACACAGTTTCAGTCATTGAGATAGTTATACAGTTTCTAGTTACTTTGGTGTTTCTCGCTAGCTGACTTGATCGTCGGAGTGCAAACGGCCGCGAGGGCGCCCCTTTGTTCTTCTTTTTCAGGTACTGACAGACGAAGCAAAACGAAGGTGCCCTAGCTCATTAGAACAAGCCACGCATAAAGACGACCCAGGTCAACCGGCCGGAACACGAAGTAAATCAGGTACTCCTCTTTTTTGATGTCCTGGACGAGTGCAGCGCTGACAGCGTCTTCAAAGACCGATAAGTAAATTCTTATCGGTTGCTCGGGGTTTCGTTTTTGGATTGTCGGTGATGAATCTAAAAGGTCCTTCAACTGTTGAAATATTTTCTCACACTTAACATCCTAGTGCACCATTATCGGATCTACTCGACCAACTTCAGGACGAATCGATATAGGGCAGTTAAATGCCTGATGAGTTTCCCCATTCCACCCAAACACACATTTTTCAAGGTTGAGTTGCATGTCAGTTATTTGAAGTGCATTAAACACTACGCGTAAGTCCTTTGTGTGTTGGTCAAACAAGTCAGACTTTACCATAATATCGTCGATATAAACCTCAAAACTTTGTCTGAGCATTCCTTTAAAGACTTTGCCTATCAGTGGTTGGTTAGTGGCTCTGATATTTTTCAACCTAAAGGGCATGACTTCATAATAGTAATTGGCATTGTCCTTCATGAATATTGTTTTTCTTTATCTCTCATATGAATGTTGATTTGGTTCTACCCAGAATACGCATCCAAGAAGCTCAGCAATCGGTGTTCAGTTGCCCCGTCCCCTAATCGGTCAAAGCTCGGTAGTGGATAGGTATCTTTCGGGCACGTCTTGTTCAGATTTGTGCACATCCTCCACTTTATACTCGAATTTTGAACCATCACAACATTAGCCAACAATGTGACATAATGAGCCTCTTATATAAATTTGGCCTCAAGCAGCTTCTCAGTCTTGGCCCTTGCAGTGCTTCTTTTTTATTCACCTAGCTTCCTCTTCTTTTAGGCGATTGATTGACTTGTAGACATAAGTTTTATGAGTGATTACATTTGGGTGTACCCCAAGCATATCTAATGCAGTCCAACCAAAGAGGTCATCATTTTCAAGGAGCGTTTGTCGTATGAGGGTAGCATCGTCGAGAGACAATGGTACTTCTTTATTTGTGGTATGCTCCTGATCTTTTAAAGGGATTGAACATAGGTCCTCCTTCAACTCTAACCGAGCATCATTCATTCTGGAGTCCAAGTCAACAAGAGCAACCATGTGTTTTTTCTTGGGGCCCTAGGCTCTTGAGACCTCCCTCCTAGGTGTTTTAAGCTCTCGAATGCGTTCTTTGTCTCGAGAGTGTTCCCTACAAGGCTCTCGAGATCATTCCCTGTGAAACTCTCGCGATCGTTCTTTGTGAGGCTTTCGGGACCACTCCCTATTAGTAGACTTCACCCTTAGACTGGCCACATAGCACTCTCATGCCACCTTCTGATCTACATGCACCATGACAATGTCCTCGGACATGGACAAAAACTTCATGACGAGGTGGGGTGTTAACACTATTTCTTGAAGGACATTGAGAGAAGGTCTCCCAGACAGATATTATAGGAGGTTTTAGCCTCAACTATCAAATACCTTTTCTTCATAGTTCGGCAAAGATGTTTTCCTTCACTGAACCTAGTATACAAGTCTATAACCCCCGAGTGTCTACCCGTTGACCGCTAGTAATGGTGGGCCACGTAAGTTGGGTCCCACGAGCGGCGTGGGCCAGTGTCTCGCAAGGCACGTGAGCCAAGGTTCCGAAGAGTGGTCAGGCGTCGATCACCAGCATGTGCTGATGTGTCATCGGCAACAGAGTGAGAGCGATGTGACACCGAACATCGGTGACTCAAACAGCAGAGTTGGGCCACGTGAGGTGGATCCCATACCACACACCAGTTATTTGTAGGGAGAAGCCTAGATCACGAGGGGTCTATGCGTGTACTGTGGATGACGCGTTCATGCGTAACACAAGTAAAGAGCCCCTGAAAGAGCGAAGACCTATCAGGGTTGCGTTACAGGGGTAAGCTGCATGCATGGCACGTGAGCAGCTAGGGCACTCCCAGGATGCATGGCCCCAGAGATTAGGTGCACAAGTTGGTACCCAGGTGGTCAACACATTAGAGGTTGCACTCTAGTAAGGGAGCCCTACGCGCTAGATTGCCCTAAGAGTGGGTGTAGTGGTGCTAAGGCACACCTTCGGTAACCCTAATTGCGGTTAGCGGAAATAGCGGAAACCCTAGAGTATATAAAGGGCAGTAACAAACCTAATAAGGTACGCAACATTTACGTGAATACACACAGTTTACACATAGAGCTTTTTACAGCTATGTTTTGGTGTTTCCTAGCCCAGTACTGACTTGAGCGTCAGAGTGTAAACGACCTCTAGGGCGCCCTTTGTCTTTGCAATTTCAAGTTTTTGATCACAGGAAAGCACGAACGAAGGAAGAAAAAATTGGGCGTGTGATCGTCGTAGATGTACGAAGGCAATCGAGTCAACCGGCAGGAACATTTGGCGCCCACCGTGGGGCCCGATTTAAAACATTGTCCCATTAGCAAGAACAGAAAAGATCCATCAAGATGAGAAACACAAGGCAGGGATCCGTTGCACCAAACGGAGGCGAGAAACTCACCCTGCAACAGATCATGGAAATGATGCAGGCGCTCCAAGAAGCGGTGGCAGCATCAAGAGTAGATCAAGAACGCATCCAGATTGATATGGTTGCGTCGCAAGCAAGATATGAAGAATTGCACAGGGATTTGCGAAATCTGGCATGGGAACGTGAGGTGGAAGAGCAAGAACCTGCCACGCCACCCAGGGATTTCCCAATGCCATTCTCGCAAGCGATCATGGTCGTCGTGATACCAGCCACGTTCGTGAGGCTCAAAGCCACCTTCACGGGTATAGAGGACCCAGAGGCTCATTTCACGACCTTCCATACGCAGATGATGTTGGTTGGGGGCTCCAACGCGGTGCGTTGCAAGCTGTTCATGAGCACACTAGTAGGCACAGGGATGGATTGGTTCATTAGCCTCCCTGATGGCCACGTGACGTCGTTCACACAACTTTCTAAGTTGTTCAGGGAGCAGTATATAGCCAATCGGGCTCCCCCACCAATTTCTTATGATCTTTTCAACGTAAAACAGTATCAGGGAGAGTCCCTGAAGGAGTTCCTCAAGCGTTTTGGGGCACAGGTGGTGAAGTTGAACACCAAAGACGAAACCATGATGGTACACGCGTTCAGGAAGGGGATCGTGCCGGGACCCTTCAGTGAATCGCTCATCAGGAACCGCCCCAAGACTTTTGGCGAGATTAGGCGTCGAGCAGTGGCCCATATTGTCGCAGAGGGAGAGGTCAATGAGAAGCGCACATGCGTTGTTCCCTTGCGCCCGCGAGCACCAGGTCGACCTCAGCCCCTGAGGGTGCATGAGGTAACGACGGATAAGAGGGCCCTAGCGAAGCAGCAGCCCTACGAGTCTAGGAAGCCCCAAACTAGGGGGCGCACCAGGGAGAATGTGCCACCAAGGCACAACTTCGTAGTAGAATTGAAGGACTTGATCGCCGTCCCCAACATAACGGAGAGATTGAAGATACCCGCAAAGACTGACAAGAAGTTGGGACCTAACAAGAACGCCTGGTGCGAGTTCCACCAAGCGTTTGGCCACCCCATACGAAACTCTTTGGCGTTGGGACACCAGTTAGACGAGCTGGTGAGGAATGGTTTCATGAAGGACTACTTGGTGGAGTCACAGGGAGCGCAAAATTTGACAACGCCAGAAGAAGATAAGGGGCACGAGATGCCCGTGGATGGCGAGATTCACACTATTTTGGGGGGTTTCTCAGGTGGAGGGTGCACTGCTTCTCAACGGAAGAAGTATGCACGAGCGGTGATGTCAGTAGAGGCGCAAGAGGCAGACCAGGCCCTTGACTTCGACCTTGTCTTCACCAAGGCTGACCTCTGAGATGTCGTCCCCCACGAAAATGACCCTGTGGTGATTTCAGTAGTGACCGCAGGGAGAAAGGTACACCGTGTGCTGGTGGATCAGGGAAGCTCGGCAGACGTGATGTTCTGGACGACCTTCAACAAGCTGTAGTTGTCCCCTGATCAACTGAGGCCTTATATTGGTTGTTTGTATGGCTTCGCGGGAGACCAGGTGGAGGTGCGTGGGCACCTAAAGCTGAGAACCACCTTCACGGATGGTGTCGCGTTCCGCACAGAGAACATCAGGTACCTCATCGTTAACACCCCTTCAGCTTATAACATATTGTTGGGTAGACCCACACTGAACAGGCTGAGGGCGGTGACATCGACGAGGCACATGAAGATGAAGTTGCCTGACTTGGGAGGAAAGGTGATCACCATCAAGTCAGATCAAAAGGAGACTAAGAGATGTTATGAGAATAGTCTCAAGACAAAGAGAAGGGTGTTCATGGTCACCACACGAGCCCCAAGTGAAGAAGGGGTTGTCAGTGCAGAGATTGCCTGTGCAGAGATCGCCGGGGAGTGGCGACCCTAACCAGCAGAAGACGTCCTGGAGAGGGAGATTGGAGGCAAGATGTTCAAATTTGGCAAATTACTAGGCTAACTGGCACAGAACCAGATTGCCAAGGTCATATCACGGCACCTGGATGCCTTCGCATGGTCCGCCTCGGACATGCCAGGAATAGACCCAGACTTCCTATGCCGTCGCCTCACCATGGACCCACAGGTCAGGCTTGTCCGCCAGAGAAGAAAAAGTTCAATGAGGAGAGGCGGCAGGTCATAAAAGAAGAGACGAAGAAGTTGTTGAGCGCCAGCCATATAAGGGAGATTCAGTACCCTGAATGGTTGGCAAACGTGGTCCTGGTGAAGAAGGCCAACGGGAAGTGGAGGATGTGCGTTGACTTCATGGACCTCAACAAGGCTTGCCCGAAGGAACCTTACCCTCTACCAAGCATTGACACCTTCGTGGACAGTGCCTCGGGCTACAGGATGCTTAGCTTCCTGGATGCTTTTTCTGGGTACAACTAGATTAAGATGCATCCCAGGAACGAATGCAAGACAGTGTTCATGACAAAGCTGTCTTGCTACTGTTACACAGTGATGCCCTTTGGGCTGAAGAATGTAGGCGCCACCTACTAGAGGCTGATGGACAGAGTGCTCGCGCCTATGATAGAGCGAAATGTGCAAGCCTATGTGGACGACATGGTGGTGACCTCACAGGTGAAGGATCAACATGTAACTAATCTAGAAGAGTTATTTACAACAATAGTCAAGTATAGACTAGACTGAAGTTGAACCCCGAGAAGAGCGTGTTTGGGGTGGAAGCGGGTAAATTCTTGGGTTTCCTACTCACCGAGCGTGGGATAGAGGCGAACCCCGAGAAGTGCGTTGCAATCCTCGAGATGAGAAGCCCGATCATAGTGAAAGAGGTGCAGCAGTTGACAGGGCAGATGGCCGCTCTGTCTAGATTTGTATCAGCTGGAGGAGACAAGGGTCACCTTTACTTCCAGTGTCTGAGGAGGAATAACAGGTTCATCTGGACCAGGGAGTGCGAAGAGGCGTTCCTCAAGCTGAAGGAGTACCTGGCCAGTCCCCCAGAGTTGTGCAAGCCATAGTTAGGTACTCTGGTCCGCCTGTACTTCGCTGTGACGAGCGGGCGATGTGCAGGAGCAGGACCAAGTGCAGAGGCCAATATACTTTGTGAGCAAAGTATTGCAAGGGCCTGAGGTAAGATACTAGGCCCTAGAAAAGGTAGCCCTGGTAGTGGTGTTCTCAGCGAGGAGACTTCGCCGGTATTTCCAAAGTTTTACAGTGGTGGTGATGACAGACCTGCCTATCAGCAAGGTCCTACAGAAGCCGGACGTGGCGGGAAGGATGGTACGACAGTGGAACTATCAGAGTTCGATGTCCAGTACGAGCCCCGAGGTCCTATCAAAGGCCAAGTCTACATACATTTTGTGGTAGAGCTCTCCTCGGCAGATGCACACCAAGAGGAAGCCAACTTCCGGTGGGTGCTCTCCGTAGATAGGTCCTCTACCCAACAAGGCAGCGGGGCAGGTGTCATCTTGGAGGGACCAAACGGGCTATTGATCGAGCAGGCCCTACGGTTCACCTTCAAGGCCAGCAACAACCAAGCAGAGTACGAAGCCCTCATTGCTGGCATGCTATTAGCCAAGGAGATGGGGGCGCAGATTTTGTTCGCAAAGAGTGACTCCCTACTTGTCACAGGTCAGGTGACGGGAGAATACCAGGCCAAAGACCCTCAGATGGCCGCGTACCTAGGGTACGTCCAAGTTCTAAAGGGCTCGTTCTCGGTGCTTGAGCTGGTACACGTTCCTAGAGGGAAGAATGTTCGAGCTGAATTGCTAGCTAAGCTCGCCAGTTCAGGCAAGGGGGGCAGACAAAGGACCGTCATACAGGAAACCCTGAAGATACCTCGAACCTTCACAGCAGACAATCTGGTGGGGGTCCACCAGGTCAGCACGTCGAGAGGAGGGGCGAGGAGTCATCAGTCACTGACTCAGGAGACATAGAAAACTCCCAGGGTAAGCACATATCCAACCTTGGGAGAAGAATCATTACAGGTCTGCCTGGTCGAAGGAGGGGAAACCTGGATGACGCCCTACAAGGGCTACCTAGCTGATGGAATACTCCTGTTGGAACCCACAGAAGCCAGAAAAATAAAGAAAATTTTTGCCAAGTACACTCTCATTGATGGAGAGCTGTTCAGACACGGGTTCACCCACCCAATCTTAGTATGTGTAAGCGGCGACCAATGTGCATGTATAATGGTAGAGCTCCACGAAAGGATATGTGGGAGTCATATCAGTGGTCGATCTCTAGCATCGAAGGCCATTCATGCGGGATACTATTGGCCAAACGTAAGGGAAGGTTGCACGAGGTACGCACAACAATGCAAGCATTGTCAGCAACATGCTGACTGGCACAAGGTGCCACCGGAAGAGCTCAGGTCGATTTACAGCCCCTGGCCATTCCATACCTGGGGAATCGATATCCTGAGACCCTTTCCCTTGGCGATACGATAGATGAAGTACCTCGTGGTCGCCATAGAGTACTTCACGAAGTGGATAGAGGCTGAGTCATATCGGCCCTCAAGATCCAGCACTTCGTGTGGAAAAACATAGTGTGTCGCTTCGGGGTACCGAAGCGCTTGGTGTCTGATAATGGCACACAATTTGCGAGTCAACAGCTAGGCAAGTTATGCTCAGAAGTTGGACTAAAGTAGGTGTTCGCATCAGTCGAGCACCCCCAGACGAATGGGCAAGTCGAGTCTGCCAACAGAGTCCTGCTCAGAGGTCTGAAGAGAAGGCTCGAAAAGGCCAAAGGAACCTGGGCAGAGGAGGTTCCTAGAATTGTGTGGGCTTACCACACCACCCCCCAGTCCACCAGCAGAGAGACACCCTTCAGCTTGGTGTATGGGTCAGACGCGATAATTCCCGTGGAGATCCAGGAGAGCTCGCCACGCTTCCAGAACTTCGTGGCTGAAGAGTCCAACGAAGAGAGAAAGGTGAACCTGGACCTACTGGATGAAGTCAGGGAGGAAGCAAGAATTAAAGTTGAAGCTTTGAAGAGAAAGGTGGAGTACAAGCACAACTCAAAGCTGAAGCCTCGCCAGTTCTAGGTCGCCGACCTGGTGATGTGGAAGGCCCACCCATACCAGCTAGAGAACAAGCTATCCCCCAAGTGGACTAGTCCTTTCAAAGTGACAGAGACCCTTGGGAATGGGGCATACAGGCTTGAGACGCTGGAGGGAGGTGCGATTCCTCGTACATGGAATGCGACCAACCTCAAGTTTTACTTCAGTTGAACTTTAGCATTGTACATAGTTCTTAGGGGACACTCTTTTTCCCTTACAATGGTTTTTTAGTGAGCTCACCCAATAAATTTCGATTGAAGTATATTCTCGAATGTTTGTACAATGCAATTGTGAACCCGTTTACTTGCGTTAGAGGTTTCGAGAGCGAGAAAGGTAGGTTCGCAGGAACACCTCCCCCTCGAGTGAGAGCGTTAAGGTTGAACGAAGTGGTTCACCCGTGAAATCCTCCCTCGCCTTTGAGCGAAGATGAGGTCAGTTATGAACCGTTCGCTTGGGTTAGAAGTCTCGAGAGAGGGAAAGGTAGGTTCGCAGAGAACACCTCCCCCTCGAGTGAGAACACCAAGAATGAACAAGTATGGTTCGCCAGTGAAATCCTCTTTCGCCTTTGAGCGGAGATGAGGTCAGTTATAAGTTGTTTCCCTTGGGTTAGAGGTTTCGAGAGTGGAAAGGTAGGTTCACAGAGAATGCCTCCCCCTCGAGTGAGAACGCCAAGGTTGAACAGCGCAGTTCACAGTTAAATCCTCCCCTGACTTTAAGTAAGGGCGAGGTCAGTTCAGAACTTTCCCCATGGGTTAGAAGTCTCAAGGGTGGGCAGGATGGTTCATAGAAGAACGCCTCCCTCCCTATTTGAGTGAGAACGTCAGGGCAAAGAAGTAAGGTTCGCGAGTTAAATCCTCCCTTGACTTTATACAGGCAAGGGCGAGGTCAGTTATGAGTTTATCCTCGGGCTAGAAGTCTCGAGACTGGGCATGATGGTGCGTAGAGAACACCCCCTCTCTCGAGTGAGAGCGTCGTAATGGAGACAGTGTGGTCCAGACGGCGAGTCCTCCCCAAACCCATGGTGGACAGGTAGGGAACAGACACAGATTTCTCCTTGGGCCAAGAAACTCGAGGCGGGATAGAGCGGGGTGTGCCTCCCTCTTGAGCGAGAACGCCGAGGCGAGGACACACGACTCACCAACGACATTAGTAAAGCGTCTCCTTGCTTAGTAAGATAGAAGCGAAGTCAGTTAGAGGGTCTCTCTCTTCCATACCTTATGAAGCAGGTTTGAAGAGCGACTACCAAGAGTTCCCTCTCCTTTGTGTATAGGGGTAAGTTCAGTTACAGGTTAGTATGCGCACCCCCGCTGCCTAATGAAGAGTGTACGGTAGGACGGGGGTAGTTAAGCGTGCTACTTAAGGTTCAAGCGTTCGTCAAAGGCGTTGTTAAAATGCTAGCACGAGGCATGACATTGAATGATCAAAAACGAAGAATACAAGTTAAAGCGAGATAAAGACGTGGCATTCAACAGGTTAAGATAGAGAAAGCAGTCAAAGGTAAATGGACATTCATAAATATAAGGAAGATTGTTCATTGAAAGGCCATATACAAGCTAAGAAGGAAAGGCCCTAGGCACAACCTGCCCATCTATGACACGATTCGACGTCGCGAAAGGTGAGGTGTCCATCTCAGGGTACACAGAGGCAACCTGAGCAAGGGCATCCTCGAACCCTGCAGTGTAGGCGTCGGCAGCGTCTTTGATAAGTTCTGCCTCAGTTTTCTTGAAGACTTAAGCTTGCTGGGTAACTTCACCCTCCACCCGGCCAAGCTGCACCTCTTGATTAGTGGCCCTCTCCTCCAGTTTGGCCATCCTGGCCTTGGTTGCTTCTGCCTCCTCTTCCAGTTCCACCACCCTGGTGTGCAGAGCCAAAACCCTTGACTCAAGATCGGTATACTCTTGATCCTTGTCGAAGAGTCGTTTCTTGACGTCCTTTTCAAACTGGCGGAGACTACTCAGCTTTTGCAATAAAGCAATTTCACGAGTAGCGAAGACCCAAGCCTGTTAGGCCAGTTTCTCCTCCGCCAGGGCCAGGTCTTCCTTTGCCTTTGCCGCCAGAGCCAGTTGCTCCTTCGTCCTCGCCTCAGCCTTGCTCGCGAGGGCGTTTGATTGGACAAGGAATTCGCCTAGACTGAGGCCCGTGCACTCCCTTATCACCTCCTCATCAGAGTCCTCCGCTGCCTCTTTTTCTTGGAAGTTTTTTAGGGCGTGCTGAAGGACAGCGGGTAGCTCAGGAGCGGGAGGAGTTTGGTTATTCCCAGGGGCGTTCTCCCCTCCACCCTCGAGCACAAGAAGCCCACGGGGGGAGGAGGCACTGGAAGGTTGATCCCTAAAGGAGGTGGGGCGACTGCTGGTGGCGGAGTGAGAGGTCGTCGCTGCGACCACCCTTCACCTTTTGAAGATGACTCCCTCCCTAGAGTCCTCGTCCCCAGAATTAATCTCCACAACTCTTTTGTTCTTCTCAAGGGGGCTGGAGCAGGCAAGGCCTGGACAGCGGCGAGGGGAACTGCAGCGATAGGAGCCGAAGGGGCTGAAGCACCGACGCCACTCATTGCTCCTTGACGGCGGGCAAGCGCATCAGCCAGCTTCGCCCTCTTCTCCTCGTTCAGTACCATACCTACACCAAGATTGGAAGACATGAGAAGATAGTAGTATGGTCATCAGTGTACAAGAGGTCAGGAAATGCACAAGTATGAAAAAGCAGAACACACAAGCATAATAGAATGATAACAGGAAAACACAGTGAAGTGAAGAAGGAAGTAGAGACGAACCGATATAGCCCTTGAGGTTTGAGTGGTTGAACTCATGTTTGATCAGTTGGGCAGTGTTGAACACTGCCCCTAGACTTGAAAGAACCTGGCACACTTCGCAATCGGGAAGGGCCAGTTCCTCGAGAGTTTTGGGCTTCTTAAGCTTCAGCTACCCCACCCAGTAAAGGGGGAACCCGTCCATAAGGGTGGGGTCGTGGGCGGTGCAGCACACCCTAAAGAACTTCCCCTTTAAGCCCTTATAGGATTGCTGGGAGAGTGTGAGAAGGACTCTCCCCACCATGACGCTAAAGCTCACCCAGAGGTTCTTCTCGAGGCTCTGGGCTTCGAAGAAATGTAGGAAGACATCGACGAAGGGAGGATGCCCGAAGTGGTTGCATAATATGGCAAAGGCCCTCATGAAGGCCCAATTGTTGCGATGCAGCTAGGCGGGGGCCACGTTAATCTCTGTTAGCAGGGCCCTCTCGAAGCCAGTGAAGGGGAGACGAAGCTTGATCCGTTTAAAAACAGTGGAGTAGAGGAAGAAGAATGGTTCTCCCTCGTTGACGCGATCGTCCAGCATACGGGTTCGCCCTTTGCGAAGGGACGAACCGAGACATACGCGTCACTCTCTCTCCCAAATACCCGTCCCTTGCAGTTGGGCTCGTCGTCCCGGTGCTTCGTCACATCCATACTGGAGGTGAGAGTAGAAGTCTCGACGAGGAGTTCGGCAGAGGCCCAAGGGTACAGGGCCTTGTAGTCTACGTTGGGAGGAGGGTTGGAAGTGGTTTTTGTTCAATCCATCTCGAAGAAAGCTAAAAAAGAAAAAAAGAAAGGAAGAAAATGAAGGTTTAGAAGAAGAAGATGGCGTAACTTAGTAAAAACCAGAAAAACCTCACACTTGAAGAAACCCAGAAAACAGAGAAAAAACCAGAGAAAACCTAAAAATGCATAAATTTAAACAGTCTCAGGTAGCTATCAAGCAGCGAAATCGAAAGGCAATGGCAATGATGCATAAAGGTCTTACCTTTTGATCAAAGGGAAGTGAAATTTCTGGTTTTTGCAGAAAGGAAGTGAGAGCGTTCGAAGAAGAAGCTGAAGCAATCGAAAGAGTTTCTGAAAGTGATGGAACAGTGATCGAAGTGCGCGTTTTTGAATGCTCAACGTAAATAAAGAAGCGCAAGTGGCATTAACTCCTGGTCGTTGATCAAGACACGTGTGCGAATATTAAAACGGGCACAGAGAAGTGTCACTTTGGTGTACTGTTCACGTCTCGTCACACAGAGCCACGTAGGTCGCCAGGACGAGGACTTAGGCTCTTCGCTGAACAAGTTAACAGCTCGAGACTGGGGGGCTTATGTACCGACCAGTCCTCAGACGTCGTTGAGCGCTAGTAATGGTGGGCCACGTAAGTTGGGTCCCACAAGCGGCGTGGGCCAGTGTTTCGCGAGACACGTGAGCCAAGGTGTCGAAGAGTGGTCAAGCGTCGATCATCAGGATGTGCTGATGTGTCCTCGGCAACAAACTGAGGGCAATGTGACACCGAACATCGGTGACTCAAACAACAGAGCTGGGCCACGTGAGGTGGATCCCAGACCACACACCAGTTATCAGTAGGAAGAAGCCTAGATCACGAGGGGTCCATGCGTGTGGTGTGGATGACGCGTTCAGGCAAAACACAAGTAAAGATCCCCTGGAAGAGCGATGACCTATCAGGGTTACGTTCCAGGGGTAAGTTGCATGCATGGCACGTGAACAGCTAGGGCACTCGGACGGATGGCCCCAAAGATTAGGTGCACAAGTTGGTACCCAGGTGGTCATCTCGTCAGAGGTTGCACTCTAGTAAGGGAGCCCTATGCGCTAGATTGCCCTAAGAGTGGGTGATAGCGGCGCTAAGGCACACCTTCAGTAACCCTAATTGCGGTTAGCGGAAACAACGGAAATCCTAGAGTATATAAAGGGCAGTAACAAACCTAATAAGGTACGCAACATTTACGCGAATACACACACAGTTTACACACAGAGCTTTTTACAACTAATTTTTGGTATTTCCTAGCCCCAGTACTGACTTGAGCGTCGGAGTGCAAACGGCCTCTAGGACGTCCTTTGTCTTTGCAATTTTAGGTGTTTGATCGTTGGAAAGCACGAACGAAGGCAGAGAGAATTGGGCATGTGATCTTCGTAGACGTACGAAGGCAATCGAGTCAACCGGCAGGAACACACCATGACAATGTCCTCGGACACGGAAAAAAACTTCATGATGAGGTGGGGTGTTGACACTATTTCTTGAAGAACATTGAGAGAAGGCCTCCCAGACAGATATTATAGGAGGTGTTAGCCTCAACTATCAAATACCTTTTCTTAATAGTTCGGCAAAGATGTTTTCCTTCACTGAACCTGGTATACAAGTCTATATACCCCCGAGTGTCTACCCGTTCTCCAGAAAAATCGTCGATTTGTCATATAAGTATAGGCTCATCTGTGTAGTGTAAACGTCAACATGCTCTTCTGAGTTTATTGTCTAGTCGTATCGATCTTTGTTTAACCCTTTCCACGTGGGGTGAAATTGTGCCCCCTATGATGTAGTCGGTAAAGGGATGTCTTGTGGACCCTCTTTGGGCATTAATAGTATGTACCGACTGATTGAGTTATGATTCAGCATTAGTTTCTTATGGGCATGTCGATAGTGATGGATCAACTCACGGGGTTGATTGTTTCTCTTGTTGTTGTGTGCCCTCAAACACCTTCGGAGGCGGTTGTTTGGGATTGGATTTACCTTTGGCTAGCTGTCGCCTCATCTCTTCATTTTCTAACAAAGGATTCATATCTCCTCCTCGTTCTTTTGGTGTATCTCAGTCATTTCCTTTTGCAGGGTTAGGAGTAAGGACATCTGCTCGACTTCTGACATCCTCTGACTTGTCATGTTTCTTGTTGATATCATTTATTTTGTGATCTTTAGTACTTTCTCGACCCCACGATGGACGTTAATTGTTCTTGTATACGGGACTGAGATAATAAAAGTAATCGGTTGAACAATTGATTCATTCTCTTTGACTATGCTTCTTTTCTTCCTTCATTTGCTCCTGTTAGAGTGAGTAGTGGGCCATGAGAGAGAGAGGTGAAACTAAAGAATTATTATTAAAAGATATGACTATATGTTGCAAAGCAACTATCAAGATATATATACATATACAGAGCCCATGCAGATAAGAGCTAACTGCAAGTGAGGCCGTTACACCAGAATGCCTAACACCCCCCCCCCCCATAAACTCATGGTGGCTTATTGGTCACAGTGAGTTTATTTCTGAGTTGTGGAAATCGAGAGCCAAAGATGGGTTTTGTAAAGGGATCTGCAACTTGATAGCGAGCTGGGATGTGAAGGAGCTGAACATGGTGTTGTTGGATATGATCTCTAACAAAATGCAAATCAAGTTCAAAGTGTTTTGATTTGGAGTGCATAACTGGATTAGCACTAAGAAGAACTGCACCAAGATTGTCAGAGTAGATTTGCGGAGTAGAGGTGGGAATGTGTAACTCACAAAGAAGAGATCGAAGCCAAAGAATTTCAGTCATAACAGCAGCGATGGCACGATACTCAGCCTCAGTGCTGCTACGGGACACAGTTTTTTGCTTGTGAGTGGACCATGAAACGAGATTGGAACCAAGGTAGACACAGTAGCCGGTTGTGGATTTACGGTCATCAACATCAGCAGCCCAATCAGCGTCTGAGAAAGCCATGATAGACGAGGAGGAATGAGGGTGAAGCATGAAGCCATGATCAAGGGTGCCTGCAAGATATCGAAGGATGCGTTTGACAGCGTTCCAGTGATGAACATGAGGATCATGCATGAACTGAGCAACTTTGTTGACAGAGTATGATAACTATGGGCGAGTGACAAGAAGATACTGCAACGCTCCCACAACGGATCTGTACAGAGTAGGATCAGAGAAGACGTCAGATGAGGAGGAGGATTGTTGAAGGCGAAGGGAGGAAACCATAGGAGTGGGTTGCGGGTTAGAAGTGAGCATGTTGGTTTTGCGTAGAATATCACGAATGTACTGAGTCTGAGAGAGATGCAGTCCGCCACTGGGGGTGCGATAGGCTTGAATCTCAAGGAAATGGTGAATAGGTCCCAAGTCTTTTAGAGCAAAGAATGAGTTGAGACGAGTGATGAGATCAGTGATAGCGGTCGCAGAGGATCCTGTGATGAGAATGTCATCAACATACACTAGTACAAAAAGAGTATATGAGGAGGTAAACTTAACAAAAAGGGAGGTATCACTTTTAGTTGAATGAAAACCAAGTTGTTGTAAGGTAGTACTTAGCTTTAAAAACCAAGATCGAGGTGCTTGTTTCAGGCCATAGATGGCTTTATGTAGATGACATACAAGGTGAGGATTGGTGGAAGTGAAGCCAGGAGGTTGTTGCATGTAAACATGCTCTGTAAGATCGCCATTAAGAAAGGCATTGTTGATGTCGATTTGCCGAATAGGCCAATGAGACGCAACAGCGTGAGCAAGAACAAGGCGAATTGTACTGTGCCGAACAACTGGACTGAAGATCTCAGCATAGTCAATACCTTCAGTTTGATGGAAACCTTTTGCCACCAGTCGTGCCTTGCATCGTTGGAAAGACCCATCTGCATTAAGTTTAGTTTTAAAAACCCATTTGCAACCAACAAGGGGTGCACCTGGGGGAAGGGAGGTTAAAGTCCAAGTATTATTTGAGAGTAAGGCATTGTATTCTTCATGCATAGCAGTGAACCAAATGGGAGATGAAATAGCATCTTTTACAGAGGTGGGAGGGGAGGGGATAGAAGGTAGAGAAGTATGATAAGCTCGTGGTTTAAAAATTCCAAGTTTGGCACGGGTAACCATAGGGTGAATATTAGTAGAAACAGGAGTGGGAGAAGGGAGGGTAGGTGAGGCAGAGAGAGGATCATTGTTTAATTCTAATGATGGAGATGGCGTAGAACATGGTTGCATAACAGTTATAGAGGGAAGAGATTCAGAAGAAACCTGAGAAGAAGTAGATGCAATCTCAAACCTGTTGGTGTGATCATTGTAGGGGAACACAGATTCATTGAATATTACATGCTGCGAGATGATGGTTTTGCCTTCAGGAGTAAGACAAATATAACCTGCATGTTGAATACTATATCCCAGAAACAAACAACAGGAGGAACGAAAAGCAAATTTACGTTTATTATAAGGTCTTAGACTGGGATAACAAAAACAACCAAAAATTTTAAATTTGTTATAATCTGGTTGACGCTGAAACAAGAGATGATAAGGATTATTACCACTTAATACTTTTGTGGGAAGAACATTTATAATGTGAACAGAGGCAATGAAAGCTTCAGCCCAGAAACGAAGAGGAAGAGACGCAGTGGCAAGCAAAGTGAGCCCCATATCAACAATGTGGCGATGCTTGCGCTCAACAGAACCGTTTTGCTCATGAGTGTAAGGACAAATGAGACGATGATGTATACCATGTTGATGGAGAAAAGGAGTTAAAGAAAGGTATTCACGCGCATTATCAGTTTGCAGAGCACAAATTTTATGACTCGTTTGGTTTTCAACTAGCGCTTTAAACGTTTTAAAAATATTGATTACTTGAGATTTTTTATGCATGACATAGATCCAGGTAAATTTAGTGTAGGCATCTAAAAAGGAAACATAATAACGCGCACCATTGGAAGCCATGACAGGAGAGGGACCCCACACATCAGTATAAACCAATTCAAGAGGTTTAGTGTAAGTATTTAAGGACTTATGAAAAGGTAACTGATGACATTTCCCACGAACACAGGCAGAGCAAAAAAGAACATCATTGCAAGCACGAATATTACATTGAGAAAGAATGTGTTTAAGAACTTTGAAACTGCAGTGGCCAAAACGTTCATGCCAAGTGTTTACAGAGAGTTTGTCAGTAGTAAAAGATATTGTATTTACAGAACAGGTAGGAATAGATTTTAATGCAGGAAAAATGTACAATCCATCCTTAAGAATGCCTTGAAGAAGAACTCTTTTCGTGACCTGATGAACAACATAGCATGCATTAGAATGAAACTCAAAAGTGACATTATTATCACGACAGAATTTTGAAACACTAATAAGGTTTTTAGTAATATCAGGAACATGCAGTAGATCAGTTAAAACAAGGGGTCCAGGGACGCGCCGTGAGTGGAGGTAGACGACATTACGAAGAGGAGAAGAAAGAAAAAAAAGAAGCTCTTGATACCATGTTAGAGTGAGCAGTGGGCCATGAGAGAGAGAGGTGAAACTAAAGAATTATTATTAAAAGATATGACTATATGTTGCAAAGCAACTATCAAGATATATATACATATACAGAGCCCATGCAGATAAGAGCTAACTGCAAGTGAGGCCGTTACACCAGAATGCCTAACAGCTCCTATGTCTCGAGCTTCAGCTCTTAGTTGAGATTGTACTTCAAAAAGGTACTTTGGTGCTCAAGTAAATGTTCAATATTCAATGTGTATTTAGTATTATATTAATGATGTACCTTTACTTTGTCTAAATAGTTGGTTGAGCGACCTTTAACACTGGCTTTTAATATTGGGTGTTACATCAACCTCAATTCGTACAAGTTTTAATAAATTAGTTAAGTTTTAAGTATTTTATAAATTTAAATATTTTTAATTAATTTTTTATTAAAAAACTTTATTGACAAGTAATTTTTATTGCTTTTATTATTTTCAATAATTCATTTTTATTATTTTTATTGAAAATAACAACATCATCATATTCTTTATTGACTTTTATATCATTAATTATAATTATGAAAAAGATTGTCATTGTCACTATTAATTACAATTATTTTATATTAATCACAAAATTTTATTTTATTTTTAATTCGATTGAGTATGATGATAGTCATATCATCTCAATTAATAAAAAATTAAATAATAAACTCAATTGAAAATTATAAAAAATTTAATTAAAAAATTAATAAGAATTCAACTAAAAATATTTAAATTTATGAGATGTAAAATTTAATTACATTTAAATTATTATATAATTTAATTAAATATAAATTTTATTTCAATATATTTATTTATATAGACTGGAAAAACTGACTTCTCTAAAAATGAGCTCTGGAAAGTTGCCTACCTCAACGTGCTCGGGGTAACACTGTAGAAAGGGGAAGACTAATTCAGAGTCAATCCACACGATCAATGAAGAATTTCCGAGCCAAGCTACTAATTAGGCCATCCACAACGCAGGATATTGGGAAGCAATTACAACTATGTTTATTTAAAGATTGTCTACAACCTATATGGTCCTGTTGAAACTTTTATGCTCTATGATTTTGATTCCCGCGCATTAAGGCGTGAATTATATGGAGTATATAATCAAAGTCTGTAGAACCATAGTTGCTTTCTCCATACCTTCTAATTTAAAGAAAGCATGAAAGTTTGGAGATTTGTCACATAAAAAAGCTTGGTTTTGTTACAAAATGATAGTCATCACCAAATCACATCTTCTATCTGACTAGTATGAGATTTATTAACATTTTTTCTTGATAGCATACCCTGCTTAATAGAGTGTTAGAGAAGATTGATTTAGAGTCAAACACTGTAGGTAAACTAATATATTTCGCAAGAAATTTGTACATCTAGATGGAGTGATTATTCTTCTACCGTATTTTAAATGGAGGATTTCCTTAGGGAGGAATAACTTGCATTCCTGCACGATCGTACAAGTATTTCCCATAATTTACCCTTATTAAACTGAAATAGCTGTTTGAATTCAAATTTTTCCTAACCAAGCGAATGTTTAGGTCGTAAGCAAAGCAGGTTAGTTGAAGCAATCAGAAATATTTTACACGCCCCTACATATTCGCACTATAAGTTCCCTGTCTAAAATACTTCTTTGCTCTCCGCAACAATTATGTGTAATATAATCAAAGTCAATAAATCCACAACAGCCTTCTATACTCCATTGTTAGTTTCAGCCCCCAAAAAATACGAAAGAAAAGTTATTAACCATGTTTTAGCATGCCACTTTACCATTACAATGCTTCAACCCCCAAAATACATGAAAGAGAAGTTGACACTTTTACCTCTATGAATGCATGAAGAATTGCATGCTGCTACATCAGCTCAATAAAAATGCACAGGAGAAAGAAAAACTGCTTGCACATACATCGCTAGAAACGACATTTCATAGACTCTAAAAGCGATATTAATCACAGGAGGGATATTAATCAAACGGTCTCAGCAGAAACACATGTGCATTTCAAAGATTGTTTGCTTATATCGGAAATACAGAAAATAAAGGGGCAATCTACCATGTGCAGTACTAAAGTGGAACCCCAAGAGCAAATATCTATCATTTCATCTATAATGACCTGACTGTTTGGCGCGAAACTATTTTTCTATCAATTAAATCATGCATAACCTAGTAATTCATACTATTTTCTTTGAAACTCTGTCCCCTTGCTATAATAGAGAAGAAAAGAACTCAAGCAGTTTACAAGATATGCCTCCAAAACAGAATCAGACAAAGAGAAACAAAAGGACATAAAAAAGAACCTTAGCCTCAAAAACTCGCTGGTTTCAGGTCCTTGATTTAACCTTGACGTCCATGAAAGAATAGGCTCACTTACCCCTCTTAATGGACAGTTAAAGATGAAGAAGTAGGCAGCTAAATATTATTCCAAGGCAACTCAGGCTACTTTAAAGAAATGTAAACACTTCAATATCAAGAATTGGTAAAAAAGAAAATAATAAGAAGTCGCATGTAAATGAAACGTAAGCTTTAGTTGATGCAACCTTTAGCCGATGTGGTGTTGACATGATAGTATCTCAATTGTATAAAACTCCTCACATACATTATCACTCTACCCTACATTCATTATGACTCATTTTCGTATGAAGTTCACGACAACAGTGATCATCATGCTTATTCACGTAGGTTATGAATATCAATTCGAAAAGGCAACCAAAATAAAAAGTGTAAAAGGAGGCAATCTAGAGTTAAGTAGTGATACACTCCTTATAATCATAGGCGTATGAAAGGAAGCTATATGCAGTATGCATCATGTCTTTAGAGCCACGGTTGATATGATATGAGATGTATGAAGGGGGGTATTTAGGAATATGCAAAGCAGTAACAGGAAATGAAACAAAATTGAACTACATAAAGAATTCACCTCACTCACTAAACAGGAATACTATGGTGTATTCACAAAGTTCAAACCTACATTCTGATCTGAGAAAGACAGATAAGAAATCTGAAAATAAAAAAGAACAAAAAAGAGGTAATATAATGAGCGAAAAGATTCAAGCCTGGGTGCCGGTCAAAGCCTTCATTTGAATATGACTGTGGTTGGCGTCCACAGACGAAGATGCGGTGGGGAGCGCCTCATAGGATCCCAGCCTCCTCACACCAACGCTCTTGGCCACGAGCGCGTAGGTTATGAGAAAGATGAGAACGACGAAGATGGCGTGGATCAGGAACGCCAGATCGAGAATCGCAACGGCCCGGAACTTGGACTCCTCCAGATCGCACTGCGTGGATCCCTCAACGCCGCTCTTGACGTCGAGAAGGCGGTGGCAGCCGTCGGGGATGAAGGCGTCGGCGTAGAGGGAGAGGCCGGTCTGTAGGGACCAGAGGCCGCGGAGGCAGAAAGTGGAGGCGAGCGCAACGTCAGCGGGGAAGAGACGGGGGAGGACGGCAAGGAGGAGGCAAAGGAGCGCGGAGAGGGAGGAGATGTTGGCCGAGACGGAGAGGCACTTGGCCTCGATGGCGGAGGTCTGGAGTGCGGCGCGGGCGGAGGCGAGGGCGGTGTGGAGGAGGAAGAGCCCGGAGGCAAGGGCGAAGGCGAGGTCGGCGGGGAGAGGGAGGATGGAGGGGGATGCGTCGGCGAGGAGAAGGGCGAGGGCGAGGAGGAGGAAGAGGAAGAGCGTGGCGGCGGACTGGAGGGAGAGGAGGAGGTGGACGGGGGTGGCGCCGCGGAGCAAGGGGTCGGAGTCGGCGGAGAGAAGGAGGTGGTGGGCGATGGCAACGAGGAGGGCAATAATGAGGAGGTAGAGCTGGAGGCGGCGAGGGTAGGGGAATGGGTGGAAGGGTTTGGCGACGTAGGTGTGTGTCGATTTCAGGTAGTTGCGCGTGGTGCTAATGAGGTGGTACATTCCCAGCGTCAGAAGTGCTGCCGAAGAAATCACTTGATACACTAGACTCCCCATTCTGCTACTATAATCTCTCACGCGCTCTCTCTCTTTCAGACACTCTCATACACTACCACTTCCTTCTCTTCTCTTCTCTTCCTTCCTTACTGCTGATCTTCATCTTCCTCCTTCCTCTTTCTTCTCTCGCTTAATATAATTTTTTATTTTATTAACTTCAATTTTTATTATTTTTTATATTAACTCTTTTTTATATACCCTTTAAACTATTTTTCCATCTTTCTTCCTATCTTCTTTAAGAAAATCATAAAATGTTTATGCAAATAACAATGTTTATTTATATCTCCATAAAACATATAAAAATATATTTCTATTTGAATTTGGATATCGTTGAACTAAAATATTTTTTTACGTAATTTTGAAATAAAAAATACTAAATAATTATGAGAAATATGCAAAATAAATAAAATTATACCCATCCCTAAGTGTCATCAGTTACAATATTATGGCCATTAGGTGAATAATTATGAGTATATCTTTTTATGAAAAACATTAAAAAAAATAAGTGAAGGTGGGATTTATTTCAATGCATTCAAGTAACTTAGTGACTTGCTTGTAGTGAAGGCAAAGAGAAAATAGAGAATTTTAACTTTATTTTTCTTTTTTATAATATGTATATATATATATATATATACTTTTGAAAATAAGTTGATGAAGGTAAATGGAAAATAATTTTTTCCTCATTTTCTTCCCAAAAGTATAAAAGGGGAGTGAAAACGTGATTTTATTTTGTTTATATTGATGGTTAAATTTTGGATATGTTTATACATGTGTTATTTGAAGAATTGTTATTGTGATATTGATTTTTTTTCCATAAATTCTAACTCAAATTAAGTTATTTCTTTAAAAAAAGTAAACTTTTTTAAAACTATTTTAAAATTTGTATATAAAAAATATTATGAATTGAGTATTAAAAAATAGATATAAATATGTTAAATCAAATTTTAATAATCTGGTTATTTTGATTAAGTGTTTGTCACAACAAAGTACAAGGTATGAAGATGTTTTGTTTGAAAGATGAGAAGATAGTGTAAAATATAAGTGTTTTTGTCTTACTGACGATGTAACATATTACAATTTTCACTTTGTTTGATAAGTGAAATATTCAACAAAAGATACGTGTACAAAGGCTTTAAACTTATGTCGTATCTAATGAAAACAAAAAATTTCTTGAAATTTATTACTGTGTTGCAATGAGTGTCTTACAAAACCCAAGTCTACATCAAGATTATTTTGGATACAAGTTAAATTTGTTTTTATTTCAACAACCATCCTAACACAAGCTTATGTAAACTTTGGTTAAACTATCTTTGTTATAGAGTCTTCACTTCTACTTCGCTTTGAGTAAAATGCTCTCTGGCCTATTATTAATAAGTATCGTCAACTATCAGGGTGTTGTTTGAAGAAGTGACTAACATTTAATGTTGCATGAAGGGCATGTGCATTTAATGCATTTCTACATCTACGCTTGTCAAACGATAAAAGATGAAACTATCTAAGTTCAAAAGCTCTAAATGGAAAGAAAGAGATTTGCAAATGTTCTTTCTTCCAAGCACTGTATAAGGGTATCCATTGAAGAATAAGGTAGATAAATGATCAATTGTTAAGTGTTAAGGTAGATAAATGATCAATTGTTAAGTGTTAAAACGCTATCAAACATTTCTATGTCCTTAAAAGCTTTATAGAGAATATCCATTGAAGAATAAGGTAGATAAATGATCAATTGTTAAGTGTTAAAACGCTATCAAACATTTCTATGACCTTAAAAGCTTTATAGAGAATATCCATTGAAGAATAAGGTAGATAAATGATCAATTGTTAAGTGTTAAGATAGATAAATTATCAATTGTTAAGTGTTAAAACGCTATCAAACATTTCTATGACCTTAAAAGCTTTATAGAGAATATCGTCGTGTTCATATAACAAACTAGAAAAGAGTTCATATATTTGTATATATTGTAAGAAGTTAACACTTTATACTAGCAAATCCTTGTTATCTTGGTGATCACATTCTTATACAAATCTGCACACGAAATCACAATTCGATACAATTGAGGAATGAAGGAAAGAACTCTTGGATATGGGGTTTTGGGCGTAGGGGTTGAGTGAAGGAGAACCTAATAATTGGAATGATACACTGGGGAATTGAAAACTCCATCCTACCAAGTTTGATAACCCCATCAACTACTCAACATTTCATGATTGGTGGAGTTATATCGATATTTTTATAGCTAATATTTCTTTGTAATAATGAGAAATTAGTGTACCCAATGAAGAGTATAAGTTCTTAATCTCTTGGCTCTAAAAAGAGCAATTACTCAAATGAGTGTATGATACATATAATGTCATGGTTAGAATAAATTATCTTAGAATCCTCTAATTTGTGTGATGGTAAAAGATTACCACCAATATAGATGAATGATTCCACACTCATTTCTTACTTAAAGCAAGTGGGAATGACTTGGATGCAGATGGTATGCTAATCAAGAGATAAGGTTGATTACATATCAAGGCGACACAAGTTTCTATTTAGTCTTACTAATCCCCATGTTTCGTATAATTAGTGTACAACTTACTTTTTCATTGTCGTCTTTAGTTCGTTTTTTAGATGACCACCCATTGTTAAACTTGAGGTACATGACTCACACTAGTTTGAAAAGTTCTAACAACAACACATCTTTTAGCCCAATTTGCACATGTTGAATATGAGTTTGATCCACTAACCAATTTGCACATCTTTTAGCCCAATTTGCACATGTTGAATATACTTTCTTCACTAGCGTACACGTGGCAAGTTAACGGTAGAGGCTCGTTGTCGCTTGCGCTTCTCTGATACCTTAAACCCCTCATACCCTACGTTTCTTTCATTGTTCCATTACTTCTCTTAGACTTCTCATTTCTTCGAACGCTCATTTCTCAGAACACTCTGCCTTCTCTCCTCTCTTACTCAACTCCTCAAATCGCGATTACTTCAAGGTATGCCCTTTACTTCATTATCGCCCTCGTCTTACTATTCTGATGCTCATAACATGCTTTAACTGTTCTGGGACTGTTTATGTTTTCTGGACTTTATGATTTACGTTCATCATTTTCGCATCTCTCTATTTTTTCAATTTCTGAAGTGCACCAACTCCTTTCTCTAAACTCTGCCCTTTTCTTCTTTTTTTCCCTCTCCTTCTTTAGCCTTTCTTCTCGAGATGGCTCGAACGAAAACTACTCCAAACCCACCTCATTCCATCGACTACAAATCTTTATACCATTGGGCTCCTGACAACCTTCTAGCCGAAACCTCGAAAATCACCTCCTTTGAGGATATACAGGCGTATAAGGAGGACGAGTCTAGCCATAAAACTTGTATTTTTGGGAAGGAGCATGACAGGTTCGTGAAGGTCCTGCCCTGCAGGAAAGGCGAACCTGTATGCATTGGTGAATCTGCGGACTCAGAAGATCCCTTCTTCTACGTATATTCCACCGTCTTCAAAAGGCTCAAGCTTCGCCTACCATTCATTAGGTTCGAGCACGCCCTTCTTACCGAGGTCAACATGGCCCCTGCCTAGCTACATCCAATAGCTGGGCATTCGTCAGGGCCTTTTCTATTCTCTGCGACCACTTTGGCCATACGCCATCGGTGGATGTCTTTCTATACTTCTTCGAGGCTAAGAGTCTAGGGAAGAAGCTGTGGATGAGCTTCAATGGGGTCGCTGGAAGAGTTTTGTTGTCCCTCTTCCAGCAATCATACAAGGGCTTCAAAGGGAAGTTCTTCAAAATTCGTTGCAGCATGTTTGACCCCACCTTGTTGGACGGGTTCCCTCTTTACTGGGTGAAAGAACCAGGGCTCAAGAAACCTAGGTGCCTTGAGGACTTAACCCCGCGTGACCGAGAAGTGTGCGAGTTCTTCTCCAACCTGGGAGTGGTGTTTAGCACCGCCAAGTTGATCAAACTCGAGTATAGCCTCGGGTCCCTTAAGGGTTATATTGGTATCCCTCTTCCCCTGTTTATGTTTATGTTTCTCTTTACTTGTGTGTGTTACTGGTTTATACTCTTATGTGTTTCATCTTCTTGTGCAGGTATGGTACTTAACGCTGATAAGAGGAGGCAGCTAGCTGTTGTGGCTCATCAACTCAAGGTTGCTCCTGACCCCTCTGTCGCTGATGCCTCTACCCCTGCCACATCTGCTCCAAGCCCTTCTGCCCCAGCCCCCATAGATTAAAGGCAGAAGGGGGTAGCTGAGGTCGCTGACCTCGTCTTCAAGAGGTAGCGAAAAACTGATGTTGCAGTTCCCTCGCCTTCAGCCTCAGACGATCGTGCCCATTCCTTCAGGGAGCACCCCCGTAGTGCCTCTTCCCCTCACGACCTTGTGGTGCAAGAGGGTAGGGGAGAGTGCTTCAGGGGGCGATCACGGCGCACCTCCTACTGACTTGCCTGCCTTTCTCCAACGGGACCTGCAATCCTTCCAGAATCAGGAGAGGTTGGAGAACATGGAGGAGGACCCTCTAATAGAGCATGCGTCAATGTGCCTTGGGGACATTCTCGTCGCATCCAGTCTCACTTTAACTAAGATGCAGAAATTGAAGGAGGCAGCTAGCCAGGACGCCCTTCTGATTAAAGAGCTCAAACATCGCGAGACCGCTATTTACTTGGAGGTGTTGGATCTTCGCAAATCTGAGCTAGCAACTAAGAAGCTCTAGTTCGAGAAGTCCCAAGAAACTCTGGGGGCTCATGCCAAAGTCTTGGATCTCTGGACTAAAGTGGTTGGCTTGAAGGAAGAGGGGGCCCGATTGCAGGAGAAATCGGCCAAGCTTGAGGAGGAGTCAGTTCAACTCAAGAAGAAGTCATCCCAACTGGAGGAACAGTTTGCCAAGCTGAAGGAAAAATTAGCCCGTAAGGACAAGCTCTTCCAACAGACTAAGAAGGAGCTTACCAACGACGTTGCAGGGTTTGAAGATGCCATAGCCCAGGTTTCCTGTGTGCATCCTGGGTAGATCTCTCCCAAACTGGGTTGGCAAAGAAGGTCGCAGATGGGCAGCTGATGGATGCTGATATGTGATGATTTATCTTTGTAATTACTTGGCAGCCTAATGAACAATTGATAACTCTGTACATATTAATATATTCCTATTTATGAAATTTGCTTTCATCTTGATTTTCTTCTTGTGTTTGTTGTTGGCTTCCTTTCTTGTATCGAATTAGCCTAACAACGCTTTAGGGCCACTCCTACTTAAGTAGCACGCTTCTTTACCACCTGCTTGATCTTACCTTTCTTCAACGTATTAAGGTAGAGGCGATGTTTGCTTAAACTCTTACTTAGCCCTATCCTTTGTCAGACAAAGATAAAGAAGATGTTGTTCTCGACCTTGACATATAAAGGCAAGGAAGATATTTAACTGGGAACCACACTGTTCTCGACCTTGTCTTATAAGATAAGGGAGATGTTCCCTTGACTGGTCTCGACCTTTGCCATATAGAGGCAAGGGAGATATATTAACTGGGAACCATATTGTTCTCGACCTTGTCTTATAAGACAAGGGAGAGGTTCTCTTTACTGACCTCGTCCTTGCCATATAGAGGCAAGGGGGGATTTTAACTGGGAACCATACTGTTCTCAACCTTGGCGTTCTCACACAAGAGGGAGGCTCACTAAGAACCATACTATTCCCAATCTTGGTGCTTCTACCCAAGGGAGAGGTTCGCTTTTACTGACCTCGTCCTTGTCGTATAAAGGCAAAGAAGGATTTTAGTTGGGAACCATATTGTTCTCGACCTTGGCGTTCTCACACAAGAGGGAGGCTCACTAAGAACCATACTGTTCCCAATATTGGTGCTCCTACCCAAGGGAGAGGTTCGCTTACTTCACTGTGCAATTGCAAAAATATATCTTTAACTAAAATTTTATTAGTGACCTTATTAAAAACCCTAATGAGGGAAAAAGAGTGTCCCCTAAATTGTGTACAATGAAATAATCAACTAAAATAAAACTTTAAATTTGCTCTGTTCCAAGTTTGAGGAATTGTCCCACCTTCTAGGGTCTCGAGCTTGTACGCTTCGTTCCCAAGTGTCTCTGTCACACGGAATGGACCAATCCACATGGGAGATAACTTGTTCTCTAGCTGGTAGGGGTGGGCTTTTCGTATTACCAAGTCGGTGACCTGGAACTGTCGAGGTCTCAACTTGGAGTTGTACTTGTACTCTACCTTTCTCTTCAAGGCTTCAGCCTTGATACGAGCCTCCTCCCTGACTTCATCCAGTAGGTCTAGGTTCACCTTTCTTTCTTCGTTGGATTCTTCAGCCACGAAGTTCTGGAAACGTGGTGAGCTCTCCTGGATTTCTACAGGAATCATCGCGTCCAAACCATACACCAAGCTAAAGGGTGTTTCCTTGGTAGTGGACTGGGGAGTGGTGTGATAAGCCCACACAATTCTAGGAACCTCTTCTGCCCAGGTCCCCTTGGCTTTTTCCAGCCTCCTCTTCAGACCTCTGAGCAGAACTCGGTTGGCAGACTCGACCTGCCCGTTTGTCTTGGGGTGTTCGATTGATGAAAACACCTGCTTTATTCCAAGCTCTGTGCATAGCTTGCCCAACTGTTGGCTCGCAAACTGGGTGCCATTATCAAACATCAAACGTTTTGGGACTCCAAAAGGGCATACTATGTTTTTCCACACAAAGTGTTGGACCTTGTGGGCTGTGATTTGTGTAACTGGCTCGGCCTCTATCCACTTTGTAAAGTACTCAATGGCAACCACAAGGTACTTCATTTGTCGCACCGCTAAAGGGAATGACCCCAGAATGTCGATCCCCCAGGTATGAAACGGCCATGGGCTGTGGATCGGTCGAACTCCTTCAGGGGCACCTTGTGCCAGTCAGCATGTTGCTGGCACTGCTTGCATCACTGTGCATACCTCGTGAAATCTTCCTTCATGGTTGGCCAGTAGTATTCTGCGCGAGTGGCTTTTGACGAGAGAGCTCGACCGCTGATGTGACTCCCACATATTCCTTCGTGGAGCTCTATCATAATGCGCGTGCATTGCCCACCACTGATGCAAGCCAGGATAGGGTGGGTGTACCCATTCCTGAACAAATTCCATCTAGAAAGGTATACCTGCTCGAATTCTTCTTAAGTACTCTGGCCTCTGTGGGCTCTAGCGGGAGTATCCCTTCAGCCAAGTAGCGTCTGTAGAGTGTCATCCAGGTTTCGCCTCCTTCAACTAGGCAAACGTGCAACGACTCTTCCCTTGATGATGTGTACGTGCTTATTCTGGGCGTTTTCAGCGTTTCTTGAGTCAACGACCTGTGACTCCTCTTAACGCCTTTTGAGGTGCTTATTTGATGGACTTCTGTTACGGTACCTATAGTGGTTCGAGGTGTCCTCATGGTCTCCTGTATGACTGTTCTCTGTCTTCCCCTCTTACCTGAACTGGCGAGCTTTTCTAGCAAGTCAGCTCGGGCATTCTGCTCTCTGGGAACATGTACTAACTCGGACACCGCAAAAGTCTCCTTTAGAATCTGGACATACACTAGGTATGTGGTCATCTGAGGGTCCTTGGCCTGGTATTCTTCCATAACTTGTCCTGTTACTAACAGGGAGTCACTCTTTGCCAACAAACTCTTCGCACCCATCTCTTTGGCTAGCTGCATTCCAACAATGAAGGCCTCATACTTCGCCTGGTTGTTACTGGCTTTGAAGGCAAACCGTAGGGCCTGCTCGATCAACAACCCATTTGGCCCTTCCAGGATGATGCCAGCCCCACTACCCTATTGGTTGGAGGACCCGTCTACGGAGAGGACCCATCTAGAATCTGCTTCCTCTCGGTGTGTGGCTGCTGAGGAGAGCTCTACTATGAAGTCAGCATAAACTTGGCCTTTGATAGGTCCTCTTGGTTCGTATTGAACATCGAACTCTGATAGCTCAACTGCCCAGCGCACCATTCGTCCTGCCACATCGGGTTTCTGTAAGACCTTGCGAATGGGTAGGTCTGTCATTACAATTACGGTGAAGCTTTGGAAGTAGTGGCGAAGTCTTCGCGCTGAAAGCACCACTGCCAGGGTTGCCTTTTCTATGGCCTGGTATCTTACCTCAGTGCCTTGCAAAACTTTGCTTACGAAATATATCGGCTTCTACACCTGATCCTGCTCTTGAACGAGGACCGAACTGATCACCCGATCTGTGACTGCGAAGTACAAGCGAAGCGGGGTGCCTAGCTGTGGCTTGCATAGTACTGGTGGGCTGGCCAAGTATTCCTTCAACTTGAGAAACGACTCTTCGCATTCCTTGGTCCATATGAACCTGATGTTTCTCTTCAAACACTGAAAATAGGGATGCCCCTTGTCCTCTCCTACTGACACGAATCTGGACAAAGCGACCATTCACCCTATCAATTGTTGCACCTCCTTCACTGAGATCGGACTCCGCATGGCTATAATTTCAGCGCACTTCTCAGGGTTCGCCTCTATCCCACGCTAAGTAAGTAATAACCATAAAAACTTGCCTGGCTCTACCCCAAACACACATTTTTTGGGGTTTAGCTTCAATCCATACTTTGCTATCGTGTTAAACAGCTCCTCCAAATCAGCGGCGTGCTGATCCTTCACCTGGGAGGTGACCACTATATCGTCTACATACGCTTGGACATTTCGCCCTATCATGGTTGCGAGTACTTTATCCATCAATCTATGATAAGTTGCCCTTGCATTCTTGAGCCCAAAAGGCATCACCTTATAACAGTAACAGGAGAGCTCATTCATGAACGTTGTCTTGCACTCGTCCCTGGGATGCATTAAGATCTGGTTATATCCAGAGAAAGCATCCAGGAAGCTAAGAAGTCTACATCCTGATGCGCTGTCTACCAGGGCGTCAATGCTGGGCAATGGGTAAGAGTCCTTTGCACAGGCTTTGTTCAAGTCTGTGAAGTCGACCCACATCCTCCACTTTCCACTGGCCTTCTTGACCAACACTACATTCGCCAGCCACTCTGGGTATTGGATCTCTTTTATATGGCCAACGCTCAACAACTTTTGGGTTTCTTCCCTGATGACCTGACGCCTTTCATCGTTGAACTTCCTCCTCCTCTGGCAGACAGGTCAGACCTGTGGGTCCATGGTGAGGTGATGACACAGGAAATCGGGATCGATGCCAGGCATGTTTGAGGCAGACCATGCGAAGGCATCTATGTGTCGTGCTATGACCTCGACAATCTGGTTTTGTGCTTCTTGGCCTAAGGACTTGCCAAGCTTGAACTTCTTGCCCCCGATCTCCCTCTCCAACACTTCTTCTGCTGGCTCGGGTCATCTCTCTCGGGTGATCTTGACACGGGTGACCCCTTCTTCCCTTGGAGGTTAGGCGGTGACGACGTACACTTCTCTCCTTGTTTTGAGGTTGTTCTCGTAGCACCTCTTGGCCTCCTTCTGATTAGACTTGATTGTGATCACTGTTCCTTCAAAGGAAGGCAACTTCATCTTCATATGCTTCGAAGAGGCTACTTCTCCAATCCTGTTCAAAGCGGGTCTGCCCAAAAGTATGTTATAGGCTGAAGGAGCATTAACAACAAGATACTTGATGTTAGTAGTGCGAAAAGTCGTGCCATTAGTGAAGGTTGTCCTCAACTCTATGTGTCCACGCACTTCTACCTGGTCTCCCGCGAAACCATACAGACAGCCATCGTAAGGCCTCAACTAGTCAGGAGACAGCTGTAGTTTGTTGAAGGTCGACCAAAACATCACATCGGCTGAGCTTCCCTGGTCTACGAGGACGCAGTGTACCTTTCTTCCCACCGTTACTACTGAGATCACCACTAAGTCATTTTCATGTGGGATCACATACTGCAAGTTGGCCTTGGTGAAGACGAGGTCGCGCTCGGGTGTCTGGTATGACTTCTGGGCTTCTATTGCCATCACTCCTCTGGCATATTTCCTACGTTGGGAGGCGGTGCATCCTCCTCCTGAGAATCCTCTTGAGATTGTGTTGATCTCTCCGTGGATGGGCACCTCGTGCCCCTGATCTGCTGTTGGGCTGCTGACGTAGGAGCCCCTTGCGGTTCTTGTAGGTATTCCTTCAAGAAACCATTTCTCACCAGTTCATCTAACTGGAATCCTAACGCCAAACAGTTGCGCAGGTTGTGGCCAAAGGCTTGGTGGAACTCGCACCAAGTGTCTTTGTTGGGACCTAGCCTCTTGTCAGTCTTCGGTGGAGACTTCAATCTATCTGCCACTTTAGGGATGGCAATCAGCTCTTTGAGGTCCATCTGAAAATTGTGCCTGGTGGAGGCGTTTTCTTTCGCATGTGCCCTGGTTTGAGGCTTCCTTGCTTCATATGGCGGTTGTTTCCCCGGGGCTTTCTTCTCTGTCATCGCCTCATGTACCCTTAGGGGCCGAGGACGACCAATTCCCTGAGGTCGGATTGGGTCGATGCTTCCGCGCTTCTTTGTGACCTCTTCCTCTGCAACAATGTGGGCTACGACTCTGTGGCGGATTTCGCTGAACGTCTTCGGGCGGCACCTTATCAAAGAATCGCTGAAAGGTCCTGACAACACCCCTCGTCTGAAGGCGTGTACTGTCATATCTTAATCTTTGGTGTGCAGCTTCACCACCAATGCACCGAACCTGTTCAAGAAGTCCTTCAAAGGCTCTCCCTGGTATTGTTTTACGTCGAAAAGATCGTAAGAGACAGGAAGGTCTGGTTGACGATGTATTGCTCTCTGAATAATGTTGAAAATTGGTCGAAGGAGGTAATGTGTCCATCAGGGAGACTGATGAACCAGTCCAACGCTGTGCTTGAGAACGTACTCATAAACAGCTTACAGTGCATGGCGTCGGTGCCTCTTGAGATCATCATCTGAGTGTGGAAAGTTGTGATATGAGCTTCTAGGTCTTCTACACTTGTGAAGGCGATCTTTGGGCCCATGAAGTTGGCTGGTATCACAGTGAACATGATTGCTTGTGAAAACGGCATGTAGCGAGCCCTAACTGGTATGGATGGGGTTTGCTCATCAGTTGTGCGCTCACCCATGTGTTGCAAATCTCTGTGCAGTTCTTCGTTGGCTTTGCGCAGTTCCTCATTGTTCGTGCGTGACGCGACCAAATCGACCTGGAATCGGTCCTGGCTGGCCGCTTGCTCGACTTGGACCTCAGCCAAAATCCTGTTCTGGTCAGCTTTGGACGTCGCTACCGCTTGCTGGAGAGCGCGAATGGTCTCCATGAGTTGCTACATAGCGACGTTGTCTCCCCCTTCTAGTGCAGATGCACCTTGCTTCATATTCCTGATGTTGTTGGATGGCTCTCAACACGATTGTGAATGAGACCTAGTTTTATCGGGGCCCCGGTGGGCGTCAAATGTTCTTGCCGGTTGACTCAGCTGCCGTTGACTTCAAAGGCAGATGGTGGCTCCTCCTATTTCCTAGTGGTTTATGCTCTCTCCTTGGGTGGTCGAGAATGGCTCCGTTGAAACAGAGGAGACCCTACCTGTTGATTGCACCCCGACGATCAAGTCAATATTAAGCTAAGAAATAGTAAGTATGTAAAGCAGTTTCAGTCTTAGAAACGGCGTACCTATCTAGGGTTCTTACCACCCTTTATATAGGTTGTATTTAGGTCAACTCCCTATCCCACGAGGATCTTTCCTTAAGTGGAATTAGGGTTACTGGGGAGGCATCCTGTGACGCGTCGCACAAGCTTACCGCAGTTGCGGCATAGGACTTACCTCTTCTGGAGTGCAAAATCTTAACAATATGGCCGCCAAGGTACCAACTCATATACCAGCATTGCGGGGCCATCTGTTCTATGGGTGCCCTAAGTATTCACGTGTCATGCATGCAGTCTATCTTTGGAAACCCTAACCCTTATGGGCCTTAGCGCTTCCAAGGGATACTTAGGTCCATGCTAAACCTGAACGTGCTATACACACCATATGCATGAACCCTCTCGTGACTTAGGTCCTTCTTTAGTATGGATAATAACTCGTTATTATGTCTGGGGCACACCTGTGTAGCCCATTAATGCCACCAGACCATCGAGATCCAATGTCGCCGATCTCTGCAGCCGATCTCCTAGGTCTGGCCAGTACAAAAATAAAAGAAAAAATAATCATATTATATATATGCATGAATTTGGATTATAAGAGTTAACCAAATTACAAGTAAACATTCTTCTTAATTTATATCTTACATTCAAGAGAGTTGTTAAAAGAACATCAAAATATCTATCTATCCTACCCTTTGTATTCAACAAAAAAAATGTTCTAAGAGTAGTCTCGAAAGATAAACTTTTCTATGCCCAAAATCTAATCTACAACATATATTCCGATATAGCTATACTCAAGAGGACATGCTAGGTACCCATGATCCTATGAAAGATGTTTAATACTCTTCTACTATGTCGCTACGTAATGGTTTATCATTTATATAATTTATTGGTGGGATAAACTCATAAACAATAGGTGGATATTGGGCTAAAGGATATGCTATTATTAGTGCTTCCAAGTGATCTTATTCCAAATGTTTTCATTATTTTTGTTTGGTGTTCTTGATCAAGGTGATCAAGATGCACCCAAGGTTGTCAAACTCGCGAATCTACGTAGACTCGTGGGAGCTCCGTAGACTCGTAAGAGTCCACTTTCATATTAAAAAAAATTAATAGTTTCCTAGAACATTTTTACTTCTATTAGAAGATGCATTTCTATTAACCTCACTTGAATTTGATCCACTCCCTCCCACACATTCCTTAAAAAATATACCTGTGATAGGATTTCACAAGTTATGATAGCAGAGATCTTGTAAGGTTCAAAATTTTCTGATGTATTGTGTAATTTTATTTTTCTTATATAGTGTTCTTTTAAAAACTTGAAATTAATAAATTGACTTAATTTGAATGAGGAGACTAGGTGAAGCAATATTAATTTTATGTTTTTTATTCTTGCTTCTTATTCCTACTTGTAAATTCCATTCGCAGTTTTGAAATATATGAACATTAATTTAGAGCATTTAAAGAAAATCTGGATAATTCCTTCATTTAACTGATTAAAAGAAACTTGTAGATTCTTTTTGGAAGAAAATGACAAATATTTTGTAAGAGATCAATCCTTTTCTTTAACTTGGCCTACTTTTCTAACACAAGGTTAGCCTACTAGTTAAAAGCTTTAAAAAATATATACGGAGTAGATTATTCTAAAATATTTTCTGCACGACAAAGTTAAACACTATTTGGGTTCTCCTATCAGTTGTAGCTAACTTGGACTGACCATTAGCTTTGTTAGATGTAAAAACCACATTTTTGAATGGAGATTTGGAGGATGCATGCAACAAGCCTCCATCTAGGTTTGCTGAAAAAGTAATAAATCGGAATTAGATCAAATTTACTTTTTTGAAACACCCCTATGTTATTTTATTTCTTTTTTTTTTCGGAGATTTGCTTCCAGTTAATGTGATTTATTTTCCTTATTTTCAGCAGATTTGATTTGCATAAACATATGTTGTATCCACGATTATTGGTATCAATTTAATAAGATATTATTTTTTCTATAAATATTAAAGAAAGAAAACAAAGAATTACTTTTATGAGTAAAGAAGTTCCTTTGTTCCTTATCATACATCTTGTGATTCTTCTAGAGTTTTCTTGCTTATTTTTTCCTTGTATATTCATGCACTCGTCAGTATTACAAATACAGGACTATTTTTCATTATAAAATCACTTCACCTCAATAGCTTCTTCCAACTTCCAGCTGCAAATGCAGTCAATATATCAAACTGCATTGCTATAATACATTTCTTTTGGTCAAAACACTCTTCACACCACAAAACACACCAAATATGGACAAAATCTGTCCCAATTATATGCACTTGCACACTAAAGAATGAGTACAATAAGTAATATGACCAGCACGACCACAAAAATTGCAAGCACCCACCAACACTGTAAAGAAAGAAATATTGTATGAGTAGTCAAATAATATAAGAATGATGTACAAGTGTCATAACATAATAGCATTATTGGCAAAAGAATAATGTTGCGTGCTGATCTGACACTGGGAATATTTTTCTATAAGAATGAGTTCGTTAGGAGATGTTAACATGTAAGGGTAGTGTGCACTGCGTCATTCCATTCGTAAGAAATAAGAAAAACTATTTCTGAAAATTAAATTCCAAATGTCATAAATGAAATGGACGGCATCTTATTCTAATGTCTGTTCTATAAAGCCAAAACTTGAGGATTAGTATGATAAGATCTTTACGACTCACCCATGAGGTTCTGGATTTCACACTTTTAGAAGCCTTGGCTAGTTGGACCCTAGCTTGGGTTGTTGCACCAGCAGAAGCATCAATATTTGATTGAATGTCATCTGCCAGATTTATGCATAAAATATGAACGAATAGAATAACTAAGTCTTTTGGCAACAATAAGCAAGTAACATGGTCATCTTATTTATTTACCAATAACAACTCCCTGATCATGAACAAGAACAGCAAGGTCCTTGAATATTTCATTTGCTTGTCCAATTTGCTCTTCTACCTCTCTAATTCCCTGTTCTCTTTCATCAATCATGGCCTCGTTGAATGATATTTCATTATCTAATAGAAGTATCTCTTGCCTACAGTTTTATTTCAGTGATCAAGCAAATCAGACCATGAAAAGATACATTTCAATCAAGAGTTGAATGAGCCAAAAACAACCTATACGCCTGTCTTACAAAAATGCATATTGTTTGTATGTTATAACGGTAAGGTAAAGATTAAATATTATTGAATTCAATCGGTCCAGTGAACTAGCTGAAATGTTGCAGACTCACCTCTTCTGCTCTCTAATAAAAGGTTGACTTTCAACATCTATTCCAGTCGATTCTTCACCAGAGCCAGAGCTGTTTACACAAAAATGAAAGAGAGCTCGAATCACAAGGAACAAAAAGAAGCAAATTAGATTTTCAACAGTATAAAGTCATTTTTTTACAATTATATTATGTTCTTCTTCATAAACACTTCTAAGAAAGAAAATGAGAAGAAAAAAAAGGAAAACAACTTTATAAACTAATATTAACTTATGAACAAGTTAAAAAGAAAAACATAGAAAAATTATTTGAGAGAGTTTCTGGACTAACTTTAGTTTAGAGTAGCTAATTTCTGTTGTACTTCTTATTTTTTTCTTTCTAGAAGTGTTTATGAAAAAATTCATACAAGTGGATTCATTGACCTTATTGGTAAAGTAGAAGAGGGGGAGGCAGGGGTGTAAGCCAATTCACGCTCAGAGGCAAGCTGCTGTACTTTCTGAAACTCTTGCAATGTCGTTTGAAAATCTCTAGCAAGCTTAGCATCTTCAATTTTCTGACTAGCCTGGATACAAAAAGAACAAGGAGGGTTATCTATCCAAACTTTTTTTTTCCTTTTACAGAGATACAATTCAGAGCTGATTTTAATTTTGAAACACTCATAGTGTAAAAATCTTTACAATGTATTAACCAATTCGATTACCCACAAGTGGGATGAAATAATTACTACTAGAGTCAACATACATAAGTAACAAATGATCATGATTGGATGAAAACATAAAAATATTCACAATGTGAGAGAATTCATATGAAAATCTTCATAGTTTTTTCAAAGCATAGTAAAAGAAGCAGAACATAATGGGAGAGCATCGAATACAAGGCCAAAAGTGAATTGAAAAACCAGAAAACCAGGGTATGATCAATTGTAGGTAATCAAAATTCAAAGTCACACATATGAAGCATAAATAAAAGAAAAAAAATGGGTAAACAAAAACTAAAAAAACAAGAAAAGAGAAGCATACATTGGAATTAGCATCACGATCAGATTCACTCAAGGATTTGAGCTTAGCAGAAGTATCCTTCACCTGTTGCAATATCCTCTGCCTCGTATTGTGCCTACAAAACACACCATAGTGAAAACACACAAAAATAACAAAGTTGAAGAGAAGAGAGGGTAACGTGAAGGTACAGTTTCTGACGGTGTTCGGAAGTGTCTTTAACGGTTCCGACGGCATCAACGAGTCGCCGGAAAGTGGCGACGGCAGTGTTGATCTGGAAAATTCCGGCGGCGACGGCCTGCGCCGGTGACTGGCTCCGGCGAGAGGGAGGGTGAGGCCCACCTTGGATGTCTTGAAAACTCATGGGCGATGGAATGAGATCCTCAACTTGGGTTATGAAATTTGAACCGAAATGTCACTTGTTTGAAGTCCCAGAGAGGAATGGTTTCAGTTTCAGTTCAGAATTTTTGTTCGAATTTTAATTTAATTTAATTTAATCATTATTGAACCAATTGAAAAGTGGCAGCTTGACTCAAAAGTGACGAGTAACATTGCACAGACCCCACTCTCCCTTTTCCTCTTTGTCTTTGTTTGGATCATAAAAACATATTTTAAAATTAATGAAAATAATTGGATTATTTCGATACTCTCCTCTTCGGATTATCTATGAGTTTATTGGAAGAAAATAAATGTCGGAATTGATAAAGAATTCCTTCTAAAATAAATGTGTTTTTATTGCTTTTCTTTTTTTATAAATAAAATAAAAGATTTATTATTTTATTAGAAATTATGATATATTATTGGTGATGAAATATAAAATATTTTAATTGATAATTAATTAATTAACATTTGAGTTATTGACAAATTTCATGATAAAGTTTTTGAAAAAAACTATGATATGTACAAATTTTCTAGTTATTAGTAATTTCATGGATGGTTTATCTTTAGATATGATATTTGGGTAGTGAATATGTAACCTATTGTAGTTTATTAGTCTTTGAAGAAGAAAAAAAGAATACCTTATTTTGTAGGTCATTTTACAACGTGTTACTCGCCGAAATGTGTAGTACTCAGAGTGTTTTGTTGAATTTCACACTTGGATAAGAAGGTTGCGTGACAAGTGGCACCTTTAGAATTTGAGATACTATTGCAGATAATTAAGACCACTTTTGGTTGATGACAATTTTTATTTGGTACAATCTTTCGTTAGTTATTTCGTATTCAATATCATGCCTTTCTTTAAATATGATGTAAAAGAAAAATACAAAATTATTTCTTTGTTTTTTTTATGTTATTTTCCGTTAAATGTCAATTTGAATTAGTTAAAACTAATCTATAATAAACACAACTGAATATATAATATACACAACTGAGATGAAGTCAATTTTGTCACGTCTCAGCACAATTTTTTTTTTTTTAAAAAAATCAAAATGAAATTATTTTTACTTTTGTCAAAAGAAAAAATTAAATGGAGAGATGTGGATCAGTACGTGGCAAGTACATTCTTCCCCATTACTTATTTATGTATTTTTTACATCGTACATTTGCAAAAAAATATGTTAGGTATCACCTTCTTTTCCTCATTATAAAATACTCTTTCTCAATGTTTAATTTGAAATGTGAAGTCTAGAGCTAACTTTTCAATATTTTTATATAGAATGTTACGTGAGTTTACTTTTTGGGTTTCTCCATATTTTTATTCTATGACTACTCAATTTCAGGTAGAAGAAATGAAGAAGACAAGCAAAGAAACAAAGAAGACTTCAACACATGATTGTTATGATGATAGATGATTGTTGTTATTTGAAGTTTGAAGTATCAGTCTAACTGAGATGTCAAATTGCATAATGATGCCTAACATAAAAACTTTTATAACAAAATATAGTTTACAATAGTTAACATCCCACTACTCTCTTTTACATAGTAGTATCCATTATCCTCACTATTTTCTAATTACAAAACTTAGCAAATATATTATATTGTTTAAATAGATTCCATAAGTTATGCGTTGTTAAGTTAGTCTAATCAACATACTAAATAATGAACAAACATTACTCATGTTATTTTGTTTGATTTTTTTTATAAATATTATTCCAAAATTATATAATAGTAATTTTTTTACATATATTATACATATTATTTGTTATTATTTTAAATCCTTTTATTATTTTTTTAAATTATATAATAAATATATTATATCTTTAAATTAAATCTATCTCGTTTCACATGTCAAAGTACTAGTTTTAGTTTAAAGAGCAAAATACCCATTGAATTGTATCTTATATTTTACACGTGCCCATCTACTTACTCCCTCTATTATCATCTAATTTTTCAAAATCTATATTAGTCCTTCATAAGGACAGATCTTTTATATTTCAGTTCTTATTTTTTTTTCTTTGAACCCTTCTTGTAGTTATTTTGATAAGTTAAAGTTAATATTAATAACATTATTATATGTTATCTTTAACCAAAAAAAAAAATCAAATTAATGATATTGTTTTCACCAAAAATATCAAATTACCGCTCCAGGAGAGGGTAAAACAAAATAACATATTATAGGAATAAAATATAAAAAAAGTAACATTGGAACTAAATACAAAAAATACATATCTATAAAGCACTAAAATAAAATAAAAAATACATATTTATAAAGACTAAAATAAATAAAAAAATATGTTACATAGTATGAGATATTAAATTAACTTATTTGGAACAAGTAAAGTAAAATAACATCTATAAAATCTATTGTGACATTCCTTTGTCTTAGCTACCTACTCTTTGTATTAAGGGAGACATGGTTGTTGTTCGGGTTAATGAGGAAAATTACATGGTTGGTCTTGAGGATTGCAAGACCCATCTAGATGGTTGGATTATTCTATATAAGGGGGATAAACCTCTCACACACCTTGATTTAACTAAAAATTTGCATCTTGTGTGGAAGGCTATTGGACCTTGGAGAGCAATCCATCTTGGGAAATGTTTTTATGAGTTTGAGTTCTCTTCTTTAGAAGACATGCAATGGGTTCTAGAGATGGGTTCATGACAATTATCTCTTGGATTCTTGAGATTATTTGCATGGACAAAAGATTTTGTTCCATCTACTATGAAGAGTACTAAAAACCAGGCCTGAGTTAGAATCTACAATTTGCCTTTGGAATATTGGAGACCAAGGGCGATATTTCTATCACTAGAGGCATTGGTACTCCTTTGTCTTTGGATGACCATACCATGAAAAAGAATAGGGGTTTGTTTGCTAAAGTGGTGGTGGATATTGACCTATTGTCCTCTCTTCCAAATTAGCTCTTGGTTAAACATTCAGGCTTTGCATTTGTAGCCGACGTGGAATATGAATGACTCCCTTCATTTTGCTCTCATTGTAAGATGATTGGGCATGAACTTGCTCAGTGTCACGTGATTCATGCTCAAGGTCGTGTTACTGGACCTCAACATAAGTATTCTCAGAAGAAAATTCTTGATGAACGGGAACAGGGGAAGGCTGTGGGGGACCCCGTGGTCCCTAAACAACATAAATAGTATCAGAAAAAGATTCGCAGCTGACGCTCGTGGAAAGCCCTATTGGTAATCTGACAATTGATGTTCCTGGAGAGACTAATGCAGGGTCACTCTTGGGTCACCTTGCTTCTGATCAAACAAATGGAGGGGAGGATGATTTTGTTGAAAATGAAGCTTTGATGCCTCCAAATATGTGAAGAGAGCTTGATGCATGTGCCGTTGTGTTTGGGGTTTAGTTCTAGGTAGTTTAGAATTTGTAAATTTCATTCTTAATCCAAAGCACACCTGAATCAATCTAGTTTTGAAAATAAAAAGTGTTTTTCTAAGCTAAGTGAAAAACAACCGGTTGATTTCTCGGTTTAGTCTGTTGTTTTCCACCCAGCTTGTTTGGAGGGTTTTCAAATTGTTCTTGACTTGGTTGACTTAACAATTTTTCAAAATCTTGTTAAATCTGCTTTTAGTTGGTTTGAAACTATTTTGGCTTGTTTTTAACTACCTAAAACGGCTAATTTGAAGGGCTATAAATATGGATTACCCTCCATATTTGAGTAATACAGAAAGAGAGATTAAGAAACAGTTTTGAGGAAGATTTGATTCAAGCTTTGCTAGATTGCCTAAGGTTGTGCCATTAGTTCAATAAATGAATTAGAAGCTTTGTAATTTCTTGTATGTTGAAGATGAGAAGCTTTCATGTATCAAATCCTCATGAAGCCTGAAGCTGTGTTCTGTTTTAGGTATAGGTTTTGTTATGGGGTTTAGAATCTTTGTAAGATCAGTCTTGATTCTCAAACAAAGCTTATTTCAATCTGTTTTAAAGATTAAAATATTTTTCCATGCAAAGGGAAAAACAACCGGTTGTTTGTCACTTAACCGGAAAAAGGTGTTTTGAAACTGTTTTTTGAATAAGTTGTATAACTGTCAAAACCATTCAACCGGTTAAATCGCAATTTTAACCGATTAAATGTAAGTTTTTATAACAATTTTTTGAAAACCTGTTTTAACTGATTTGGTTGTTCAAATCCGCCTTCTACTGTAGCTTCTCAAGTAATATAAAACTAGTATTCTTTAAAACGTGAAAAGATTGATGAAACAGAAAAGTTTGATACTCTTATTTGTGATTGATTTGAGAGATTACCAACTGTTTGTGAAAAGGTGTTTTACCAAGTTTTAGCTAGATTGTTTTTGAGCTTTGCTGTGATTCAAGAACTGATCAATAGGGTTTCTGGTGTACTGTGATTACAGGTGTTTTCTAACCTTGTTTAGGTTCTTGTAATTGTTCATATTACTCTCTGAAAAATTGTTGTAAAATCCTGTAAGGTCAGTGTGATTCTAGCTTGAGGTGTTGGCTGTGTGCAAAGAGGGTGAGTAGGCTTTGTGGGATTCAAAGTCACCTCTTTGTGTTGTGTGTTTGTAATTTGTGATTGGTTACATAGTGAAATACTCAGTGGTTTAACTGAGGACTGGATGTAGCTCTGGGATAGAGTGAACCAGTATAAACCTTGTGTGTAATTCTCTCCATCTCTTCTCTCCATAACTGTTTGATATTTTCCGTTGTCATAAACAACCGGTTAAATCGTTATTTTAACCGATTATAATTCTGATATATGTTTTTGTTTGGTAATTTGATTGGCTTTCTGAATTGCTTTTATGAGTTGATTGTTAAAGTTTCCTTCTTAGCAAAGTATTTGTGAAAATCTTTTGTAAACAATTCACCCCACCTCTTGGTCTAGCCATCGATCCTAACACTGTACACCAAGTGTAATTTGTTCCTTCTATTCTTGTAATTGTTTTTCATTTTGTATACTTGTAAAACAGTAAATCTGCAAGTCAAAGGGTTGTTCTGAATGTGTGTGTGAAAAGGAAAAGAGGGTGTGTGTGAAAAGGCAAAGAGGGTATGTGTTCTTGTGTGGTCAATATCACATTTTTGTGGTGTTGTGTGATTGAAATCTGTTGTTGGTTACTTAGTGAAATACCCAGTGGTTTTCTAGGGATTGGATGTAGCTCTGGTAAGTAGTGAACCAATATAATTGTTTGTGTGATCTTCTCTCTCTCTCTCACTCATTTAAAATCTGGTTGAATTGTGATTTTATCTTTGCCGCCATAAACAATCGATTAAAACGTATTTTCAACCGGTTGTTTTTCTAATAACAGGTTTAACAATTATGTTTTCTTGGCTGATCTGATTCCTTGATCTGTAAATCAATATCAATATTCATTCTTAAGCAGTATTTGTGAAAAACTATTCCCTTAAACAATTCACCTCCCCTATTGTTAAGGTCATTAATTCTTTCAATTGGCATCAAGCTTGAAATTTTCTCAAGTTCTATTTTTCAAATTTGTTTCTTACAAGTTACCTTTTGTGGAAGGAGCTTCTATTAATAAACCACTTTTATTCTGTGGTGTGAACTATCAATTATGGAAAGTTAGAATGAAATTTTTTATTCAATCTACAGATAAAGGAATTTGGGAAGCTATAGAGAATGGACTTTTTATTCCACAAGTAAAATAAAGATTATGTGTTTGTTGATAAGCCTTGGTCTGAATGGACTAAGACAGATAGTACGAAAGTCAAGTTTGACTGGATTACAAAGAATATAATAACTTCTGCTTTGAGTTGTGATGAATTTTTCAGGATATCCCAATGTGCAATTGCAAAAGAAATGTGAGACATTCTTGAAGTCACACGTGAGAGGACAAATGATGTCAAAAGGGCAAGGAAGCATGCTCTCATTCAAGAGTATGAAATGTTTAGAATGCAGAAAGGAGAAACTATATCTGAGGTCCATAAAAGATTTTCTCACACTGTGAATCATTTTATGGGCCTTGGGAAGACCTTTGAGGAAGAGGAACTAAATATAAAGATTCTCAAATGTCTGGACAAAACATGGCAGCCAAATGTTACTGCCATATAAGAATAAAAAGATCTAACCTCAATGTCTACAACCTCTTTGTTTGGTAAGTTAAGGGAACATGAATTGGAAATGAACAGATTGTTTTTTCAAGAAAATGGGGAAAAACATGTGAAAGGCATAACTTTAAAGACAACTAGACATAGAAGGTGCCAAGAATCAAGTGATAGTGATAAAGATACACTCAGCTTGTTGTCCAAGAAATTTAGAAATTCTTGAGAAAAACAACAACAAATATCAGTCTTCTAAAAGGTATAATTCTAAGAAAGTGAATGATTTCAATGCTAAAAAATACACATGTTTTGGCTGTGGTGAGCAGGGAAACATCAAGGCAGATTGTCCTAACAATGAGAACAAAGAGAAAACAAAATTTAAAGGAGAAAGAAGAGGCAAGACCAAGAAATCCTATATAGCACGGGATGACAATGAAGTGTCTTCTTCCAGCTCCTCCTTTGAAGATGCAAAAGCTAATATGTGCCTAAAGTCTTCCATCTCAAGTAGTCTAAGTTCAACTTCTTCATCTAAAAGTGATAGCTATTATCAACTTCTTGAGGCTTTTAAAGAGACTCATGAAGAGGCAAATAAGTTGGCTCTCACAAACAATAGATTAAAAGGTTTGAAAAATTGGTTGTAAACTAGAGTTAAAAGCTTAGAAGAAGAGCTAGATAATTCCATAAATGATTTTGAAAATCTTGAATTATTTACAGAAACTCTTCTTGTTAGTATAACTCAAGTTCTTGTGAAAATTGCAAAATCCTTGAAAATAAAGTTTTTTATCTTGTGAAAACTGTGGATAAACTCACCAAAGGAAAATCAAATTTTGAGAGTGTGTTAGCATCTCAAAGTTGTGTATTTGGAAAATCAGGTCTTGGTTTTTATCCACAAAACAAGAACAGTGAAAGTTCAAAACTGTTTTCAACCTTTGCAGAAAAACAATCGGTTAAAAACTCGAAACAACCGGTTATTTCTTGCTTTTATTGTATGAAAAAAGGGCATTCTGTTAGATACTGCAAAATAATGAAAGTTCTTGTTCCTAGAGGCATATTGAGATGGATTCCTAAGAATCTTAAAGGTTCTAATGATCAATCTAACATGAAAGGACCCAAATTCTTTAAGGGATCAAATCTTGTCATTTGATATGTTTTCTTTTTCAAAATTTTGCTTCCATATTGCAGGATCTATAGAATCTTGACTACATGGATGCATATGCTTAAGATATAGATTTATTTTTGGGGTTATGAACAACTTAAAGTCTGTACAATGATTTTGAAGATCAATTTTTCATTTTTCTCTTCTTACACTTGAACAAACTGTATTTGAACCTCTTCAGTGTTTCTGCAATCAATTTCTGGCTTTATCTGGTTCTGTATCTTCCTTAATCTCATTCAAACAATTTGTTCCTTGATTTGTATCTCTAAATTTTGATTTATGTTGAAGAATTTGATTTTATTAAACTCAGATTGCTATCACATAAAATTAATCGATTGTTTTCACGAAACAACCGACTTTTTATGCCCTAACAACACTATGGTCAATTCTATTTTGATTCTCTGTGCTTTGATTTGCATCTCTGATCAATCCCAGGGCCGTTAGTGGTCAATGGTGCATTTATTATTGCTTTGAACATGTATTCTCTGTGCAATTACTGCTCTTTATAGAATATATTCCTCTTTATATTGGAAATTAAAACCTTTTTAAGCTTGGTCAAATCAAAATGTGATTTCTCTCTCTATGCTTTCTGTCAGGGTCTGACAGGTTGCTTTATTGCCTCTGATTTGATTCTTTTTCGTTTGAATTTTAACCCACTAAATGCCAAAGCTTTGACTGCCTTTTTTGGTCATAAATAACAAGTTTAACAATTCTGTTTTCTTGGCTGATTTGATTCCTTGATCTGTAAATCAATATCAATCTTCATTCTTAAGCAGTATTTGCGAAAAACTTCCCTTAAACAATTCACCCCCCCTCTTGTTAAGGCCATTAATTCTTACAGATTTTGAAGATATGTCTCCTCTCGAGGATGCCTCAGATCATGATAGGTCCTCACCCAGGCAGGGGTTGTCCATTCCCACTTATGATATAGTATGGTAGGTGATTCACGAGTTGTTATGCAAACTAAGGGCTCAGATTCACAACTTATAGTAGATGCACAGAAGGTTACATCTTTTATTGATGGTCATCATGTGGAGGTCTCTGCTACTGTGGTTGCACCGTCTCCGTCACATTATACCTCCTCTCGGAAGGCTAAATCACTTGGGGATGCTAAAGCACTACTCCCAGATAATGATATGTTGGTCCTGCAAAATCACTTTTCCTTTCTTGATGGTTTGGAAACTACAGATGCAAGAGGTGATCCTCATACTGGTACGCCAATTATTCTGACTGCCATTGTTGAATTTAATTCTAAACATATAACTGTTAAAAATCAGGTCATCTCCCAGTGATACTTGGGAGGAAATTGTTTGCACTAAAAGAAAACCAAGGAGACCACCTAAGGGGACTAGTAAATCCAAAAAAATATGCTAAGGTAGTTATCTCTAAAACGTCGCAGTGAATGTCTCTTCATTTTTTTAGAATGTTAGAGGACTGGGAAACCATAAAACTGTGGAGATGTTGATTAGTTTACTTAAACTACATAAACCCCTTCTTGTTTTTCTTGCTGAACCTGTGATGCCATACACTGATGCTTTCGATATCCTTTTAAAATCTGTTAATATGCATTTGGTGGCTACGTCTCCTATTATTAATAAAGTTGCTAAGCTTTGGTGTTTGTCGGTTCCAAATCTTGTCCAAAATTTCTTTGTCAATGATAAGTTTATTTATGTTACTTGCCTTATGCATGATAAATGCTTTAGCTTTGTAGGTTTTTATGGTGTTAACACATATTTGGTTAGACGGTTTTTGTGAAGGAATCTTAGTTTCTTCACAGGGCCTTGGTGTATTCTGGGAGATTTTAATGTTGTGCTTTCGGCGGATGACTGCAAGGGGGGGGGGGGGGGGGCTCCTAATCAGGTTTCTTGTAATGAATTGTTTGATTAGATTAGTACAAATGATTGTGGTGGATAGTGGGTCCTGTTCTAATTATTATAGTGAAAAGTTGGTTCGCAAGTTAAACCTTCCTACCATTCCTCATTCTAAACTCTATCATTGCAATGGATGTTGAACATATTTTACTTGGTCACCTATGACAGTTTGATAATAAGGTCATTCATGAAGAAAAATCTAAAAAACTTATTTTTCATTATTTAGGTAAGAAAATCATTTTTTTGTCCTCTCACATCTAGACAAGTTAAAGAGGATCAAATTCTTTTAAACAAAATCATTTCCAAGAAAATCAACAATCATCACAACAAATTTATTTTTCCAAAACATCCAAAATTACATATCTTTTAAACTTTTGTGATCATAGTCAAGAACACCAAATTTTTGAAATTTCTTCCAATGAAAAAGTATTTTCAACATATTATGATGATAAAAGTTTCATTGATACTCAATCTTCTTTTCATGAAGAAGAAATTTTTTAATCTCCCATTTTGGAATTTGATGATGAAACATAACTCAAGGATAATTCATTGTCTAGTGCTGACCCAGACATTAATATTGATTATGTTACCTTGGAAACCTTTTGTAAGGAGTTCAATAAAGAGAATATTTTTTCTAGAGTTGAACCATACTTTGTTCAAACACATTCTGAAGACTTGCTTGTAATAAAACAAGATCAAAAGTTTAGACAACTTCATGAGGTAGAAAAACTGAAAACTAAAAAAAAAAATAACACTACTTCTTGTATCTATTTTGACAACCTCTTAAGTAAGTGGTATATTGACCTTGTTGAAACAAAGGTCATTTCTTCCATTTTTCTTCTTATTTTTTTTTTGCATATTTATTTCATTTTACTTTTTGATTGTTTTCATAGGATAATTCTTGACCCTGGCAAAGACAAGAAATTTTTTATATATTCTCTTACACCTAAACAGGTTTGAATGGATACTAGTAAACTAAAAAAAATATCAAGAAAACCTTAATCTTCAAAAATAAAATAAAACAAATGACCATTTTACCTCGACAAAGAAAACATTTTCCATGCTTTTATCACCTAATCAAGGTAATTTTTCTTCCAATTTTTTTTTTTTCTATTTCTTCCACATTGTCTTCTCCATTTCATGTGGTGCCTCACTTATCTACATTTGGTAATAAGATCCAGAATAACGGTACCACACAACCCAATTCTTTTTTTCTTTCACTATGTTTACATATCCTCTAGATTTTATTCTTTCGCATTGTCCTTATGTTTGCTATCTTTTACAGTTAGATATTTGATCCAGGTGGAACATGCTCACCCTGCTCCATTAATAAGGTCACACCCTAATTCAAATCTGAGGACAAGTCCTTTTGAAGAGGAACCTAATGGAGAACCATCCTCACTTTCCAAGCCATCTTACACAATGCTAAAAGCGGAGAACAACCTCAAGATATACAGAATAAATATTTGTCTTAGCTTGTATAAACTTGTAAAAAGTAGAGTATATAATTCTTCAGATCTTGTATTTCTGGACCATTTCTAAAGTAGGTTCTTAAATAATTACAAGACACTTTAGAAACCCTCACTTGATACAAGCAAGGGTTTCTAGTGCATCTTAAGATGATTGGGTTGCATCTTCTTAAACTAGTAAAGCTCACCATGGTTAATCTAATTAACTAGAGTAAGCATCTTAAGAAGCAAGCTACCTTCATCTTCTTCGTCTATAAATAGGTGACTTTCACCTCTTGTATTCAAATTTACAATTAATTAAATGAATTACTCATAATTTCATAATCATTTTGTACCAAATCTCCTTTTGCTAGAGAGCCTCAAAGGTCTAATGAATCCCTAGAAAGTTGATCAATCCTCTTTCTATTTCTAAGCACCAAAACCACTCCATATTTGGTGCATATCTTCTTCATTCCACTGCCACTCTAATCAACTTCCACAATGATATGACCCAACTTTACAAGAAGTTGACCATGAACCAAAGGTCTATTCAAGGCTAGGTCAAACATCTCAGGCAGAGACATAGGACCCCACCATTCGTCAAAAGATCCTCAGGAGAAGAACAACCGAGCATGAGCTATAATATTAATTATTTTTTCCTTCGAGTCTTTTTAAGACAAGTTTAATTTGTAATCAATTGGGATCACAATGACCCAATTAGAAAAATCTAGCTTAGGCTTCTAGAAACCCTAGTTTCTAGAAGATCACCCGTGTGCCACCCATGTGTTCACCTTTGACCTAGATTCTAGAAGACTCCCCCATGTGCTCACATTTGACCTAGTTTCTAGAAGCTTGTAGTCATTTATGCCCCCACCCTTCTTCTCTTCCTCTCCAAGTGATGACTTTTCTATGGCAAGTGCACCGTGTTTTCATAAGTAATAATTTCTCCCTAAGGACGAATATCGAACCCACAAGGAATAATTGAATAATCAAGTAAAATATTAACTAAATAAAAAACAAAAATAATAAAGTTTGTTGGAATTTGTTATGATTGCAATGATTAAAAAGAAAACAAGTCAAAGAGTTTGTTGTTTCAATTGGGAAAATAGGGATTGGGGTTCATCTTTCTCACTCTTTTGTATTTTAATTAGCATGACAATATTGTGTCCTTTGATTGATATTGATGTCCGTATAAAAATCATTTATATTGATTCCTCGCATATAAAATTATTAAAATGTCTCCTAAATATTGATTCATCGCATATTTATAAAAACTTCTTATCATTAAGATCAGACGTTGACAACAATTAACATTTCAAATCTATTTCTAGCATCCAAATATGTTAAGCATTATCATTTGGGTCAATAATTTAGAAGTATTTTCCCGTCAAATCTAAATTTCGAGATCATTGTAAACAAAATGATAATACTAATCATCAATCAAGAACATAAAATTATGTTTAAATATCACCTCAAAACATAAGAGTTTGAACAGATTACTCCCAATCCCAAAGGGTAGAATTAGTCACACATGTTGGCTGGTACAAACAGGGAAAGCAAGAAAAGAGGACCCAGGATGTTTCTCCTTGACAGTTGCTTCCTTTAGGGTTTTTAACACCTTCTATTCTCCCAATTGGATTACAATTCACTCAAAGGTGTTTTCCTCTCAATTTTGCGTCCTAGGGTTGTGCCTCAAGCCTGCTATTTAACCTAATTGACTTTGGCTAAGTGACTTCTCGCTTGGGCATTATTGGGCTCGCCTGGGCGAGTTACACAAAAAAATGTCCAACATCATTGGAGTGATCTCGCCTGAGCAAGATCCTCTAGGCGTCTGGCATATGCAAGTTTGAGCGACCTTTGGTGAGTGTTGGTGCGTTCTAGTTTTCCCCTTTTAGCTTTGTATATTCTCCTTTTTCCCAATCATCTCCATTCTTCCCTAGAATCCTGAAATTAACACAATTTTGGGAATAAATCGTTCTTATTCAAATTAAAATCATAAAATATGTAAAAATGTATAAATTCATAAATTAGGTGTTATTTTATGATTATTCTATCAATTAATATCCATAAGTTCTTGTATTTTAATATGAAATATAAATTAAATTTCACACTTATCACTAAGGCACTCATATCTATAAATAAGGTGTCTCCCCTCTTGTAAATCACATTTAATTTTGAAGGAAAGAAACTTCGCTTGAGTGAATCTAGAGTGTTCCTATGTTTTCTCTGAGTCTTATCTTGGCAGAGATAACTGCAAGTGGCAACTCCATCCTCACTCATCTTGGAGCTTCTTCCCCCAAGTGGCGTGATCCCTCTTCATTTCTTTCCAATCCCTAAGCTTCCTCTACTAACCTTTTTCTCTTCAATTCTACCATTACTCTTCTTTTCTTTTGTTCATGATCTCTTTAATTGTTTCGCCATTTTTCTTCCTTTTCAATTTGGTTTCTGCATTCCTTTATCTTGCTTTATTATCCGCAATCATCATCATCCTCTTAGTAATTGTGTTTTTCTTTTACTCTTTTGAATAGAACCTTCACACTTACTTAACCACTTTGTTAAGTTCGTGTCCAATGACAATCATCACAAAGTTTCACCTATTATTGTTAATCACAATCTTAATCCAAGTAAAAAATCCTAAAAACATGTGCAAAACTAAAATCAACTCACATCATGTGGTATTGAAAGCATGGTTATTTTGTGCTTAATTTTTTCTGAGTTGATTTTTTGTTTAAAATTTCAACACCTTTCAATTCTATCTATCTTTATTTTTCAAACACTTAAATTCCTTGTCATTTCAATTCAGTCTTTACATTCCTTGTCATTTCAATTCAGTCTTTAAATTTCTTGTCATTTACAATTTTGCCTTTATATTTCTTAAGCAATTTAAATTCCGTTTTTAAATTCCTTTGTCATTTAAAATTGCCATTGCTTTTTCCTTGAGTATATTGTTCTTAGTGTTCTAGGTAGTTTTATTCCATTCGACTTATTTTAATTTTAATTGTGAAGAACAAAAACCAAATTAGAAGTTGTTTGAGTGATGGTTGATTTAATTCCAAACATAGAATGCAAGTGTTCATATGCATTGAATCCTAATCCAAGATCATTTTTGAAAATTAAAAATATGCATGAAAAAGAATATGGAAAACTTTGAATCCATAAATGTTGATCAAGAGTGCTCAAGTGCTTTGAAGAATCCAAATCATTTGTGCTTGATGCAAGGTTGTGTTGTTGCTTTGTTTTGGGAGGGATCTGGGTAGTTTTATTTGTAATCCACTCCTTTGTTGAATCTAAAGTTAATGTGTTTTAAATCTTTTTTGAAATAAAGTGTTTTTCAAACTAAGTGAAAAACAACATGTTTTGTCGAATCAACCAGTTGTTTTACTCTTAGGAGTTTTTGAAAAGGTTGAAAATTGTTTAAGTTTGGTTGACTTAACTGCCAAACCAAACAATCGGTTGTTTCGTGGTTTCAACCGATTATTTCTTTGAAAATCCTAACAAAATTCTGTTTCGGTGGTTGAATGTGCTTTAAATGATTTCCAACTAAATACGCTCCTTCATTAAATGTTTTGACCAATCTTTGGAAAATATAAATAGTTTGTTTATGTTTTCAAACAAAAAAAGAGAAACAGATTTAAGTTTTTCAGTTGTGGAAAAGAGTTGATTCAAGATTTAAAACATTCACATCAAAGCTTTGGGTTTTCCAAGAGAGTGGAATAGGATTGCATTCGTATTGATTTCAGATTGTTCTGTAAACAAGTTTAATTTCTTCTCAACCTTCTGTATTTCTAGTATTGTGTTGCCAAGGAGTGTTGTGTGCTCTTGAGGTGGTCAAGATCAATACTCTTGGTGTGTGATTTGTCAAAGTGAGTGTGTTTCTTGAAGGGTTCAAGCTCACTGCTTTGGTGGATTGTGTGTTGTAATCTGGTTTAATTACTTAGTGGATTACCTAGTGGTTTTCTGGGGACTGGATGTAGCTCTTGGTTTAAGAGTGAACCAGTATAAATTGTTGGTGTATCTTTCTCTTACCCTTAAATTCATTTACGTTCTGTTTTTAGCTTTATTGGTATAAACAACCGATTGTTTTTCTGCTGCTTTACTGTTTTATTGATCTTGTTCTTGGCTAACCTAATTTTTGTTCAGGATTCAAACAAAGAATTTTGTTAAAAATAAAAAATATTTCAAAAACCTCTCTTAAACAATTCACCCCCTCTCGTTTAAGGCCATATATTCTAACAATAAAAACAAAGAAAAGTAAGTGAATTCACATCTTGAAATTCAAGATGCTAAAACAAAGGGATTCTATTTGTGTGGCAAATTGTTTTCATAACTATGGAATTTTATCCTTCTTGCTTTAACAAGTTCTAAAACATAAAGTTCATAGTTAAAGTTTAAGTAAGTTTCTTTGAGTCTTAAAACATGCTTTTGTTGTTTGTCTTATTTAAAGTTTTGTCTTCATATTGATTCATATTTGGTTTAGCTTTCTTTCTTTAATCTTTTCTTGCTTAACTTTAAATTTTCTCAAGTTTTGTGGAGTCCTTTTTGAGTGATCGATAAATTTTTTGTCCTATTTCACTTGAAGCTCTTCTCGCAAGTGTGGGCTCTTGAAATTTGGAACCTTTCTTTTGAGTGAACTTAACCCTCTTTCATCTTTTTCTCAAAAAAAAGTTGAGTGATACACGTAAGTGAGTGATTTAATTGTTTTTTTAAACTAATTATTTAATTATTTATTTTTTTGTATACAATTATGGCTTACTTGTCATTAGGGGAATCTTCCAAGCCACATTCTTCTCAAAGGGAAAAAATATTTTGGAGCTTGAGGAAACTAATAGGAACTTGGTTTAAAGAGAAAAATTATGGAGAGGCTTCAAGTTGTAGAAGAATCACAAGAGAGGCAAATCCGGAAAAGAATATGAGAGCCTAAAAGTACCACAAGGTATCAAAGACATTATGAAAGCCAAGAGGAAGATGAGGAAGAATGGAGAGACCTAATTATGAAGTTAGGCGTCACCATCATCAACAACCCAAGAAGACAATTCCTTTTGTAATATTTGCCACTGAAAAATATAAAGATGAAGTTTTATGTGATGTTGTGTCAATGGAAGCCACACATGCTTTTGGGGCCTTGGCAATATAATAGAAAGATTTTACATGATGGCCAATACCAAAAAAATTTCTTTCAACTTCCAAGGACACAAGATTAACTAAAAAACCTCTATTTCCAAAAGAAGTTAATGAGGATCAAATAAAAATAAAAACAAAAATAGAAGATGAAAAAGGTGAGGAAAATAACAAAATCAAAACGAGTCTCATCATCTCACCACATGCGGTCAAAACAGTAACGTTGGCTCGTCCAAAAATAAAAACTGCTTATCCTAGGTTCCTTCCTTATCTTTTCCATCCATTAATAGTTCTAAATAATTGAAATATTTATTACAAAATTTGGGGATGATTTTCAAAATCCTTCTAAAGATTTACACCTTATAAGAGCCATTACACATCAAATTCACTTTCTCCCTAAACATTCTTTACAAATACAACATGTATATAAAACTAATAAACAAGAACTTCAAAAGCTCGATGCACGTAAGTTTGATTCACTTCACACCTTTTGAAATCTTCATATCTTTTATGTGAACAAACTAATTTATGTTATCTACAGGAGTTCTAAATTCGAGGACAAATTCTTTCCAACCTGGAGGGCCTGATATGACCCAACATTGCAAGAAGTTAACCACAAACCCAAATTACTATTCAAGACTAGGTTAAACATCAACTATTTTTTTCCTTTTAGTCTTTCTAAGACAAGTTTAGTTTGTAATCAATTGGACTCACATTGGCCCATTCAGAAGAAGAAAAAACTCGCTTAGGTTTTTAGAAACCTTAGTTTCTAGAAGACTGCCCATGAGCCACCCATGTGTTCACCTTTGACCTAGATTCTAGAAGACTCCCCCATGTGCTCACATTTGACCTAGTTTTTAGAAGTATGTAGTCATTTATGTCCCTATCCTTCCTCTCTT